>NC_088392.1:81621058-81929616 GCF_037993035.2 Macaca fascicularis
AATCACAATACATTGGCTTTTAGGCCAACCAGTTGTCCACAATGGAGGGTTGGCCGGGGGTCCAGGAGTGGGGTGAAGGCCACAGCTGAAGAGCATCTTCCCTGATCCCAGACAGCCCCTCTGACAGGCCTTTGTGCTGTGAGGGCCTGAGCCACAGAAGCAAACGGCCGTCGCCAGCGCCAAGCTGGGCCAGGGCCCGGCCGTGCTGGCCCGCGAGCAGCCCGGGCAGACCTCCAGGCAGCAGGACAAAGGGGCGCTGCGGTCCTCAGCCACACAGCCAGGGTGGCGGGGATAACAGCCCCTTGTCATCACAGGGCTGTGACATTGGCATGGGCCGCCCTCACAGCTGGACCGTCCTGGCGCCTGTCTTGGGCTGTGGAGCGAGCCAGCCCAGCTGTACTGAAATACCCATTGTTTTCTCCTTTCTCATGCCCCCGTCAACAAGCAGACAGACAAAAGGGTTCTATTGTGGCTCACGCCGTGAGCAGAACCTTTCTCTGCCGTGGGAAGGAGATGGGTGTGGTCATTTGTGGCAGAGTTCTGTACCTGCATCCTACTTTGTCTGGGGAGGGGAATTGGCATTTGTGTTTTGTAGCCTGTAGGACAGAGCCCCTCCTTGCTTGCAGGGTCACACATTTTGGACGGGGCCTTAAGGAGTTTGTGTTGATATTCCAAGGAAGAATTCCATTAGTGTTGATCCAACGTGGCTCTGAAGACTGTGATGATGATGTCCCATGAGCATTAAACGCAAGACAGGCTGCTGCTCTGAGGCACGCCATTCATTCATTCATTCATTCAGTTCAACAAGCCTGGGCCATGACTTTTCTCTGGGACCCGCATCATCTTGTTGTGGGGACACAGAAATGCTCCCTCCCAGCCCCGCTGCTGGGGCTGTGGTGTCTGGTAAAGAGGGCAGGTGTCTAAGATGGTAACAGTTACATCCGCTTGGTGGGACGTGATGACAAGACTGACGGGCATCCAGCGAGACCCCGGTCAGTGCTGGGAGACAGTAGGGGAAAGGGCACTGAGCAGGACAGTAAGCTGTCCCTTGGCTCCTGTTCCTGTCTCTGGAAGGTCAGTCTATCCTGGAGGGGAGGCCAACACCCGTCTCCGCTCAGCACAACGGGCGCGAGTTTTCCCCTATTTTCAATAAAGACCGTGCCTTATACTATTTTTTTCTGAGACGGAGTCTCGCTGTGTCACGCAGGCTGGAGTGCAGCGGTGCGATCTCAGCTCACTGCATCCTCCGCCTCCCGGGTTCAAGTGATTCTCCTGCCTCAGCCTCCCCAGTAGCTGGGACTACAGGCGCTGCCACCACGCCCGGCTCATCTTTGTATTTTTAGTAGAGACAGGGATTCACCATGTTAGCCAGGATGGTCTTGATCTCTTAACCTCATGATCCACCCGCCTCGGCCTCCCAAAGTGCTGGGATTACAGGCGTGAGCCCCCGCGCCGGCCAAGAGCATGCCTCATATTAAATGACAGCAGATGTGTCTTGGCTCAGTGGAAATCGTTGATGTGGCGCTGTACTATGGCTTTATGTCTTTATCCGTGACACGGAACCCCCCAGTTCCCCAGAAAGAGAGGATTTAAATATATATATATATAGATTTATTTACAAACATCTGCCTAGAGGGTGTTAGAGTAGCATGGAAAGTGGAGAATCATTTAGACTTGTTGAACTTCTGCTTTGTGCTGAATACGGTGCTAGAAATTCAATGGACTCAGTGTCCCTGTGAGGAGAGGGTCCTGCGGAGCTGACGGGAAGGCGAAGCCCAGCCTGGTGCAGCCTGGCCTGGAGTCACACAGCGTGTGTGAAGGAGCCCAGAACCGAGCCGCGCCTGGCCCGAGGGGGAAACAGCCCTGCCAGTGCATTCAGACGTGTGTCTGTGTCACTGACCTCATCATCACTGTGGGTTGCTCTGGTTTGCTGTGGTCAATATTCATCGTTTCGCCCTGCCTCCCAGCTTCACTAGTTTAACTACGACCTGCAGGTGCTTTTGTGGGTACCCTAAGTGTCCAGGGACGCTGCTAAGAAAGACAAATACACACACGTAGGGGAAGAAAAATAAGTACCTTGCATCTTCCTAATCTAGCAGCATCTGGATTGCTTACGATTCCTGGAGTAGCTGGACTGAAGGCAGAGATGAGGGACTTGACCTGGGAGCTCTCGATAGCTGCTGCCGCTCAGCTCCAGCTCCCGAGGACCTGCCTGCAGACGCACTGTCATTGCCCCTCGCCACAGCAGCCCCCAGGAGTTACGCTTTTGCAGAAGACCCAGCTGCCTAAGTAAAAATAAACATCCTCAAGCTGTTCGAGGCTCTTAAAAACATTTACTCAGCACTGAACTTCTCTGAAGATCTGAGACTGTTAGCACCAAACCAAGAGTTCTCTCTTGACTGCTTTTCTCTTTCCCCTGAATGCAAATGAACTTCCCCTGCTGGTTTCCATTCATCCGACAGGTCATAATTGTGACGTTGGTAAAATAGAGAAAGTTCCCTTTTGAAAACTGAGCTATGAGAACATTTTTTTGTTAAAAGAAAAAAAGAATATTTGCTTATTTTAAAAATAGAGTAACACAGTGATAACGGTGTCATCATTTAAACGCTCCCCTGTAAACTCTAGTTTGGACATGTCTGGGCTTATTGGAAATAATGAACGTATTAACACTGCGGATCTGCTGTTACAGTGGGTGTCACTGTTGGGGATTGTGAGTCACAGACATCTGGTCATCGTGCCTTCAACCCGTAAGCAGTTATTCCCTCACATTAGAAACAAGTTTGGCCGGGCGCGGTGGCTCACACCTGTCATCCCAGCACTTTGGGAGGCCGAGGCGGGGGGATCACCTGAGGTCAGGAGTTCGAGACCAGCCTGGCCAACATGGCGAAACCCTGTCTCTACAAAAAATACAAAACTTAGACAGGTGTGGTGATGCGTGCCTGTAGTCCCAGCTACTCGGGAGGCTGAGGCAGGAGAATCCCTTGAACCCGGGAGGCGGAGGTTGCTGTGAGTCAAGATCTTGCCACTGCACTCCAGCCTGGGTGACAGAATGAGACTCTGTTTAAAAAAAAAAAAAAAAAAAGAGAAACAAGTTTGCAGAAGGCAGCGTGGGGCTGGTGTAGGGGCCCCACTGAGTCCTCAACGATCCAGGTTATCTCTCTTTTTGCCCCACACTCCCAGCACTTAGTGTCCAACTCTGAGGTTGTTTCATGGTCTGGAACGGCTGCTGGAACTCCAGCCAGGACACCCACACTGCAGTCTGGACCACGGAAGAAGAACCGAAGTCCGAAATGGTCCATGCCTCCTTCCTTTGAAGACCCTTCCCAGAAGCCCCACACACCACTTCTGCCACTGTCTCCTGGCCAGAGCCTCACCATGAGGCTGCGCCAGCTGCAGGGAGCACTGGCAAGGTTCCCAGAAGGCAAAGGCAGAATGAAAATGAGTGCACCTCACACCCCACTTCAGGACCTGTGGCCTTCGTTACGCTTTAGGGTCTGTGTGTCGCAGTAGACACACCCCGTGGTTAGAGGCCTGTCGAGTGTAGGTCTCAGGTCTTTCTGCCTCTCACCTTATCAAGTTATTTAAATTTATAACGTAGCCAAGCGCGCGTCTGTCCGGGAGGTGTGTTCACATCTAGTCAGCAGGGTCGTCTGGAAGGGCTCAGGGAAAGACGCCACCTCACCAGTCCCTCGGTCATGAAGGATGTTGGTTCCTCTCACCTGCACCCTCTGCCCAGTGTGATGTTTGTGGGCACCCCGTGCAGAAACGTTTTATGAATGAGTTGATTTTAGTGGATTACACGAGCAACTACATAATTCGAAAAAAAAAGATTCTAAGAAGCTAAGAGAAGTGGTGACACTAATTCGATACTGAGATGCTTCTTTTAGGTGATGTCATACTTTCATAGCAGAAGCTAGAAAAGCACCCTTTGCCTTCCTCCCCGCTCCTGCGGCCTTCCCCACACGTGGCCCCAGAAACTTCTTTCCCACGCTCGGGCCTCCCAGGGCCGCCCCATCCTGCAGGCTCAGGGCCCAGACTCAGAGCTGAACTATTAGCTCCAGACTAGCCCTGCGCTGTCTGGGGAGTAAAACTCTCTGTACTCTTGTCTCTATAGAAAAACTGCTTTTCAGTTTCAGGATAAGCCAATTAGAAATGAATTTTGGGAACCAAACTAATTCATAAGTTGGATGTTGCTTATCTTCACTTTACTTTAAAATGAATTGCTTTTATGTGTCCTTCAAGGAAGAAAATATTCTCAAAAAATCTGTCGCACTAATGATTAGCATTACTTTGGTCTAATTTCCCTTTTGATAGAGACGAATAATTGTACCAACAACTTGAATTGTATTAAATTTCCCTTGGGGCCGGGTACAGTGGCTCACACCTATAATCCCAGCACTTTGGGAGGCCGAGGTGGGCAGATCACTTGAGGTCAGGAGTTCGAGACCAGACTGAGCAACATGGTGAAACTCCATCTCTGCTAAAAACACAAAATTTAGCCCGGCGTGGTGGCAGTTGCCTGTAGTCCCAGCTACTCGGGAGGCTGAGGCAGGAGAATCGCTTGAACCCGGAAAGCAGAGGTTGCAGTGAGCTGAGATAGTGCTACTGCACTGCAGCCTGGGTGACAAAGTGAGACTCTGTCTCAAATAAATAAATGCAAAAAATAAACTGCCCTTTCAAGAATAAGATGCTATTTATTTATTTGTTTGTTTTAAAAGTATGCATGAGGGAAGCAAGACAGCTGATCCCCATCAAAATTAAGCTGCTGGACTTAGACAGTGTTTTGGGGGAAGGGGTTGTATTTTATTTTGCAAGTGGTTTTTCTTTTTGACAAAATCATTAGGCCTTTGCAGGACATTTTCGATCTAAGCGAAAAAAGATAAAAGGTAGTGATAGAAGGGGACATTTTCACTTGCTCCCTAACACTCGTGAGTCAGGCAAGGAAGAAGGACAGACGTGACTCGTCTGGGAGCGTCTGCACTGGAGCAGGTAGGGGCCTCGTCTGTGCGCAGGTCAGCCCTTCTGTGGGTAGTGGTTTTCTCAAGATGCCACTGCATGGCTCAGGGCTCCGTGACCTTGTCTTGCAGCTCGTTGCCTAGACTACCGGTCCACACAGGCAGTCATCAGGGCCAGAGGAGTGGCAAAGACTCCAGTGAGCACTGGGGCGTCCACAGCACCCAGGGCTTCCAGGTGCCTCCTGCCCGTTCCACACAAGGCAGAAATCTGGCAGCTAGAGGCAGCATGGTCTCAGCCAGGGACCTCCTTAACGTGGTACCTAATGAACGGGGAGATGCTGCTGATAGTCACGGCTCCCACTGCATAGAAAGGGCATGCTCTTGATTTTGTACCTGGAGAGGGAAACGAGGAGTCCCAGTTCATTGGGAGATCCAGCGGGAGCCCCTCTCTGGAGCCCCGTAGTCTCCTGTGCCGGGGCGAGCTCCACCGTGGTGACAGAAGGCGCAGCCGTCCGACTGCTCTTTTCATTTAATTTCATTTTTTTCTCTTTTTCTTTTTCTTTTCCTTCCTTCCTTCTCTTTCATTTATTTAATTTTCTTTTCTTTGTGTGTAGTCAAGGTCTCACTCACTCTGTCACCCAGCCTGGAGTGCAGTGGCATGATCACAGCTCAATGCAGCCTCAAACTCCTGGGCTCGAACAATCTTCTTGCCTCAGCTTCTTGAGTAGCTAGGACTACAGGCGCATACCACCATCCCTGGCTAATTTTTAAATGTTTTTGTGGAGATGGGGTTCTGCTGTGTTGCCCAGGCTGGCCTCAAACTCCTGGCCTCAAGGGATCCTCCCGCCTCAGCCTCCGGAAGTGCTGGGATTGCAGGCATGAGCCACCATGCCTGGCATACCCTTTCTAAGTGCGGAGTTTATGAATGTGTCCACTTGCCTCACATTCCCATTTGCCTGGCAGATTTTCATCAAAAATTAGAAGAGCAGATGTTTCCATGTGCAAATGTGTAAGTATGCTGTCTATGATCACTGTAGCTCTGACTCAACCCCCGTGGTCAGAGCCACTAAGTTCAGCACAGCTGCCAGTTCCCTGTAGCTCCCGGTGCCTCCAATAACCTTATATAAAGCATGTGAAGTTGGTCACAGCCCATCACCGTGTTTCTGCCATCTCCGTCCACAGCCCCTGGATATTACTAAGAAGTAGGCACTCTTCCATGTCACACTACTGCCTCTGGTAACCCATGAGAGGAAGACCTGGGCTCATCCCCAGCAGGTCAGAGAAAACATGTTCTCCTAAGCTAATGGACGATGGCGTTGGGTAGTTCGCCTGATACAATGCACAGGCTAGTGTTGCTTTGGATTCTGAAAAATGATATAGAGCAATTATTCATAAACATTTTTTTGAGACGGAGTCTCGCTCTGTCACCCAGGCTGGAGTGCAGTGGCCGGATCTCAGCTCACTGCAATCTCCACCTCCCGGGTTCATGCCATTCTCCTGCCTCATCCTCCTGAGTAGCTGGGACTACAGGCGCCGCCACCACACCTGGCTAATTTTTTGTGTTTTTAGTAGAGACGGAGTTTCACTGTGTTGGCCAGGATGGTCTCAATCTCCTGACCTCGTGATCCACCCGCCTCGGCCTCCCAAAGTGCTGGGATTACAGGCGTGAGCCACCGCGCCTGGCCCATGAACTATTATTAATTAATTTTTGCTAACCTAAGTGAAGGGCGTTCAGGATTCATTCTTTAGACCAGCCAGCATTTTAACTGTACAGTAATTCCTCACTTAACATTGTCAATACGTGATTAGAAACTGTAATTTTAAGTGAAATGACATGTGACAAAATCAATCACGAAAACAAAGTTGAAGGAAAGAGCATTACCCAAGGCCGTGCTGTATGTCATTTGGTTTTACAGTTGCCGTTTACAGGAACCTACGGGCAGCATTAAGTGAGCACGTCCTGCATTGGGAGGAGTGAAATGGGTTTCAGTTTTTAGTGCTTTCGTTGATGGTTTTCAAGTAACAAGAGTAACAGGCCTGCTGCTGAGCCACCCTGGCCCCTTCGCAGCCGGCTGTCCTTCTGTGATCACTGAATGCGAATGTGAGTGTCCTCAGCTTCCCTGCTCCAGGGTCAGTGATGGGAGTGCCCGTGATGTGCTTACGGCCTGGGCTTGGAGTGGAAGGAGGCTCTGGTTTAGCAGATAAAGAGAATCCTGTGGCCTTTTTATGGATTTCTGTGTCTGCCTTAGAAGGTTTAGGGATCCTTCAGTCCTTGTCAAGAGGGTTCCTGAATCTTTTATTTGGCTTCAGTGCACATTGAGTGAGACACCGCACAAGGAAAGTGGGGAAGGGAAGAGTCAGCGGGGGGAGAGATTTGCTTCTAGTTGTCTTACGATTCCCGTCATGCTTCTGAGTAACATTCTCAATCCCACAGATCACCATTTTTTAGTTAAATTGGGGCTTCTGAATTCTAGCAACCAGCAGGTGTTTGGAGGTACTTGTTGACCCCTCTTCCATCCAAAAGTGATCATTTTTACGTGGATCCCTCATAGAGTCGGAATTTGTTAGCAGTGCGTACCCAGGGCAAGAGTTGTAGCTAAAGCACATGCCCTGTCCCGTCCTGATAGCAGCAGCGCAGAGGGCACCGAGTGGCGCAGGTGAGACTGCCACAGACGCCGGTGGGGCCAGGATGCGCTTGGTGGCTCTGCATGCCTCTCTGTGGGCTGGAGGTGTGCCCTCCTGTGCTGCGTGGGTGTTATTAGATGTTGGAAACCTGCAGTGTTCATTTGGGAAGGAGTTACTGCTCTGAAAGGTTTGTTCTCCTTTATATTATTGTATTTTTATTTTATTTTATTTTATTGAGATGGAGTCTCGCTCTGTTGCCCAGGCTGAAGTTTAGTGACATGATCTCGGCTCATTGCAGCCTCCGCCTCCCGGGTTCAAACGATTCTCCTGCCTCAGCCTCTTGAGTGGCTGGGATTACAGGCACCCACCACCACGCCCCACTAACTTTTTTATTTTTAGTAGAGATGAAGTTTTGCTATATAGGCCAGGCTGGTCTCAAACTCCTGGCCTCAGGTGACCCGCCTACCTCGGCCTCCCTAAGTGCTGGGATTACAGGTGTGAGCCACCGGCTGCCCTCCTTTAAAGAGAAGCTTTGTTCTCCTTGATTCTCCTGTACAGTTTTTCTTAAACTTTGTTTAGAAATCTAGGAGCTGCGCCCACATTACAGGTGACAGGAATTGGCTGACAAAACACACACCTTGCATAAGTCAGCAAGCACCGGACCAGAATTCATTTGCTGTCAGATTTGGGGGCAGTGATCGTCTTTTGGTAGAATTATAATCAGAGAAGCAAACTCAGAGAACAATCTGGGTAAAGAGACTGATGTCAGGTTAAGTTCAGATCTGCAGACCCTTCTCGGGTGATGAAGCCGAGACCACAGACTTAGATCCTGGAGAGGGATTAGAAGCCAGACATTCCGTGGGTGACACGCTCCTTCTCTTATTCCCATCTCCGCATTGCCTGGTCAGGAACTTCATGAAAGACAGCTGCGTTTTTTCCAGGCTGGTATCTCTCACCAGAGTGAGGCCTGTGGGCTTTACGCGTAGCCGTGGATACGGAAGCCGTGGCTGCTGAGGTGTGTGGATATAGTGACCGCTGTGAGGTCATAGCCGTGGATACGGAAGCCGTGGCTGTTGGTGAAGACACTGAGGTGTGTGGATTTAGTGACCGCTGTGGGGTCATAGCCATGGATACGGAAGCCGTGGCTGTTGGTGAAGACACTGAGGTGTGTGGATATAGTGACCGCTGTGGGGTCATAGCCGTGGATACGGAAGCCGTGGCTACTGGTGAAGACACTGAGGTGTGTGGATTTAGTGACCGCTGTGGGGTCATAGCCGTGGATATGGAAGCCGTGGCTACTGGTGAGGACACTGAGGTGTGTGGATATAGCGACCGCTGTGGGGTCATAGCCATGGATACGGAAGCCGTGGCTGTTGGTGAGGACACTGAGGTGTGTGGATATAGTGACCGCTGTGGGGTCATAGCCGTGGATACGGAAGCCGTGGCTGTTGGTGAGGACACTGAGGTGTGTGGATATAGCGACCGCTGTGGGGTCATAGCCATGGATACGGAAGCCGTGGCTGTTGGTGAGGACACTGAGGTGTGTGGATATAGTGACCGCTGTGGGGTCATAGCCGTGGATACGGAAGCCGTGGCTACTGGTGAGGACACTGAGGTGTGTGGATATAGCGACCGCTGTGGGGTAGGCTGTAACTCTTGCTCATTCCACTTGCTCACTACTGTTCTTTGATCATTGAGAAAGCGGTAGGATGACCAGATTTGCAAAAGCACATCTCACTATTATCAAATTTAATAGTGGCTGTTCTGCCGTATGCTATTATTACCCATGATTTGCTTTTGTGTGTGGGTATTAGAAAGTCTTTTAGGGAAAAAGCAGAACGTGACTGGGCTACAGGTCCTGAGGAAGCTAACCATGGCAGCACTGTCCTTGTGCTGTCCCCAGGCCTGGGAGAGCAACCGCTGTCTGTCCACAGCGTGTCGTCCAGACCCCTGTTTAGATCCTTGTCATGTGGTAGTCCATCCACCTGGACATCTTCCTCACCATGGCAGCAGTTCCTTGGGAGCAAGAACTATGTCCTGTTTGTCTTCGTACCCCTGGCACCTGCTAATTAAGAAGGACTCCAGAAACCTCGACCGAACGACGTGCTGCGGAACCATGGCCAATGTGTGTCTCCGGCACGTCTGTCTCACAGTTAACTTTCCTCGCTGCCCGAGAGCCCCGGCTTTGATGCTCATGGAGCCCTGGCATTGAGTGTGAGCACTTCACACCCCACCTCTCGCAGTTGGCCCTCTGAAATGCCCCAATGTAGGAGGGGTGCCTCACTATGGAAGGTATTTTCAGGACCATCTTACAAATTATTGTGAAGTGTTGGAAACAAAGAGCTTCCTGCTTCTCTTGAACCCAGTTCTACCATGTTCCAAGCTGTAGCCAAAAGGAAAACAAATCAGAGCTTGAAACTCGCCTTTCTGATGGGAATATCTATCTGGGACACCCTCCCGTTTTGTCTCTTGCCCTCCATACATCTCCTTCTCATAGCACAGGCTGTTTGGGAAGGAGGAGAGGACATGTCATCTAACTTTTTTCCTTCCCTAGCTGAGTCACTGATTGTATTTAAAAACAAATGAACAGAAAACTACAAAACCTTCCAGAAATACAAAGGAAAGGGTTTTGGTTTTTTATTTTAATTTTTATTTCTGTAGGTTTTTGGGGAACAGATGGTATTTGGTTACATGAGACAGTTCTTCAGTGGTGATCTGTGAGATTCTGGTGCACCCGTCACCCGAGCAGCGTCCACTGCACCCAGTACGTAGTCTGTTATCCCTCACCCCCTGCCACCCTTTCCCGAGTCCCCCAAGTCCACTGCGTTACTCTTACGCCTTTGCATCCTCATAGCTTAGCTCCACTCGTGAGTGAGAACGTACGACGTTTGCTTTTCCATTCCTGAGTTACTTCACTTGGAATCATAGTCTCCGTCCAGGTGGCTGCGAATGCCATTAATTCGTTCTTTTTTATGGCTGAGTAGTATTCCATGGTGTATATATACCCAATTTCTTTATCCACTCATTGATTGGTGGGCATTGGGGCTGGTTCCATAGCTTTGCACTTGTGAATTGTGCTGCTATAAACATGCATGTGCAAGTATCTTTTTCGTATAACGACTTCTTTTCCTCTGGGTAGATACCCAGTGGTGGGATTGCTGGGTCAAATGGTAGTTCTTCCTACTTTCAGTTCTTTGAAGAATCTCCACGCTATTTTCCGTAGTGGTTGTACTAGTTTACATTTCCACCAGCTGTGTAAATGTGTTCCCTTTTCACCACAGCCACGCCCACATGTATTATTTTTTGATTTTTGGATTATGGCCATTCCTGCAGGAGTAACGTGGTATCGCATTGTAGTTTTGATTTGCATTTTCCAGGTCATTGGTGATGTTGAGCATTGTTTCCTGTTTGTTGGCCATTTGTGTATCTTCTTTTGAGAATTGTCTGCTCATGTGCTCATGTCCTCAGCCCAGTTTTTGATGGGATTGTTTGTTTTTTCTTGCTAATTTGTTTGAGTTCCTTGTAGATTCTGGATATTAGTCCTTTGTCAGAGGTATAGATTGTGAAGATTCTCTCCCGCTCTGTGGCTTGTCTGTTTACTCGGCTGACTGTTCCTTTTGCTGTGCAGAAGTTTTTAGGAAGCAAGTCTTTGGGGAGGATATTTTGTCGCATAAAAGTTATTACAAGCATCAAGAAAGTGGATTCCTCTTCCGGTTTCTTGCCCAGCTTAAAGCCATGTAGTGCCTGCCAGTCATATTGTGATTTTTCTGGCTTTCAGCACTTTGATTGGGATTTACCGTTTTATTTAATAAGCTTAGGAGCTGGAGGGTGGGTGCTGTCTGGGGTCAGTTCAGGCAACCCCCGGTTCTCTTTGCGCTTCACAGAATGTGGATTGTCTCTGTGTTCATGGGCTCTGCTGGGCTCGCTGAGCTTCGAACCTTCAGATTTGTTGGACGAGACCACAGATGGTCGTGGTAAGTGCAGTCATCCTTCCCGGCTGTCGCAGGGGGATGTCCGGAGGCTGTGGAAGGTGGAGTGTTAGGTGAGGGGTGGTGACAGTGTGGCCTTGGAATCTCAGGAGGGCCTCGGATGTCCATGAGCTCTGCTCTGAGAAGCTGCCAGCTGAGCCGGCGAGAGGACCTGGCTTTGAAAGAAGTTATAACATTAAGCAAAACAATACATCGTTGTCTGTGGGAAGGAATCCTTAGCATAAGTTTTTGAAAATGTGATCAGGTGTCTTGACCCAACACTTAAAAAGTGAAGTCCACAGCATTTAATGTCCTGGTGATATTTTTGTTTTTCTTTGCAGTTTAGCTTTTTTTTTTAAGTATCTGAACTTGCATGAGGCTAGTTTTGTATTTCTGCAAGTTTCAGTCCGTGTGATTTGAAGCAGATGTCACAGTCACACAAACAGGGTCCCTGATGGGAAAGTCGGCTCCTGGGCGTGCTGTTCATGCCTGCGTGGACTGGAAAGAGATTTGATTCCTTTGGGAAATGAGGCTGATATTTCAGGAGTTCTGTAATGGGCAAAAAGGACACGTTCAGCGGCTTTTGAGAACTGAGAGATGGAGGATTGGGTGCTGCACAGCGGCAGTCCTGAGAGTCTCCAAGAGCGGCTGTGTTGAGAGGGGTTTGCTGTGCTGGGGAACATGCTTTGCTCAGCCGAGGACACCTTTTCACTGTGGTGATGTTAGAAACGTGGGCGGAGTGAGTTATGACTCAGTCTATTGTAATTAGAAAAAAGAGCAACCGCTGAGAAAAGTCCTCAGCGAAAACGTAGGAAATGGGGATGTTCTTATTCTCAGAAAACTAAAGCGGGAAGTCATTCTTGGTGACAGTGAGGGGACAAGCAAAAGCGAAGGGAGAGGGGAGCTCTGTGTGTGGCGTCTCCAGCATTGCACAGTCCTCTTTAATGAATAAATGGAACCTTAATAAGGAAAAGTACCGGCTACATTATCGGTTGCAGATTGATTTGCTGTAGGCAAATTCTAATGTAGTTTGGCCATGTGAGGCGCACCTCTCAAGAAAACAAAATCAGGTTGCCTGAAAATGGACTCTTGCTTTCCGGGTGAAAAAGGCACTGGAAACACCACACAGCTTCGACTTGAAATGTTTCCTTACTCCGGAATCATGAATGGGTTTTTCTCTTGCTATACCTAAAACTCAGCTCTGATTATTATCTTTAAAGAGAGGTTGTGCTTACTTTCCACACCCAAATGAGGCTGAGAGTGGCTGTGAGGAAGGGAGGTCAGTGTCTCCTACTTCTTTTTGGTGGAGCGAGTGGGGGAGGGAGAATCCACCTCTAAAAACCAGTGTTTCTTAACCTTTGAGAATCTGAAGCAGGACAAAGACTTTGATCCCAAAGCAGTGCAAATATACCAAGTCTCATGTATAGCTGCGGGGTTTGCAGACCCCTGAAGCCCATCCGGGTCTCGGCTAAAAGCACCTGCTACAGACTCAGTAAGTGCTTTTTCCCCCTTCAATAACTGGTGGCATCGTCTGTCCGACACACTACCACCTTACTGCTTTATTCTCTAATTTTCACTGTTATTCATATTCCCCTGGAACACCTTGAAATTTTCCCTGAAACTAGATTGACTAGTCTGGGTCCCTCCGTCTGTCAGGAGATGGGGATGGTCTCCCACTTCCACCCGTGCCCTCCCCGGCCGCCACATCATTGTCATCAGAGCCACCTTCTTCGTAACTGTCCTCCTCCAAGCAGTTTTGCCAAGCACGGTGCTAGGTGCCAGAGAATGAGCCAGAGGACAGGAAAGAAGAAACGCGTAGAAGTATTAACCCTCAGCGGAAGCAAGCGTGCCCACCTCGCAGAAGGGACCGTGGCAATCTCATAGAGCCTGTGGCATGCCCTGCAGATCACGTGCACAGCTGAATAAGATGCTGGTGCTGGCTTCTTAGTGAACCATAATATATTTAGCTTAGAGCAACTTTTGTTTTTTGCTAGGACGAAAAACCTGAAACTCAGGATACATGCAAGAGATGAAAATAAAACCCATGAAAGTATAGTGACCCGTTTAAAAGTTGTCTGGGTCTTTTTTTGTTTGTTTGTCTTTGTCAGAGATCATGGTAGACCACAAATCGCTGAGTTAATAATATAATGCTATGTGGCCGGGCGTGATGGCTTACACCTATAATCCCAGCACTTTGGGAGGCCGAGGCGGGCAGATCACGAGGTCAGGAGATCGAGACCATCCTGGATAACACAGTGAAACCCCGTCTCTCCTAAAAATACAAAAAATTAGCCAGGCGTGATGGCACGTGCCTATAGTCCCAGCTACTTGGGAGGCTGAGGCAGGAGAATTGCTTGAAGCCGGGAGGTGGAGCTTACAGTGAGCCACCACTGCACTGTAGCCTGGGCAACAGAGCAAGACTCCATCTCAAAAAATAAAAATAAAAAAATATATAATGCTATATGTTTAAAATGATATTGCTGATTTATGAATGTGGGAAATATCTAAAAATACCTACAAAAGAAGTGATTATTGAGTTATAGTCATTTGATGTTTATATGTAGTTATTATCAAATAATGATCAAGTTATCAGCCTCTGATTTTTGTATGTAGTCATCTGCGACACATGGAAAATGTGTAAGTGGGCCTGTCCGTTTTACTAGGAAGTGACTCCCTCCTACCTTCTGAGCCAAAGGTCTCCAGTCTCCACTGAGCCAGAGGATCACTCTCTTCATGGATGACCAGTAAGGGAAGAGAGTTCCTTGCCGCATGTGGTAGCTGAAGGGCATTCTCTTGGCTGGCGATCGGCGTGGATGGGAAAGGCCAATGTGGTTAAAGTCTTCCTGGGATCACAGTGAATTTCAGGTTTCAGCTGGTGGAGACATATCACTGGACTTAGCTTCCCAGGCAAAGTCACCAGAGATTCTATGTAAACAGCGTTGAGATGCCACCTTTGCCTATCACAAGAATGCACGCATTAAAGAGACTGTTGCAAGCTCTCCTGGACACCACCCCGCCATTTGCGGTATTCCTTTTCCTGTGGAAAAATCAGTGGCCAGTTCTGAGTAGCTGACGTCTATCTGAGCTTTTGAAATACAATCTGTCCTGCATTGTCTGGGGGCCATACACCTGCCCCTCGGCAGTGTCCCTTCTCAGCAGGGCTGCTGTCCGACGCTGTGAGAGCCAAGGCCCCTCAGTCTCCCTTCTAGGGCCCCTAGTCACACTCCTTCCTTCCTTCCTCTTGTTCGCTGCATGTCAGCCATAAATGAATCTGCATTATTAATGCGATGCTTTTCTCACGGTCCGTGTTCATCAGTTTCTCATTTCCACTGACACTTCTCCTCAGGGTGACTTCAGGACTCCGGGCTGCTCTCCTTGCTCCTGCTTCCTGCGTTTTATTCTGCGCCTCGTGCATACTGTGCACACTCCCTGCTCAGAGCCTTCCGCCGCTTTTCCCTGAACAGGACAGGATGGAGCCCCAGCTCCTGGCCTTCCCTGCTGCTCTGGAGGGCCTGCCTGGGTCTAGGCGCGGCTGTGGTCACCCCACCTTGGCTCGTGACCCCACCTTGGCTTTCTTGGCTCGTGACCTTTTCATCATCTCGAATCCTCTGGCTTTTCGGAATCACTCCCTGGGCGCTCTGTGCCTGTCAGGTGGCAGCACCGTCTCTGCAGCCAGAGGGGGGGCCCCAGAGGGCCAGGGACGCGTCGGGCTGCTCGGTTCTCCTGATGCCTGGTGAGTGTTGGCTGCTGCCGGGAGGATGTTCTTGGGATCAGCTTCAATGGCAACGAGGACGTCCCACCTCAGCCATCTGCAGGACTGTTCCGGAATGCGCAGGCAATGGCACTGGGGCCACTGCTGACAGAGGTACAGAGTGGCCATCCCGGTCCCCGGGCTTCTCGGGGGACTGGCCAGCGGTCACTTCCTTTCCCGGGCGACTCGGCCGTGCCCTCGTCCAGAGGCAGGACTTCTCGGGGGACTGGCCAGCGGTCACTTCCTTTCCCGGGCGACTCGGCCGTGCCCTCGTCCAGAGGCAGGACTTCAGACTTCTTAACAGCCACAAGTCGAGGAATCTGCGTTTTCCCGGTTTATGAAACCGCCAAGCTGTCTTCGAACTACAGCTCCCTTTCTAATCAAGCCTCTGGCCAAGAGAAAAGCAGCATTGCTGAACGATTACAAGCTTGCCCTTTTAAAAATGCCTCTTCAGCGTTTGGTTTCAAACTTGAATAATTGCCAGGTTGCTGGTTGGTGGACACCTGGTTTGTGTTCTGTGTACAGGTCGAGTGTCCTGTATCCAAAATGCTTGGCCCAGAGTGTTTTGGATTTTGGATCTTTGCAGATTTTGGAGTATTTCCTTAGACAGAATGAGATATCCTGGGGAGGGGCCCAAGCGTGAACACAGCGTTTATTTGTTTCATATATGTGTGACGTACGTGGCCTGAAGGTAATTCTTTTTATACAATGTGTAATAATTTTGTGCATGAAGCAAAGCTTGGGCTGCATTTTGATGTGACCGGCTCAGGAGGTCAGTGGTGGAATATTCCGCTTGTTGTGTCTTGTCAGCTCTCAAGAAGTTCAGGACTTTAGAGCATCTCAGAGGTTAGATTTTCAGATTTTCTAACATCTCAGATGTGAGATTTTCAGATGCTCAACCCCTAATACATGTCTGCTGTTTTGTTTTGGTTTTTTTTTTTCTTATCCTGCGGTCTATATAGAGGCCTCTCTCTCATTTTCTGTCTCTACCGAACTGTCTGGAGACAGTCTAGCATATTCAGACAGCCGAGCTGCTGCATTCTGTTTTCCCTGGGTAGAATCTCCTCAGTTCTTTGGAGCCTTCTTTTTGGGAACGTGAAAAAGGGACTCATGCAGTTATAAAAAGAAAGTAGAGATCATCCAGCTATAAAACTGCATCTTAGCATTAGCTTCTGTTTTGTCTACCATTCATGTTCTATTCATCCTTGTCTAAAGTTTGTCCAGCAGTTTGAACCTGGTAATTTCAGTTCTGTGGTTTCTTTTGGCTCCTAAACCCTTACCAGTGGTTAAAAATACAAATTGCAAGCCCGTCTTGGTGGGCATGTGTGCAGACAAAGCTGAGGACTTTGCACACTGCTGGATGTGAGACCCCGAGCTGAGCAGCCATGCTCACCAGCACCCTGTGTGTATGGGTGCATGAGCTTGTGTGTGTGCATGTGTGCGTTGTACACTCGTATGCAGAGCTGTGTGCACATGTATGTGTGTGCATGTGTGTTCATGCACATGTGCATTGTGTGTGGCACAGGGTGGCAGGGACTGGACTGCAGCATTTGATGGTCTATCCTCTGTCCATCCCTTACAAACACGCGTGTATCTTTCTGTGATTTATCCCGCACTGAGGCGCTGTGAAAGGAGCATGGCCTTGGGGGCATTATAAATCTGGGTTGGAGTCAGCCCCTAGATCTCATGCGTCTGTAATCAAGTAACATTACCCCACCCAGTGTCGATATTTTCTACAAAAGTGGGCATAGTGATTGATGCCAAAAATGAGGGAAAAAAACAAAAAAAAAACTTAAAGCAGTCGGCACAGTGCCTGGCACAGAAGCACTCAGCAATGGCCAGTTTTCTTTGCCTTCCAATGGCCTAAAAGGGCACGAGGTGACTGGGGAGAGAAGGAGGAAGATGAATGTGTATGTCAGCTCTGTGTGGGCACTGTGCTGGACCCCGAGTGGGCATCCCCGGCCGCAGCATGGCAGCTGTGCCGTCAGTTAAAGAACTGCGTCTAAACCGCCTGGAGTGGGATTTGGCTTTGAGAGCAGCCTGCCTTTTCCGGGCAGATGCAGTTCCCTCCCGGGCTGCCCGCTGAGACCCCCAGCCCAGGGCGGCGTTTGCAGCTCCTCTGGTCTGTCCACTTGGGTTCCTCTGAGCAGGTGGGAGAAGGCGTTTGGCAACACATGGGCGTCAATACCTGTCCCCACTGGGCCCAGGAGAGATGCAGCGTGGCAGGAGGCCCATGCCCTCCTCAGCCTCGCCACAAGCTCTGCTCCTGGGTGGTTCGCCTTCCACGCGGCTCCACTTCACCTCTGCACTTATTTATTTATTTTTAATTTACTTTTCTGCAGATGAGGTCTCACTTTGTCACCCAGGCTAGAGTACAGTGGCACGAGAATAGCTCACTGCAGCCTTGACCTCCCAGGCTCAAGCAAACTTCCTGCCTCAGCCTCCCAAGTAGCTGGGACTATAGGTGCAGGCCACTGTGCTGGCTAATTTTTAAATTTTACATTTTGTAGAGATGAGGGTCTTGCTATGTTGCCCAGGCTGGTCTCCAACTCTGGCCTCAAGTGATCTTCCCACCTCAGCCTCCCAGTGTGCTGGGATTATGGGCGTGAGCCACCATGTCTTGTCTGTATACTCGTCTAAATCAAACCTTTATAGGTTTCCATGCTGAAGAGCTTTCGGTCTCTGGGTCTTTTTGATTATTTGACCGGCACCATAAGACTGTGAATTGTAGCTCCTATTTTAAAATTTATTTACTAGCCACAGTGGGCTAGGTGCTATCCAAAAAACTGGAAGCTTTTGTAATATTAGTACAGAATTATATATAAATACATGTGATTTAATATTGTAGTGTTTCTTTTATATTCTCTCATTTTTTTCTAAAACACTGTGAACTTGGTAGGGCAATATTTGTAGTCTAAATCTGCAGATGACAAGGTGAGGTGGAGAGAGGATGACTGACAGACCCACAGACTCAGCCCTGGTGGCAACTGGGGCGGCCTCCTGATGGCCACGTGTGGTGACTGACTTTTGTCACCGAGACCGAGGGGAGGTATGTGGTCACGGCACCAACTTTGAGATGCCTAAGATCTAGTCAGTAGTACTAGAGTGCATGGGATTGGAAACTTTAAATGAGTTGTAAAAAAGTAAGTTTTATTAGAGTTCCAAAAAGAAACAAATGAGTTTGGCCCCGGAGATATATAGAGGAACGTAATATCACCACATTCAACTGAGAAATTAAATTTTAAGGAAGATTGATATTTGCCAAAACATACGAAGTTAGAGTAAAAGAGGCTCAGTGGCTTGACCAGGGTGTGGATTTCATTCTTTCATTCACTAACAAGTAGTGTTGGGGTTCCCGGCCGCGCCAAAGCCTGCCCGAGTCACCGAGCCCAGGCGCTCCGGCCCCGGCCCTGCTGGCAGCGTCTTGTTGTTGCGTCTCTGGCTTTGCCTGTCACAGCTGTGGTGTGGCAGGGCTTAGTGAATGTCAGGCTCAGAGGGAAGAGAATGGAGCCTGCGAGCACCTTCTGCCGCTCACACACCCGGTCACCTCACCCGGCGTCCCCAGCTGCCCACCGGCCTGCCGCACCCTTCCCATCTCCGCAGCCTCAGTCCGGCTTCCCTTGAGGCCCACTGCCGCCCTTAGCCCATCTCCCACCCCCGTCTCCCTGAGAGTGCAGGTGAGCCCGGCCCACCCAAAGCCACGTTGCCTCCCATCACACTTCAGTGCCCCGGGGCCACAGGGGGAAGCCTGTGACCGGCGTCGGCCTCCTCCTGCTGTGCCCTGGACTCCCATTGCTTACGGTTGTCCCAGACACACTGTGCTCTGTCGTCTCTTAGCTTCTGCTTCATGACAGTGTCTCCCCCTGGAATCTTGTCCCCTGTTTCTGTCATCTGACTAGTTATTACTTGTCCCTTAAGACTCAGAGGAGTGGCCACCTCCTCCAGGAAGCCGCCGTCCACTCTCTCGTCCTCCCACTGCTTGGTGCTTCCTCTGCTCTCCTGAGCTGAGCTGTGATGACTCCGTGAGAGCCCTGCCCAGCTGGTTTGTAGCTGTCTGTTCGTCTGTCTCCCCTTCCTTCCCAGACACCTCCGGCTTATCCGAGAGCAGGAGCTCATCCGTGGCGTTCCCCTTGGTGGCCAGCACTGCACCTGGCGCCCAGGAAGACTTAACCAAGGGAGGGATCACAGGACGGCTCGGCGGAGGGATGGCTGCAACACCTGTCTTTTCTCATACTCACTTCTTGTTAACTGTGCACAAATCATTCCATATTACCACTTCTTGTGCTTAATCCTAGCGTAAATTTAAGTTAAGGGTGTGCTGTGGGGAGGAAAGGCAAGCTGCCTGAAGATTATTCTGCAGTGAGAACTTTGGATCTGTCTCCTGATACATTGTATAACCAGGATAAACCATAATTGTCCAAATCCTTCAGGGCTCTCCTTCCAAATGAAGTGATTAACTTCCGCGGTAAACTTCCTCTTGTCCGGGCTCCAGGCTTTGTGCCGGACCTGACAGCACTCGAGCTTTGCTGCCCACGTAGGCGATTAGGGTGTCCTTATCCTTTGGTTCCACTGCCTGGTGAAATATTAGATAACGAGGACAGAGCTTATCTTACACGCGTCCGAGCTGACTACACGGCAGCCTCTCAGCAAAGGGCGAGTGCAGACGAGGCCTTTTCCCTGGCTGGAATGAGAATGAGCCTCGTGCGTGTCTGGCCCCATTGCCGATGGTCAGATGCACTCGACGTGATTTCCATAGCGCCCAGACAGCCTGAGTAGCTCATATCTACCTGTCTGGCGAATACATCAGCTTCGCTGTGGAGAGAGCGGGAGTTTGTCACTGGGGTCTATTTCTAATGCATCAGGAACAAATCTGTTACCGGCTCTCTTTATTCCGGCGTGAATACTGTAAGCTGCATTCATTTATTATCTTTGGTGATAAATCACGGTGCCTTCTGGGTTCTGTGTTTTCAAAGCGGTCTTTGCTAAGCCGTTAATACTGAGGTGAGGAGAGAGGAGAAGAAATGGATTATGCCTGACCGCGGAGATCAGCGGCCTGCTCAGGTGAACGGTGGCCACACTGATTAACGCACTAATGAGCAAGCAGGGTCATTCTGATGATTAGTAATTTTGGCAGCATAACTTCTGCCCCAGATTTGATTAAGCCTTCATACAGACTTCCTCTTCCAGGAGATTATCTTTTCAAAGCACATTTGGTTTCCCACTCCCCCTTCCAAGCCCATCAGGAAAATTAGAGCATTTAATTTTAGTGATGAGTTTTACTGATACAGACAACTGCTTTTCCAGGTTTTCCCAAATGTAAGCACAGTTGCTACATCAACCAAAATATCTCTTACTGAACACAAACTGGCGTTGTGTAGAGATTGCTGATTGCTGGTAATATATTACAGAATAATAAGCTCTGTGTTGGAAAAAATTATATGTATTTCAATATTGAACAAAGCCAGGGGAGCAAATTACATAGGAGAACCGAAAGTTCGCTAATATCTGCGAACTTATTTCCTCTTAAATGAACTTGTCCATCAAACCTTCAGATTTCCCCTACTTTCTCCCTTACAGAAACAGATCAGAAATATTTTGTGATGTGCAGGCTAGCTAATGTCACACAGCTGATGAACTGGAGTGAACGAAAGTTGAAGATATGGCAGACTCCTTGAGGCTAAAATTACTGCAATCTAGATGTTGAAAAAATACCTAGTAAAGAATGGAAACTGAGGGCCGGGCGCGGTGGCTCACGCCTGTTATCCCAGCACTTTGGGAGGCCAAGGCAGGCAGATCACTTGAGGTCAGGAGTTCGAGACCAGCCTGGCCAACATGGTGAAACCCCGTCTCTCTCAACTAAAATTAAAAAAAATTAGCCGGGCGTGGTGGCGAGCGTCTATAATCCCAGCTACTCAGGAGGCTGAGGAGAGAGAACTGCTTGAACCTGGGAGGCGGAGGTTGCAGTGAGTTGAGATCATGCCACTGCACTTCAGCCTGGACGACAGAGCAAGACTCTGTCTCAAAAAAAAAAGAATAGAAACTGAAGAAGGGCTCTGAGGGCCTGAGTCACAGCTACCATTTTACCTTTCCCCTGCCAACGAAGTGAAGTCAGATTATGGCAGTCGCTGTGCCGTTGTGAGGAGCGCCTAGGAGCCCTGAAACAGACACGCATCCATATTCACAAGGACCTGACTTTAAGGCAGGTCAATCTCAAACAATCTGGATACCTTAAAAATTAGCAGGGAATCGTTGAGACGCCAAGGTGGGCAGATCACTTGAGGTCAGAAGTTCGAGACCAGCCTGGACAACATGGCAAAATCCCGTCTCTGCAAAAATATAAAAGCCAGGCACACCGGTAGTCCCAGCTATCAGGAGGCTGAGTTGGGAGAAACCCTTTACCCTGGGAGGCCGAGGTTGCAGCCAGCCTGGGGGACAAAGTGAGACTCTGAATCAAAAAAAAAAGGAAAAAAATAGGGGGGATCCGTATGTGTATGTACCCCCATAACATCACACTGTATCTACTTGCAAAGAAAAAAGGGGTTGGGAGTTCCAAGTCGTGGGAGTCAGAGACCCAGAGAAATCAGATTGTCTGGGAAGCTGGCAATATCACAATATTACATGTGCATTCATTTTCTTCTTGGAGGTTTCCACTCTTGAAACACCACCGCTTCCCTGGGTCAGTGGGTTCTCAGACTCTAACATGCATCAGAATCTCCTAGAGGGCTCTATAAAACCCAGACTGCTGGCCTCATGCCCAGAGCTTCCAGTAGATCTGGGTGGGCCTGAAAATTTGCATTTTGAACAGGTTCCCGGGTGATGCTGATGCTGCTGTTCTACAAACCACGCTTTGAGAACCACTGCCCTAGGCACTGCATTCCAGAACTTTCCATGTTAGACAGTCTCACTCTCATTTATTTTGTAAATACTGAGCCCTCACCAGATGCCAGGTACTGTGCTAGAAGCAGGGAATCCCAGAACCACCTGCCTTGGCCTTTACCAAGAACAGCCGACCTGTCAGCTTCCCTCACAGAAAGGACCTGGTCCCCCTCCGCCGGCATGCCTGTGGGTGGAAGACCGGCCAGTTCCCAGGTCCACACTTCATTTCATAGGGTGGGATCTTCGAGACATCCAGGCTGAGACAATTTCAATCACTTGCTTTTCCTTATAAGGCAGACCTCTTTCCCGCCTCCGGTAGGCACATGATAGTAGGTTTTGGAGACTAACCTCTCTTGGATGGCTGGACCTTGCATAGACTGTGGGTTCTCTGATCCCTCCTGGGCCAGTGGACCCGTGGCTCTTTTTCTACAATCTTCAGGACTGTTGTGTATGACTGAGCCTTTGCTCATTCGTAATCCTGCTTACCGGTATCCAGTCCTTTGTTTATTTCCTTAGCTTTAGGACGTCTACACAAAGGGGAGAGGTCACTTTCAATCTTGAAAATTTAGTCCCCAAGTGAGTTTATGTAGTAATAGCTGATAGCTGATCCTGAATCTCTTCATATAAATTGGTGGCTGTTTCTCTACGTTGCCAACAATTTCTTTATTTTAGACTTCTGGAGCACTCACATCTGGAATCCAGAGAGCCTTTTTGTATGAGTCACACCGTCGTCTTGGCTCCTGTAGAGTACGTGGTGCTGACATTATTCATATATGAAAAAAAAATTCTCAGAAGAATAATTTCTTTGTCCTCCTGTCCCATTGAGAAACTTTGTGAAAATACTGTGAAAAGACAGAATTATTTTGGCGTGAAGCTGGAACCTGACAACATGTATGCTGTAAGGGGTCTAACTGTGTGTGGCTGAGGGGCCTGTGGCTTCTCTGTCACCTGGTTGGTGGGGGTGTTCTTCTCCTTTTCAGTAACTTCATCTTGAGCCTCTCTATTCTGAATGAACCAGTGGGAGTGATACTTTTTTACACAGAGATTTATAGATAAAATAACAAATTCAAAGGCTGGGTAATGAATCTATTGATTTCTTCATTTTCTGAAAACGTGTGGAATTTTATCTTTTTTCAGTGAAATATTTCAAATAAATTTACAGATGGGGCTTCATTAAGGAATGTATTTTAAAATACATGATCAAAATGATTCATTATTTTTTAAATTTCAGTTTCCTCCCTTGCCCTGAGCATTTTTTTTAGGGTCTCTGGTTGTTACCTCACCAAGCGAAGGTGCAGCGGGTTCCCGTTCTCCCTCTGCTGCTCGCCGGGGGTTTTGTGTGCAGCTTCCATTTCTGAAAATACTTTTTGGCCTCTGTGTTCTTAGGATTGTTCTTGTGCCGTCTATACAATCCACTCACATCACCGCTAGTTTCTCGAAACTACCTTGACCCTGTTTCAGAGAAAGTGGCTTCCCTCATCCTACAGTCCAGCAAAATTTACGTTTCATGATACACACGTTCAGCCGTGTGCTCACTCAGAAAGCTCTGCAGAATCATCCAGAACTCTGCCATCTTTTTCCTTTCCTTTTGTTTTCTTTTTTTTCTTTTTCTTTTTTTTTTTTTTTTTTTTTTTTTTTTTTTTTTTTTTTTGAGACAGCGTCTCACTGTGTCGCCCAGGCTGGAGTGCAGTGGCGCGATCTTGGTTCATTGCAACCTCCACCTCCCAGGCTCAAATGATTCTCCTGCCTCAACCTCCCGAGTAGCTGGGACTACGGGGGCACACCACCATGCCCAGCTCTTTTTGTTTGTTTTCAGTAGAGATGAGGTTTCGCCATGTTGGCCAGGCTGGTCTCAAACTCCTGGCCTCAAGTGATCCACCCACCTCAGCCTCCTGAAGTGCTAGAATTACAGAAATCAGGCACCACACCCAGCCTGCCATCGGTTTTCTTCTGAGGTTGGCTCCTGCCCCCAGCCTGTGATGGGGGAAGGCAGGTGAGGTGGTGGTTGGGTGCCACTGCAAGCTGCCTTTTCTGTGTGGGCTCTTGGTCTGTGTACCTGGCGCCCTGTGGTGCACCGAGTTTTACTGAGGGAGGCTTCAGCTGTTCGTTGTCATTTGCACATCCTCAGTGAAGACCCAGGGGGAGTTTGCAGGAGTCGCTTCTTATTTCTTGACCAGAGTTTCCGCTCCCATCACTGTGGCTTTTCTGGGAGCCTCGCTGGTGTGTTCCTGGGATGGCTGTGGCCTGCAACTGTGTCCCTCACACAGGAGTCAGCCTTGGATGAGACCCGCAGCCCTGTGGCCTTGGACTCCCACCTTTCCCCCAGGCTGGGTCCCTCAGGCATGGCCCTTTCCCCCAGCGTCCCCTCAGGCATGGCCCAGTTTGCTTGGCAGGGCCTGACACTCTTCAGTTGGTGAAGTCAGAAAGAAAGGAAAGTCGAAAGGAGAGAGAAGCAGCTCAGAGAAGGGAGAAGAGGGCTTGGGAGGAAAGGGAAGGGGGTGTTGAGAGGTTGTGACGTCCAGGAGAGGTGAATGCAGGGAGGGAACGGAGGAGCCCAAGGAGTGACAGGCAGATGGGGTCTCTGATCTGGGAGTGCTGGGCCTGCCCTGCAATCAGTCACGAAAGCCAGTGGGGAAAGACAAGGCAGGCATTGGGTGTGCATGTATGTGACTGTGTGGGTGTGCACGTGTGGCTGTGCACGTGTGTGGGTGTGCACATGTGTGACTGTGCATGTGTGTGGCTGCATGTGTGTGGGTGTGCACGTGTGTGGGTGTGCACGTGTGTGGCTGTGCGTGTGTGGCTGCGTGGGTGTGCATCTGTGGGTGTGCATGTGTGTGGGTGTGCGTGTGTGCGGGTGTGTGCATGTGGGTGTGTGTGCGCATGTGTGGCTGTGCATGTGTGTGGGTGCACGTGTGTGGCTGTGCGTGTGTGTGGCTGCGTGGGTGTGCGTCTGTGGGTGTGCATGTGTGTGGGTGTGCGTGTGTGGGTGCGCATGTGTGTGGGTGCGCGTGTGTGTGGGTGTGCACGTGTGTGCGGGTGTGTGCATGTGGGTGTGTGTGCGCATGTGTGGCTGTGCATGTGTGTGGCTGTGCATGTGTGTGGGTGCACGTGTGTGTGGGTGTGCATGTGTGGCTGCGTGTGTGGGTGTGCATGTGTGTGGGTGTGCATGTGTGTGTGCATGTGTGTGGGTGTGCATGTGTGGGTGCGTGTGTGGGTGTGCATGTGTGTGGGTGTGCATGTGTGTGTGCATGTGTGTGGGTGTGCATGTGTGGCTGTGCATGTGTGTGGGTGCACGTGTGTGTGGGTTTGCATGTGTGGCTGCGTGTGTGGGTGTGCATGTGTGTGGGTGTGCATGTGTGTGTGCATGTGTGTGGGTTTGCATGTGTGGCTGCGTGTGTGGGTGCACGTGTGTGTGGGTGTGCATGTGTGGCTGCGTGTGTGGGTGTGCATGTGTGTGGGTGTGCATGTGTGTGTGCATGTGTGTGGGTGTGCATGTGTGGCTGCGTGTGTGGGTGCGCGTGTGTGTGCATGTGTGTGGGTGCGCATGTGTGTGGGTGTGCGTGTGTGGGTGCGCAGGTGTGTGGGTGTGCATGTGTGCATGTGGGGTATGAGGAAGGAGGTGTGGGTAGGGTTTTGTGTATGGGAGGGTGTGTGGGTGTAAGTGTGTGCATGTGAGAGGAGATAGGTGTGTATATATATGTGTGCATGTGGGGTGTGGGAGAGAGAGCGGTGTGTGTGTGTTGGTATGTGTATGTGGGGGTTAAGTGCGTGTGTGTATACACGTGTTATGTGTGTGTGTCTGCGCACGGAGAGCCCACTCACACCCAGCAGAAAATCAAACGGCCTCCAATCAGAAACACCGCGCATGTGAGTGTGCCACTTCTTGTGTGCCTGTGACTGTGTTCAGAATGTGCACGACCCTGCAGCTCCCGAGGGCCACCTCTGTTGCAACACCTGCTCTGTCCAGCACAGTCCTCACTGGTGTCTTTTCCTCCTCAAATCTGCAGCGTTTGTGATCTCTGCAAACAATTTAACCCAAAACCAAATGCTGGCTGACAAGGCTACGTCTTGTTTCTCGTGCGTGATTAGCCTCGAGACCCAAGGAGCTCCGTGCCCTTGACTGATTCATTCTGTACCTGCCGGACCTGGAAACGCATTAAAAGCTCAGGAAAGCTTACTGAGCAATTGCACTGGAGATTGAGTCCGGTTTGGGGTTTTACATTTGTAAAGCATCTTCTGTGCAAAAGTAATTTGAAAGACCAATTTCTTATTTCTAATTTAGAGGTGTCATTATCATCAGATGGAAAAGAGGAAGTAGTGGCATGAGTTGGTGCCCTCGAGGCAGGCGCTTGTGTTCTCTCTGGAATTCCTGCTACTCTTTGTCTTCAGATGTTTCTTGAAGTATGAATTAAAAGGAGCAGGAGATCCTAACCCAGTATCACGTCTGGGTTTTAGTGGCTTTTGATCAGGGAGTTTTGAGGCTGCTTTATTGTCCTTGAACAATTAGTCTCTGAAAGAAGAAAGACAGAACCCAAATCTTGTGCTCAGTTTGCTTACTGTGGAATTCTGTTTCTTCTCTCTCTTAAAATAAAGCCGTAGAAATAAAAGCTCTTGGGAATTCCGTAAGAATGTCAAAAGTAATGATTTGTCTAAATTGAAGACTGTCCTTGTAGAAACTGGTTTGCTTTCAAAGATTTTTTGAGTTTGATATTTAATATCACCAGGTAGTTAGAATGGGATTGAAGAGATTAAGTAAGTCTACTTTTGACTTTTCTTTCTTCCTGAAGTCAGCTGCAACATGAAGGGATGTGTTCCAAAGAGGGGTGTGTGTGTGTGTGTGTGTGTGTGTGTGTGTATGTGTCTTCCTGTTTATTCTCGAGAGAGGAAGATAGCAAACAGAATGTTAAAAATAAAACAATCAGTAGTAACCCAGTCTAAAATAGTGATTCTTAACCTGCACACTAAAATCATGTGGGGAATGTTAAAAGCAACAGATACCTGGGTCTACCTCCTTCTGATTTACTTAGCCTGAAATGAAGCCCAGGTATTGGTATGGGTAAAATACTCAGCAGATGCAAATCTGCAGCCAGTTAAGAATCACTACTCTGAACAATACATGCAGTGGAATTCCAGGATTGTGAGGCATGGAGCCAGTGTAGAACTCAGCGGTCGCTTGTACATGAGGCCAATAAAAAATAATGTGCACTTTTTAATTGTGTGCCACATGCACATGGATTGTTTGATTGTTATAACATCCTTAGGGCATTTGGGGGTAATCATAACATTTTATAGATGAGGAAACTGGGGCTAAGGAAGATTATGTGACATTCAGTCACATAATTTACAGACAGGGTGTCAGGCTCCAGCTCAGCTCATTCAGCCGCAAGGACACCACCCTGGGTCCTCAGACGGAGCCAAAGGCGTACACATGTCACCTTCTGAATTATAAGCTTCGACCTTGAAAGATCTTCACTAGTGAATTGCTGGTTTGTTCCCAACACAGAACTGAGTGATGCGGAAGAAGGTGGGTTTACCTTGTCGAAGGATGGAATGATATATTTGAATAGCTCGTCACTTTTTCAGCCAGTGGCTTTCAAACTTTTCAAACCCTGACCCACAGTGAAAAATGCATCTTGCATCATAACCCAGTATAAATACATAGGTATTGTAATGACAGCAAAAATTTCTCACAGTACCTGTCTTTACTATGCACACTCAGTTCCTATTTTGTTCTTTCTTTTAAAACTGGTTGCAGTCTGCTAAGGTGACTGTCCTAGTAGATTGCAACCCATGCTTCAGAAAGTACCATTCAGCTTCCTTCCTGTCTTCCCTCTGAAGGCCAGAAAAAGGAGGTAGCAGTATGATTAGGGAAGTGGATGACTTGTCTTATGTTGCCACATGAAAAGATCTGTGTAGGGCAAAGAATGATTATTATTGGTAGAGTGTGTGGGAAATAGAGTCAACCAGGCTTTTAACCCTTTTAAGGGCAAACCTTTCACAGTAAAAGCTGTAGGTATGATTTAGCCGAGGAGGGATAATCAGTGTTGTGCTCCCTTACGTTTTTAATGTCTCACTTAACTCTTGGAAACCCAAGATGAAAAAATACAATTTGTAGATAACCTAGAAATATTTTAGAAGGAATTTGTAATTTCTTCTCTGAATTGTAGTTCCCAGTTGGAAAGTGAGTGGAAAGACACCAAACCTTTGTGGCGCAATATTCAGTTTTAAGCAAAATCCTTACGCATTTAGCATCTGATGCTCACTTTTGAAACCTGATTGTATCAAATGAGATTCTAGACAGTGTATTCTTAAATTTACAAAGTACTATTTGCAAAATAGTATTGTCTTATATTTTTAATTGCTTTTTTAAAACAATCCAGTCTTGGCTGGGCACAGTGGCTCACGCCTGTGATCCCAGCACTTTGGGAGGCCGAGGCAGGCGGACCACTTGAGGTCAGGTGTTCGAGACCAGCCTGGCCAACGTGGTGAAACCCTGACTCTACTAAAAATACGTAAGCTAGCCAGACGTGGTGGCGTGTGTCTGTAATCCCAGCTACTGAGGAGGCTGAGGCAGAAGAATCACTGGAACCCAGAAGGCAGAGGCTGCAGTGAGCCAAGATCGTGCCATTACACTCTAGCCTGGGCAACAGAGGGAGACTGTGCCTCAAAAAAGAAAAAAAAAAAAAACAGTCTTGTTTCTCCAGCAAGATTGTTAGATTTTTGCAAGCTGGCCTGGGCATGGATTTGTCTTCCTGCCTTTCCTTGCGGTGCTTTCCACAGTGTTAGTTACAGAGGAGACTCTGAAGAGATCTTCAGTCTGAACCCAGGAGTGTTTGACCTGTGGCTTATCAGGATGTGAACACTGGGCAGCCTGTTTTCTATTTTGTTTATTTATTTACTCTATCTATCTCTCTGTCTGTCTGTCTGTCTATCTATCTATCAATCAATCATATATCTGTCTATCAATCTATCAATCTGTCAATCTGTCTGTCTGTCTGCCTGCCTATCTATCTATCAATCATATATCTATCTATCAATCATATATCTATCTGTCAATCATATATCTGTCTGTCTGCCTATCTATCATATATCTGTCTATCTATCAATCAATCATATATCTGTCTGCCTATCTATCAATCATATATCTATCTATCAATCATATATCTGTCTGTCTATCCATCCATCCATCCTATTTATGTGTCTGTCTATCTATATAGCTAGGTAGCTATGAGGCAGGGGCTTGCTATGTGGCCCAGGCTGGCCTTGAACTCCTGAACTTACACAATCCTGCCTCAGCCTCCTAAGTAGCTGGGACTGCATACGAGTGTCCTTTCTAACAGCTCTCCCTCCCACCCTCCTCCCTCTTTGTTTGTTTGTTGACGCATTTTAGAGACAGGGTCTCTGTCTGTTTCCCATGCTGGGGTGAAGCAGCTATGTACAGGTGTGATCATAGCACACTCCAGCTTTGACCTCCTGGGCTCAAGCCATCCTCCCACCTCAGACTCCGGAGTACCTGGGAGTACGAGTGCACATCACCACATCACCCAGCTGGGCAGGCTTTTTAAAGTTTTCTTTTCCTCCAAAACTTTCTTATATCCTGATTTTCCATCACTATCCTCATGTAATATTTGCATATATTCATACACACGCACACACATGCAACTGCATTTTATACACGTGTCTTGAGGTCCCAGAGAGCTCAACGTGCTGGTGGAGTTGGTGTCTGCAGAGCGGTGATGTGAAGAGCAGCCCCTGTCCCAGAGGCAGTGAGGTGTGTGCCGTCAGCTCGGGTGATGGCGGTGGAGCTTAGAGGAGACGGCTTGTGGTTTTCCCTTCCGTTGGTCTGTCGCTCTCGGCTGACACTCTGCCACCACAGGGATTCCACTCTGGGCTCAACGTGTTCTTATGCCAGGAAATGTCATTTGTGGGTACTCATAATAAGCGCTGGTTAAAGAGGGAACATTAACGCTGAAATACTAGTGAGAGGCTGGGCGTGGTAATGCTTGCCTGAAATCCCAGCACTTTGGAGGCCAAGGCGGACGGATCACTTAAGGCCAGCATGGTAAAACCCCTTCTCTACTAAAAATATAAAAACTCGGTGGGTGTGGAGGTGCATGACTGTAGTCCCAGTTACTTGGGTGGCTGAGGCACAAGAATCACTTGAACCCGGAAGTTGGAGGTTGCAGTGAGCCGAGATCAAGCCACTATGCTCCAACCTGGATAACAGAGCAAGACTCCATCGCAAAAAAAAAAAAAGAAAAACAGAAATGCTAGTGAGAAGCCTTCAAACATGATAATCATAGTCATATTAGGTCATACTAGAATGAGTGGGGAAGTGGTGTCTTCTCCAAAAAGAAGTTTTCCGGAGGGATTGGTGGAGAATTAGTATTAATTCTTCTTTAAATATTTGGTAAAATTTGCCCATAAAGCCATCTTGGTCTGGGCTTTTATTTCCTGGGAAGTTTTAAAGTTACTAATTCAATTTCTTTACTTGTTGTAGGTCTATGGAGATTTGTTACTTCTTCTTGATTTAGTTTTGGTCATTTGTGCCTTTCTAGAAATTTTTTTTATTTCATACAAGTTATCTAATCTGTTGGCATACAGTTGCTCATACTATTCCATTATAGTCATTTTTGTCATTGTAAGGCGATAATAATGTTGCCCCTTTCATTCCTGATTTTAGTAGTCTTTTCTTTTTATCCTATGTCAGGCTACTAAAGATTTCTTAATTTTTTCTATCTTTTCCAAGAACCAAATTGTGTTGATTTTCTCTATTTTTCTGTTCTCTATTTTATTCATGTAATCTTTGTTATTTCCTTCTTTCTTTTTTTCTTGATTTTGGTTTAATTTATTCCTTTTGGTCCAGTGTCTTATTGTAGAAGATTAGGTTATTAACTTGATATCTTTCTTCTTTCTTAATAGAGGCTTTTACAGCTCTAAATTTCCTTCAGAGTACGCCGGTAGCTGTATCCCATACATTTTGGTATGTTTTGCTTTTGTTTGCATTTATCTCACAGTCTTTTCTAGAATTCCTTTTGGGGGAGAAATGTCCTTGTTATTCCATCTTTGACCCATGGGTTGTTCTTTTTTTGTTTTAGGGTGTTTTGTTTTGTTTTTGAGATGAGGTCTCACTCTATTGCCCAGACTGGTCTCAAACTCCTAGGCTTACGGCAGCCTCCCGCCTTGGCCCCCCAAAGTGCTGAGATTACAGGTTTAAGCCACCACACCCAGCCGAACCCATGGTTTTTTTAATGTGTATGTTGTTTATTGCTTATGTATTTGTGAATTTTTGAATTCCCCAATTTTCTTTCTGTTACGATTTCTAGTGTCATTGTATTTTAATCATAGAATGTATATTGGGTGATTTCAATTATTTTGTTTCATGGCCTAGCATATGGTCTATCCTTCAGAATGTCACGTTCTACTGTTGTAGACTAGAGTTCTGTAGAGGTCCATCTGTTAGGTTTATTTGGTTTATCCTGTGTTTAAGTCTATTTCCTTGTCGATCCTCTGCCTCGTTGTTTTATCTACTATTAAATGTGGAGTATTATGGTATCCAACTATTATTCTTCAGTTGTCTGTTTCTCCTTTCAGTTCTGTCAGTTTTTGCTTCATGTATTTTGGGAGTTTGTTGTTGGATGTATATATGTGTGTAACTGTTCATTCTTTCTGATAGAATGAATTCTTTCTCATTATTCAATGTCTTTTTTTATCCCTTGTAACTTTTTTTTGTTCCAAAGTCTGTTTTGTCTGTATTGGTATGGTCACACCAGTTTTCTTATGACTGTTGTTTGTGTATCTTTCTCCATTTTTTTTACTTTCAACCTGTTGTTATCTTTGATTCTAAATTATTTTCTTTACATAGCGTATAGCTAAACCTTGTTCTCTTATCCACTCTGACAGTCTCTGCCTTTTGTTCATTTCACTCATATGTAATCTTATTGATGTAGTTTGATTTGCACTTGCCACCTTACTTTTTGTTTCCTATGTCTCATCTTTTTTTCTTCTCTATTCCTCCTATACTGCTTTAAGTTATTTTCTTAGTGGCTGCTCTCAGGCTTAACACACGTAACTTGTCAGAATCTACTTAAGATTTCCACGAAATTCTAGTGTAAGATATAGATATAATTTTACTCCAGTATAGCAGTTTTCTCTTTTTTGTGCTCTTGTTGTTATACACATTAGCTCTCTACATTACAAACCTAACAATACATTGTTATAATTGTTACTTTGTGTCATTTTATGTCTTTTAAAGAATTGGAAAGAAGAGATGAGAACAAGCATCTATTTATAGGATGTCTTGTATTAGCCTTCTAATTTACCTTCCCTGGTTCTCTTCATTTGTTCCTGTGGATTTGAGTTACCATCTGGTACCATCTCTTTGCCTAATACAGCTTTGCTCCCACTCACCTCCTCTGTGCTGTCATCATGAAATAGATTACATTTCTACATGTTACTGGGCCAGTGGGATAGTTACTTATGCATGTATTTGTTTTAAACAATTGCCTTTTAAATTAATTAAGAGAAGAAAGAAGAAGAAATATTCGTTTACACTATCTTTTATCATTATGCATTTATTTTTACTGGAGCTCTTTGTTCATGCAGATTCAAATTACTGTCTGGAGTTACTTGCTTTCAAAGTAAAGAAATTCCTTTAGTATTTCTTAAGTGAGTCTTGTAGCAACAGTCTTTCCGTTTTTGTTTATCTAGGAAGGTCTTTATTTAGTCTTAACGTCTGGGGGATAGTTTTGCTGGATATAAAATTCTTGGTTCACAGTCTTTTTAAATACATTTCAGCATATCGAATATGTCATCCCATTGTCTTCTGGCTTTCATTGTTTCTGATGATAAGTCAGTTGTTAATATTAATAGGGTTATCTCGTAAATGATGAGTCGTTTGTCTGTTACTATTTTCCTCGGTTTGGCTATCAGCATTTTTACCATGATGTGCCTGTTTGTTGGTCTCTTTGAATTTATCCTGTTTGGAGTTTGTTGTAATTCCTGTGTGTATAGATTAACTTTTTCAATAACTTTAGTACATTTTCAGCCATTATTCTTTGGATTTTTGTTTCTGTTCATTTATCTCTCTCTCCTTTCCTGTGGTACTCCTATAATGTGTATGTTGGTGTGATTAATGATGTCTTGGGTTTTTTATCTGAGGCTCTACTTGTTTCTCTTCAGTCATTTTTCTGTTACTCAGAGTGCACAGTCTTTATCAATCTATAAGTTTGCTAAATCTCTCTTATGTCAGTTTAGATCGACTGTTAAGCTCTAGTGAATTTTTTATTTTGGTTATTGTATTTTCAACACCAGGCATTCCATTTGGTTTTTTCATAAATAATTCTATTTCTTTGTTGATATTCTCTATTTGATGCAACATTGCCATTTTACCTTGTTTAGCTTCTTTAATCATTGTTTCCTTGATTTCTTTGGATATATTTGTAGTGGCTATTGTGAGGTTTTTGTTAAGCTGGATAGCTGGGCCCTCCCACAGGTGGTTTCTATTGCCTGCTTTATTTCCTGCGTCTGTGTCACACTTTCCTTTGCTTGTCTTATTTTCTGTTGCTGAAACCTGGAGATTTTGATAATACATTGTATTAACTCCTTTAGATACTGATTTTCTCCTCCTCCCCAGAACTTCTTGTTGTTTTCTTGTTTATTTAGTAGCTTTGTTGGACTATTTCATTAAAGTCTGTTTTCCTTGCAATGTGAAGCCTCTGATGTCAGTCCTCAGAGGGCACAGCCTTGGATACGGCACAGTCACCCCGGGATGGCAGTGATTTTAGCAGAGCTCTTTGTTTCTTTGCTTCATATTTCTGTCAAGCTGCCTGCCTTAGTTGGTGTCACACCCAGCTGTTAGTTTCCACTAATTCTGGCCAATTGCTTTATTGTTTTCCTCTATACCTGGGGCATAAATTGCTAGAGTCTGATCGAATTAAATTCAGGCCCTTTGCAGGGGTCATTTCTGAATCTAGCCCTTCAGGTTTGTTCTGACCCCTGAAAGGTTCTCCTTAACTGTCTCTTTCTCTGATTCTCTGTAAAACTGCTGACCTAGAGTTAAGCTTGTCACTCCCATAGAGCTACTAGCGTCCTCTCACTTTCTTACTACCAAAATTTCTACTGTTTTTGAAAGCACTCTTACACTTGAGCTTCCTCATACACTGTTCTAAATAAAGTAAGTTTTTGGTAGCAGAGCTTTGGAACTCTTTGTTCTTACGGCCTGCCTGTGCACCGTCGGCAAAATCTCCGAGCTGATGCTCCACAGCTGGAGTGGGGACGTTGGCTCACTCCTCAACTTTATGGGCAGGATCGGCAGGACACTGAGTAGAGGTAGTAGCCTCTGGTCTTTTTAGCTTGCCTCTCCTTACATGGAGTTTCCACCCTCTAAATGAACTGGGCTGAGAACGGTTGGGACCATGCTATCGTTAGCCTGCCATTCCTTGGATAGATCTTCTGCCCTAAGAGTGGGGGTGAAGAAGGGGCAGAACAAGGAAGGCCAAGTGGTAACAGGAAGCCTATGGCCTCCTGACTGCATTCACCTGTAACTCAACCTCTGCAACACGGACGTGCTGATGCCTGCCTTTCACTGGAGATGCCCTAGGCTTTGTAGGGAAGTGGGGAGAGAGGAAACCTGGTTTGATGCCGCACCCGCTCAGTGTAGATCTTCCCTGTGCCGAACTGGGGAAGGGAGAGGGAAGCAGTGGGTTGTGGCTCAAGTGTCACAGACTCTCACTGTTCTTACCATGGAAGTAAGAGAGTTAATAGATTTTCTTGAAACAAGATATTTACTAATCTGCTGAAATTCCCTTGGACAATTTTCAGACACTCAGAATGGTGACTCCTTTACATAATTTCACCAATTATGGTTGTTTTCCTGGCAAATGAGTCTGTGGAACTGCTCAGCTCACTATTCTTTAAGTGAGTCTCCTACTTTTTTTTTTTTTTTTTTTTTTGAGACGGAGTCTCGCTCTGTCACCCAGGCTGGAGTGCAGTGGGGCGATCTCGGCTCACTGCAAGCTCCGCCTCCCAGGTTCATGCCATTCTCCTGCCTCAGCCACCTGAGTAGCTGGGACTACAGGCGCCCGCCACTACGCCCAGCTAATTTTTTTGTATTTTTAGTAGAGATGGAGTTTCACCGTGTTAGCCAGGATGGTCTCCATCTCCTGACCTCGTGATCCGCCCGTCTCGGCCTCCCAAAGTGCTGGGATTGCAGGCATGAGCCACCGCGCCTGGCCGTGAGTCTGCTATATTATATTTTAACTGTGTTTAAGTTTCCAACATAATATATATGTGGATAAATCATGTTTTTCTTACTAATTGATTGAAACTAAATTATACAGCAAACATTTCTTTTAAATGAGCAAAAGTAAGAAAATTATCTTTATATTCTATAAATAACATTCAATATTGTTTTGGATTTTATTATGTATCTTTAAAAATAGAGACAGAGTCTCACTATATTGTCCAGTCTGGTCTCAAACTCCTGAGCAACGAAGCAATCCTCTTGCCTTAGCCTCCCAGGTAGCTGAAACTGTAGGCACATACCATTATGCCTGTAATTTTATTATATAATTTTTAATAATATGCTTGCCTCAAATGTTTTATTTAAAATCTCTAGCATATCAGGCCTGTGATTTTATGGATATTGTTACTTAGAGGTTAAATTTTTAAAAAAATGAATTGATTGAAGTCCAGTTTAAAATCAGTATTAAATAAATAATAGAAAATGTGGAGTGCAGGTATTTTAAGAATTCTTAGGGTGGGACTTGAAGGACTTGGACTGAAGTGTGCAAGACATTGGTTTGGTCGTAGCAATGGGATGAGACATGCAAGGACTGCACAGCCGTGTGACTCGAGATGTCACTCTCGGCTGGCCGGAGAGGTAGCACTAGACCCTGGGTCTCCTGACCAGCATCCGGCCGCATCAAGAGGCACTAAAGCCAAAATGTTCCAGGCGTAATGACAGCAGACAGAATCTGTAGCCTGAGACTTCCAAGGCACTCCCCTGGACTCTGATCAAGGTTCACCATTTGCTGTTTTGTCTGTTTGAGATAAAAATCACCAAGAAGAGCGTGTGTGACCAAATTGCCACCCTGCAGCCAACCTTGGCCAGGATTTCTGCCTCTCAGAGGATGAATGCTGATAGACTGGCTTGGAAAATTTTTCTGTAAGGTATATTGCAGGAAACAAGATTGTAAAGGTATTTGCAGTATTACCATTTCTAAGCTTGTAAATTTTTTTTAAATTACTTTTATTTGTGTAACCAAAATTAAATGTGTTTCTGCCAGAATAGCATTCCTTCTGTGAGGACTCTACATTTTTATTATTAACACTCTGTTTTACTGCATCTGCTTTCCTGCTGTGGGTGTTTACTATGTTGAGAATAACAGACTTAATTAAGGTCATTTTTAATCAACACAAGACCATGTTTCTCCTTATCTGCATAAAAAGCACTATCAGGCCGTTAGGGAGGATGGGCACCTGTTCTCCTAACCCTTTGGCTTCTGTCTGTTTTATGGTGGCAAGATGTCATCATAAAGCCCAGTGGATGCACCTCCGTTATCTCTGGTTAACCAGGGGCCTCCCATTCACAGCTAAGTTTGTCGTGTTTCCATTTATCACCCCTGTAGAAATATTTTAAATGAAGAAATCTGATGTTATAATGCATTTAACAATGCTCATTTATCCAAAATCTATAAGCAATGTAAACGAATCAATGAGAATAAAACAAATAACCCCACTAAAAACTGGGCAAATGATATGAACAGACACTTCTCAAAGGAAGACTTACAAGTGACCAACAAACATAGGAAAAAATGCTCCACGTCACTAACCCTAAGAGAAATGCAAATCAAAACCACAATGAGACACCACCTCACGGCAGCCAGAATGGGTATTATTATTAAGAAGACAAAAAGTAACAGATGTTGATGAGGCTGCAGAGAAAAGGGAACACACACACACTCTTGGTGGAAATGTAAGTTAGTTCAGCCACTATCGAGTGCAGTTTGGAGATTTCTCACAGAACTAAAAAAAGAACTACCATTCTACCCAGCAATCCCACTACTGGGTTTATGCCCAAAGGAAAATAAATCAGTCTACCAAAAAGACACTTGCACCCGTATATTTACTGTAGCACTGTTCACAATAGCAAAGACATGGAGTCAACCTAGATGTCCATCAGTAGTGGATGAAGAAAATGTGGTACGTATGCACCAGGAAGTACACACAGCTGTGAAAAAAGAATGAAATTATGTCCTTTGCAGAAACATGGATGCAGTTGGAGGCCGTTACTCTAAGTGAATTAATGCAGAAGCAGAAAAAGTAAATATAAGTATTTTCTCACCTGTAGATGGAAGCTAAGCACTGAGTACTGACGGACGTAGAAATGGGAACAATAGAAACTGGGGACTCCAAAAGGAAGGAGGGAGAGAGGTGGGAAAGGGCTGGAAAAGTTCCTGTTGGGTACTGTGCTCAGTGTCTGGGAGACAAGATCAATAGAAGCACAAATCCCAGCAGCCTGCAGTATAACCTTGTATCACACCTGCACATGTACCCCCTGAACCTGATACTAAAAGTAGAAAAGAACTTGATCTTATGGGACAGTTTAGTAGGGGTTAGAATTTCAGCCCAGGATGTCTGACTACAAATCCATGTCCTTCCCAAAGCAGTATATTGGTTGCTTTGGGAATCATCATTGGTGGTGGGATGGGGGGAATTTTATCAGACATCAACATTCTTAAACCATGGCATTTAATTTTTTTTTTTTTTTTTGAGACGGAGTCTCACTCTGTCTGTCACCCAGGCTGGAGTGCAGTGGCACCATCTCAGCTCACTGCAACCTCTGCCTCCCGGGTTCAAGTGATTTCTAACTAATTTTTGTATTTTTAGTAGAGTCTGGGTTTCAACATATTGGCCAGGCTGGTCTCGAACTTCTGACCTCAAGTGATCCACCCATCTCGACCTCCCAAAGTGTTAGGATTACAGGTGTGAGCCACTGTGCCCAGCCTAATTTTTTATTTAAAAAATAAAAACAAGAAAAACTAGAAATTAAAAAATAAAATTTTTTCATTGTAGTACTTTTTCAAGTCACAAATAAGTAAGATATTGAGCTGAGCAATCCCTTCAGACGCATCGTGGCTTTCCGCGTTGGAACAGGTTCTGATGCATCCTATTGGAGAGGACATTTAATGGGAGGACATTGCTATATGTTTTCAGTCGGAAAGAAAAGAAAGCGCTGTGGACATAACACATTTTTAAAAAAGAAAAGTGTGGAGGGAGCTTTTATTCCAGAAAACTCTGATTTTTATAAATATTTAAGTTTTTAAATTGCCGTTTTATACTCTAGTACAGAAGCAGAAACTCCGTCTTTTCAGGGCCCGTGACAAGGAAAAGGATAAAAGACAATAACCTTAAATTTCCAGAACACAGGTTTACTTTAACACGAAGGAAAATTACCCGGTGCGTAGTTTGTTTCTAGGACCATCTTCCCTGACGCGTGAGGAAGCTCTTCCCTGATCGTCCACTTAAAGGGTCTCTGCATTTCCCGAGCTTCCTGCTCCCTGGCCTCCGAGAAGAAAACGTCCTTCCTTGAGCCTTTTAAATGGGGCTTGTCAGTGAGGAGCCTTCTGAAGGGTGGTCCTCGGATCAGCCACATTTAGAGTTGGCCTGTCCTGGCATTGCCGCTTACTGCTGTGTCGCTTTGGGCAAATTACTTAACCTTTCTGTGCCTCTGTTCTCTCACCTGTGAGACTGGGATAATAAGTAGAATTCATCTCATGGTCGTTGTAAGTGTCACATGGCCTAACTGAATGAGTCAGAGTGCCCGGGAGCATGCGGCCCACAGGAAGCGCCATCTCAGTGTTAGTTGTGGTCAGTGTTCAGGTCAGGCACCCCTGCTGTGTGCTCCTGCAGCGCACCCTTCCCTGGTGCCCTCACCTGCTCCACGCTGAGCACGCGGCTGGGTGCCACGCCGAGTTGCGCAGGCCTCACGACCCAGCTAGCTCTTGCGAGAGATGTGAAGTAGGGACAGCAGGGACAAGGGCAGTTCCTGGCTCTCTTTGTCTCCTGCAGCGCATCGCGGTGGCCGGCACATAGTGAGCGCTTAGCGTTTGCTGCGTGCAGCCCTGGAGCTGACATCAAAGAGGATCAACCTCAGGCTGGAATTTTCTAGAACACTCGGGCACTGGAGAGCAGTGAATTCTTGTCCTCACAGCATCTGTGTGTCAGGCTAGTCTTCAAATGCCGCAGATGAAAACAGAGTATAGTTATACAGATCTGATGTCAAGGTTGACTTTGGACTAGCTTGGATTTTTGGCCCATGCTTTCTCTAATATGTGGCTTAATATATGCTCCAGTATAAAACTAAAACCCTGGAATGTGCCTTGACTTTATCTCAACTTTTGAAGAAATGAGTGGTTTGGCCAAAGCTGAAGGTCTTGGAGCTACCTGGACACATCCTGGAGTTTATAAGCAAGACGGAGAGGAGCTACAGAGGTGACAGTATGTGCCGCTTAGGACGGGTGCGGGCCGCTGCCCTAACACCTACGGGAAAGATGGCCCCAGGGGTGCAGTCACTTGGCAACAACGTGGGCCATCCTGAACACCACCTGTGTGTGCCATATACTGCAAGTGTGCCAGAATGCGTGACGTTTGCCTGGATTAAGGAGCTAATGAAACTGGGGTTTCAGTCTCTCAAGGGGCAGTTACACTTTTTATGGGGTTAAAAACTGAGAACTAGAATAGCAGTATCTAACTCCTGAGTTAATCAGCATCTGGAGCCTCATTTTCTATGGTGTACCCAGAAATAAGATGAATTCCAAAAGTTATTCAGCCTTCCAGTTTGGGGATGAAAGTGAAAATTGTAATATATTTGAAAAGCAAAATAAAATATTTTCTGAGTAACCACATCAAGCATTTTAAACAGTAAAATATTCAGTGTGTTTTTCTATAGGAAAACATGTTTCACCTGAAATATGCAGATTTCTATCCCCCTTCAACACCCTCCCGCCCAGAAGATGTCGTGGCAGATTTCTGAGGGCACCGTCAGTGCGCCTGGTTGATAAGGAAACCTTTGGGGGCGTGCCAGCAGCCACCAGGCAGGCAGGACACATGTGGCAGGTGTAGGCGCTGCTTCCGGAATGCTCAAGGGCCAGGACTCTCTTCCTGGCATCTGGCTCTCTCAAGGAGCAGGAAGGCTGAGACGGGGACAGAGAGCAGGGCCAGGCTCACAGGGTGGAGGCTTGGTGTCGTCACCATTCTGTCTTATGAGAAGTCTGCTCCTGGCACTTGAGTTTGTCCAGAGTGCAGAATTAGAGGGTTCTCTTAACACGTGGTGTCCAGGAATCCTGAGAGACTTCCTGAGTTTTATGAAGGATGCCAAATATTCTAGAGATAGTGTCTCAACACCAGAGCCTCCGTTTTAGTGAGACAGGGTCTCGTTCTGTTGTGCAGGCTGGGGTGCGTTTGCACAATCACAGCTCGCTGCATTCTCGACCTCCTGGGCTCGAGTGATCCTCCTGTTCAGCCTCCAGAGTAGCTGGGATGACGGGCCTGTGCCACCACACCTGGCTAGTTTTAAAATTTTTTTTGAAGACGTGGTCTCACCATGGTGCCCAGGCTTGTCTCACTGGCCTCAAGCAGTCCTCCTCTCTTGGCCTCACAAAGTGTCGGGGTTACGGTTGTGAGCCACTGTGTCCAGCCCAGAGCCTCTGTTAACATAAGCCGGCTAGCTTGGCCATTCTTGGGGACCTCGATGATGCTGTTAACCCCTGCTGGTTCTCCTGAAAGGTGTGAGTGGATCAATATGACCCACTGGCACGGAGCGGAGGATGGCAGGAAGCACCTGCTGTGCCCAGGAGGGCAGTGTTACTGCTTTACCTACACACAGACTCTTGCTGGTTGAGTGCTGTTCTTTGAAATCATTGCTGAATGACAGTTAGCAAAAACAAGAGCCTCCGCACGTCCTCGTGGTGGTTTGCTTGCGCCACGATTTCTCCGAGCCCCCGGCTGGGTCATTTCATCCAGGTGAGGTGTCTGGAGCAGAGCAGGGGCTTCTGAAACGCTGACGTGCCCATCACTCACCCGGGCATCTGGTCCACGCACAGGCTCCGGTTCCGCAGGTCTGGGCGGGGCTCGAGATCGCGTTTCGGATAAGCTCCCGGGGATGCTGCCGCCGCTGGTCTGTGGACCGCTCTGAGGAGCGAGGGTTGGATGTGTTATTTCATCCTCCTGACCACCCTGTGAAGTAAGCATCCTCTGCCTCATTTTACAGATGAGGAAACGCACCCAGCTCGACCTAACGCAGGTGGCAGGGTTGGAACCCAAAGTTGGTTCTAACTGACCTCTATAAATCTTTATACTGCCTCCCGTTTTCTTCTGGGGCTTGGAAGGTCGCTGCAATTTCAGGCACAAACCCACTTAGTAGGAGGTAGCTTAGCCATTATGAAAATCTATACCACTGTGAGTGTGGACTCCTAAGTAATTCCTTTTCTTCCGCTTAGTAGCATAGATAATGCGTAAGATAAACTCAGATCTGCTAATTCAGGGAGTCTTTTTGCATGTTAGGAAGCTATTTTAAAGCTGTTGAATCTGAACGAATTTATTTAATACGTTTGTAATCCGCATTATTGGCTTGCTGGCTCCATGGGGTCACACACTTTTATATTTGCGAACATTCCTACCGGGCGACAGGGCTGGTGGGAGCACGCGGGGCGTTTGCGTTTCTACGAAAAGCCGTCTGCGCTGCGTTTTTCTAAGCTCCAGGGATACACGAGGAGATTATTCCATGCTACAGCCTGATATCCACAAATATCACACTATTTCCGTGTTTTCAGTCTGTGGGAACATAAAGTTTGTGTTCTTTTAAAATCCTCACTCATGACTTTAAGCATAACAAACTGACTTAAAATGTACTGTTTTGTTTTCTAAAAGCCAAATTCCAGGGATTAATTTTTATGTGGAAAATTTCATCTCAGAGCACAATGTTGTAGCATAGTCGTAAACCTCAAAGAATGGGAATTTGTAATGGACTGAGCCATCGATTCTTAACAAGAGCTGCATTAACAGGCAGACGAGACAGTAAAATGGCTCCAAGAGCCTCATGGCAACATGTGGAGATGTAGAATCTTTTAACGTGGATTTGCAAGTTAACACATCCCCTTAGTGCCCAAAAAAAGTTGGGTAATCAGGCTAAAAAAAATCAAAGTAAGTCATCATCAGTCCCCTGGCATCCTTTGGTTAGTTTCAGTGGTCGCTCCATTTGTTGACTGTTGGCTAATTAATTCTGAGCTTGCTGGCCACTGAGCAAAACAAAGCGTGGGTGGCTGGCTGGGAGTGTCAGAGTCAGACTGCCCCGGCTCCAACTCCTAGCTGGCCTCTCACCAGCAGTTTGTCCTGGGACGAAAGACTCACCCTCTCTGGGCCTCGGTTTCCCCATCTGTAAAGTGGTAACAAGAAAAATGTGCCTCGCAGGGTTGGCGTGAAGATAAGAGATACACAGTGCTTGAAAGTGCCTTGCATATAGCAGTAAATCGTTATGAACGTTTACAAATGCTAACTTTATGCTGTAGAACCATTGAAAAGGTATTTCTAATTCTTTTTTTCTTCTTATTTTATTTTACTTTAAGTTCTGGGATACATGTGCTGAATGTGCAGGTCTGTTACGTAGGTTTACTTGTGCCATGGTGGTTTGCTGCACCTGTCAACCCGTCATCTAGGTTTTAAGCCCTGTATACATTAGCTATTTGTCCTATTGCTCTTCCTCCCCTTGCTCTCCCCAGCCCCCAACAGGCCCCACTGTGTGATGTTCCCCTCCCTGTGTCCATGTGTTCTCATTGTTCAACTCCCACTTATGAGTGAGAACATGCGGTGTTTGGTTTTCTGTTCCTGTGTTACTTTGCTGAGGATGATGGTTTCCAGCTTCATCCATGTCCATGCAAAGGACATGAACTTGTTCTTTTTTATGGCTGCGTAGTATTCCATGGTGTATCTGTGCCACATTTTCTTTACCCGGTCTATCATTGATGGGCGTTCGGGTTCTTTCCAAGTCTTTGCTATTGTAAATAATGTTGCAATAAACATATGTGTGCATGTGTCTTTACAGTGGAATGATTTATAATCCTTTGAGTATATGCCCAGTAATGGGACTGCTGGGCCAAATGATATTTCTGGTTCTAGATCCTTGAGGAACTGCCACACTGTCTTCCACAATGGCTGAACTAATTTACACTCCCACCAACAGTGTAAAAGAAAAAACAACCCCATCAAAAAGTGGGTGAAGGATATGAACAGACACTTCTCAAAAGAAGACATTTATGCAGCCAACCAACCTATGAAAAGAAAAAAAGCTCATCATCACTGGTCGTTAGAGAAATGCAAATCAAAACCACAATGAGATACCATCTCACTCCAGTTAGAATGGTGACCACTATTTCTAATTCTTCAAGTGATCTTTTTCTGCGAGAATTTCTGTTGTGAGCGAAGCACCCGCGGCAAGGCAGGCTGTGGAGGGGGAGGCAGCGGGGCTCACCGAGAAACCCTGGGGGTGAGAGCTGGGGCTGGGACCGGGGCTGGGTGAGATGCTAACTGGGCTTGGAGATGACAGATACAGATTCTGGGAGAGCAGAGCCTCCCTTTACTGCTCAGAAATTTTTTCCTGAAGCTAATGAGCTCTGAGTAGCCCCTGAGCTACTAACTTACCATACTTGGAGTGGCTGAATGAGAGCTGAAGTCTCAGCTGATGGCCTCCGGTCAAATCCCTGGCCCAGGCTGCCTCTTTTTGGCCATTCAGGACAGCAAGGTTCCAGCCGCCTTAGCTTGTCCTATGCAGGTCTCAACTGGTAGCCGATCCTTAGAGCCCGTTTGGTTCCTTAAAGAAGCAGCTACCTGCAGATGGAACTATGACGACTCAGCCACACAGAAACACTTACCTGTGGGACTTCACTGAGGGCCCAGTGCGTTTCCTGCCGAGGACTGTAAGCGCTCGGGTAAATATTCGTCAGATGGATTAATGAGCTACCGACAAACTCCTGTGGTGTGTCTTTGGCATCCCTGCCTTGCTCCATTTTCAAGGCCCCTACTGCACACACAGATACCTCCTAAGCTCTGAGACGTGTGGTGACTGCACAAAACTCGTATTAGAAGTGAGAGCCCCAGAGTGCTCATGTGAACGAGGCGATGTAAAGATGATGAGGGAGGAGGGAGTTCCGAATGCAAATGTTTCTACACTTTCATATTCGTGTGTTCCACAGGCTTGCCTCTCCCATGCCCTTCTGCTATGTGTGCTGCCATTTCCTCTGAATGAGGGAAAAGAAATGTTGGCAGCCGTCAGCTAAAATCCCCAGCGATGCACACGCGGTCGTGCAGCCAGGGTGAGCTGTGTGTCAGGGCACGAACCCCGAGTCACGCCTTGACCTGTGAACTTCCTTTTCCGAAGCACCATCTTCAGGTTAAAAGGGAGGAAAAACAAAACTTACGAGCACGACCTAGTGCATCTGCCCAGACGGCCCCTCAGCAGGGCTGGGAGAGGCCCCGTGCCTGTGTTAAAGCCACACATCCCAAGACGGACTCTATACCATGTCCCCAGACACCCACACTCAGTATGCGTGTGCGTGTGTGTGTGTGTGAAGTGTGGGCAACATTTTCAAAGTAAACTTGCCTTCATAAAGTCAAAAGTTTTGAAAGTGGTTTTTAAACAGGTTGAACTGTGAGAACATTAAACTGACTGGACAAGGAGCTCAGTTAAGATGGGTCCATGGCCGGGTGCGGTGGCCACACCTATAATCCCAGGACTCAGTTAAGATGGGTCCATGGCCGGGTGCGGTGGCCACACCTATAATCCCAGGACTCAGTTAAGATGGGTCCATGGCCGGGTGCGGTGGCCACACCTATAATCCCAGGACTCAGTTAAGATGGGTCCATGGCCGGGTGCGGTGGCCACACCTATAATCCCAGGACTCGGTTAAGATGGGTCCATGGCCGGGTGCGGTGGCCACACCTATAATCCCAGGACTCGGTTAAGATGGGTCCATGGCCGGGTGCGGTGGCCACACCTATAATCCCAGGACTCTGAAAGGCCGAAGCAGGTGGGTCACTTGAGGTTGGGAGTTCCAGGACAGCCTGGCCAACATGGTGAAACCCCGTCTCTACTAAAACTACAAAAATTACAAGAATTAGCCCAGCATGTTGGCACATGCCTGTAATCCCAGCTATTCGGGAAGCTAAGGTGGGAGAATCACTTGAACCCAGGAGGCAGAGGTTGCAGTGATCAGAGATTTTGCCACTGCACGCCCGCCTGGGCAACACAGCAAGACTGCATCAAAAAGAAAAGAAAAGAAAGAAGAGAAGAGAAAAGATTGGCTCCCATGGCCAAGATGCCCAGTGACAGGGAAGCCAGTCAGACACAGTAAGTGCTGAAACACTAGGGAATAGCCTATGACCATTAAATGAAAAAAAAGTCAATTTTCTTTTTTTTATATATGAAGTATTCATTCTACATCATGTTAAACCCCAAAGCGGGCTATTTGTAACCATTTCAAAATGTAAATATGTCCATTAGCAAAGGACAGAAGAACTTTTCTAGTTCCATGAAATTCACCAGCCCAATTTGGTTTTTTTGTTTTTTGGTTTTTTGGAGACGGAGTCTCACTTTGTCGCCCAGGCTGGAGTGAAGTGGCCCGATCTCGGCTTACGGCAACCTCCGCCTCCCAGGTTCAAGCGATTCTCCTGCCTCAGCCTCCCGAGTAGCTGGGATCACAGGCGTGTGCCACCACGCCAGCTAATTTTGTATTTTCAGTAGACACGGGGTTTCACCATGTTGGCCAGGCTGGTCTTGAACTCCTGACCTCAGGTGAGCTGCCCACCTCGGCCTCCCAAAGTGCTGGGATTATAGGCTTGAGCCACCGTGCTGCCCCACAAAGCCCTACTTTTAAGAAACAGACAGGTGCAGTGGCCTACGGCGTTCCTCGCTGAGGCCCTGAGCCTGACGAGGAAGTGCAGGCCCAGGTGGCACAAGGAGGGGCGGCTTGAAGTGGCCGCAGCTTCTAAGTCTTTCTGAAGCCGCCTCCTCCCGAGGGTGACTCCGTCTTCGTTCAGCCCGCGGTGACTCTGAGAAGTCACGGAAAGTCTGGCACAGGAAGGGGAGTTTCGTGTTTAATATGGAAATTGCTCAGGAAGAATCACACCGTCCGGATTTCCCCGGCGGCTGGATATTAACAAACGGTCACTTTCCTTGCTGAAATTCTCTGGTTTCCTTTTATCCACGCGAAGCTTCTGGAAACTCTCCTGGGCGGCTCTTCTGTTGCTTTTCTGCCGCTGCCCCCAAAAATGAGAGTGTGAGAAGGTGACGTCTTCTGACCACCTGGAGGAGCCCGCGGTGACATCAGGGCCGGTCCCTGCTGTCGTGCCCCAGGTGACGCGCCCGGGCTGACAGCAGGGCTGGCCGCTGACGTCACTGTCCTGGCTTCTAACGCTGGTAGTAACCAACAGAGTTTAGTTTTGCTTTGACAACTCCTCCTACAGCCAGCACTATTGTTACGGCCCACATGTCATTCCTATTTACCCTAAATAAGGAGAAACAAAGGCTATTCTGGGCCCCGGGCACTGCTTGTGGCGGGGGTTATTTGCAGGTTACCATGGCAGGCTGCCCTTTCCACCGCGCCGGCCGGCCACCCCGCGATTTTCTCTGAAAACTGCGACAGACTCGCAGCCTGCCCTGAATTTTCTTCACACAGCCTGGGGGCATCCGAACGCGGGCATCCGATGTTGGAGATGTTTTACACTCAGATGAAACACACTGTTTAGACCTCGGGGAAAAGAGACTGCGCTGGAACAAAATGAACCGGGAGAAGGCGCCCTCCTGAGACACGTGTCTGCTTTCATGTCTGAATTGCCTGGGATTCTGTTCTCTAATTCCTGATCCTTATAAACTGAAACTGCCTAGGAACACCGAGCGTCCTGACTCTGAAGGAGTCTCTGGCGTGTCTGTGCTGCCGTACATGGGGAATAGTGATGTGAGGCAGAGGGAGAGGGAAGGAATGGGAGAGTCGAGAGGGAAGAGAGCACTGGAGGGAGAGGAGCACGCACTGTTTCCTGCTGTGGTTAGGACCTCACCCCTTGCCAGTACAGAGCTCGGCGGCAAGAGCCGCTGGGAGCTGCTCCCATCAGTTAGAGGATGTGGAGAGGGAGCACCAGGAGAGGACAGCCCCAGCCTGGCTCGCAGCCTGAGGGGCGCTGTGGGTGCTCCCAGCCGGGCAAGCACGCTCTGGGAGCGGAGCTGCAGGGGAGAAGCACGCGAGCCTAACGTGAGTGTCCTGCCTGTCGCGGCTCCTGCCTTGGTCAGCGCTCTCTCCAGTCCTTCTGCACCGAAAGCTTCCAGCAGAGATCGAGGGAAGGAGTGTTGTGTGAGACTTGCCGATTTCCTCCTTTCTGTCTGGACTGGTTTGACATTTGCCTGTTGAAAAGATTATTGAGCACAGTGAGACAAGATGAGCCGTCTAGCTGCGTCCTGCTTGCCTGTGTGTGTGACACGTCCAGGTGTCAGGCCAAACCCGAGACGTGCGGACTGCTCACTGATAGACGCTGCTGTGAACAGCACTGCCCTAGGTGTACAGCCGGTCTCAGGATCGGAGACCCTGGACTTCCTCTGCTCGGTGACACGCCGGCTTCCTGCCGCAGAGCTGCTGGTTTCTGTTGATGGCAGTTGATAATTGGTAGCCACAGTCTGCGGTCGGAGCCACAGCATTTGAGTCTAGCACCTGGGGTGGGCCCTGCTGATACAGTAGAGAGAGAGTGAACGAGGCAGACAGAAGCACCCCCCCCCACGCTCACACACTCTCCCACACCCCACGCCAGCTATAACTGCAGCTCGGAGCTGCCTGGAGAGGAGATTGCTGGAAGCCGAAGGGATGCTTTGAACGTGGGGGGCTGCGTCACAGTTGAACTCCCACTTGCAGAGGACCTGATTATGTCCAGTGACCACCCGAACAACAGCACACTGAAGGAGGCTCAGTTCAAAGACCTGTTCTTAAAAAAAGGTACATTTCCCAAGAACTGCTGTGGACGATGCTCTCTCGGGTTTGCTGTGGTTCTTCTTGGAGTTTGGTCTGAGGACAGAGTTGAGAAGAGGAGAAGCTCTTTCTCAAGAAGTTTGTTTCTCCCTAACGGGGTCTGTCAACTCGGAACATTTCAGGGTGGGACTCCCTTTAGGAAGACGCGTGTCAGGCTTTTTCCTCCTCTTTCAAGCCTGGAATCGTTTGTTGCTGTTGGAATCGTTTGTTGCTGTTGGAATCGTTTGTCCCTGTTGGAGGTGTTATGCATGAGCACACAGGTTGTTGCTTTGGAGTTTTGTTTTTCTCAAATGTCTGTATGTGAGGCTTAGACCTCGCCTGGAAGTTCGCTGCTTGTTGATAGGTCCTTTTTCTTGACCTTCAGGAGCTGAAAACTGCATTTTAAAGAAAAGGTATCAGGATGTGGCTGGTTCATGGAACACTTTCTTGGGCCATCCACCTAGTGACAGCAGCCATTAGGAAGGAGAACTGTGACTCTGAGAGGGGGAGAGAGAGGGAGAGAGAGCCAGAGAAAGTGAGAGACAGACAGACTGGCTGTGGGATGAGAGCCTCCGAAGCCAGCTCCCTCCCCTGTGGAAATGAAGGTTCCATTCCATGTGCAGCTGTGTTTTTTTTTTTCTGATGCACTTTCCTAAATTAATAATGTGGAGGTGGAGGTGAGGGTGGATTTTAAATGAATCCTATAGGGGGAATTATGGCTTATGTATGTATTTTTTTCCATTTATAGCATGGCGGAGGGATAGACTTTTAAAAGGTTTATAATTGCTCTTACTCCTCTGCTGAGTTTTTAGAAAATCCTGTCAGTCATCTTTGATCGGAACATATTTAGGTAAATTTCTTTCTAAAGAGATCATGAAACTCTAGGTTCTAAAATGCGTGGTGAGACGTAATTGTAGCGGATGAGCGCTGGGGCTTTCGTAACGCGAGGAGATGCCGCTGCAGCTGGACGGGCTCGTGGAGTCTGCATTCGAGGGATGCCCTGGTCCGTCCAGGCATTGCTGGCGGCTGCCCGCCTGCCCGTGCCGTCCGGGGCACCTGGCCTTGGGCCGGTATCAGGTGGCAGTGCCGGGGCCACACCTGCCTCCACGTTCATCTCTCCACCTGCGGGTCATAGGGACCGTTTCCTCATTCTATTATCATGCAACTGTTGTCCATAAATACATGGCTGCAAACAGCGGCTCCGCGCAACGAGAGGCTCTTTTCTCAGTGACCGAGCGCACCCTCTTAGACTAGTAACATTTTTTGAATAATTGTTGCAAAACATGAAAACCTTTAGCAAAACTCCAGCAGCACTGAAGGCGCCGGGAAGGGTTTGGGAGAACGTGTGTCTGTGCTAGACGCTGTTGGAGCAGCTCAGGCCTTTGGGGTGCCTTCCTTCTTAGGGCTTCTCCACCAGCGTCTCAATGGGGAACGCCAGCTTCGCGCCAGGCGCACGCTACCCGCTGAGACACTGGATGAACGAGGCGTTGACCCAGGGCTCACTCTGTAGAGGAAGAAGGCCAGAGAATGGATACCACCAAGGCAGTCGTAAGTGCTGCAACAGGGTTCCGAGCTGCACAGGAAGGCCCCAGAGGCAGTGAACCCGCCATCGGGGCTTAGGAAAGAGCTTTTAAAGGAAGGTAAAGCCAGCAGGTGACACCAAAACCTGGGTATTTCTGTCACGTGGCTTTTTTCCCTTCCGTTCCACTTGTTGTACCGTACGGTAGGGCCGCCAACCCACCTCCAAGGAAAATAAAATTCACAATATATCATGTAATCAGTATGATGATAGCTCTTATTGTTTTGCTTCTGTACTTCAAGCTGTGAAGTCATTCTTGTAACACAGGCTGAATTTTCCCCCTCAGCCGTGGTGTTTAATGAGTGTGAATCTTCATTCAACCATTAAAGTCTCCAAGAGTATTTTTATACTAACAGTTCACAAACTTGAGGCAATTATAGTCTAAGTAGATTCCAACTCCTGCCCCCACCCGTCTTCCTGCCACCACCGCCGCCCAGTCTCTGGAGGATCTTGGAAAGAATTTACCAGCCTTTAGGAACATTCAGCACTTTGAACGTGTCACGGAGCCATAAATAAAGAGTAAGACACCCCTGAGGCTGTCATGTCGCCACCACGCCCGTCTCCGCTGGGGACAGGAAGGAGACGCGACAAGTTCGCTGTGCAGAAGCCAGGCCACCCGTGGGAGGGCCGGTGTGTCCCAGCGGCGCGGCAGGAGCGTGCAGGGGAAGCGGCTGCCTGGAGGGGAGGCTCTGTGGCAGGCTTGGGGCTCCGGGAGAGGCCAGCGCGTCGGGGCGCGAGGGGGGAGCTGCGGTCGGTGGAGTAGGAAGTGACCACGCAGGGTGGGGCGAGGGCTTCGTGGCCAAGGGGTGGCCGTTTCTGTGACATCACAACGTTCTGCGTGGAACGTTTTCTGGATTCTTGCCAAGGTGCGTACGTGGCCTGGGGAAAGAGAGGAACGCATGCGGGGTCCGGACCGTGCCCCCTGCCCCATGATAGGGTCTTTGCGGGCACACGTTACGCATCTGGAGCTTAAAAATAAGTAAACTGTAGAAACAGGACTTCGCTGAAGGATAATATATCAGTGGCGGAACGACCACATGGAAGACGGTGTTAACCGTCCCACAAATAGAAATGAGTGTTACATGAGGAGCCTAAGGTGGGACAACCGCACTTCCCCAGGGCTCTTTAAAAATAGCGCAGACACTCATGCCTCTGGTATGATTCAGTTCAGCTCCTCATTGAACCAGGAAGGGACCCACAGACTTCACACCGCTGCTTCTGTTCCCGTAATTCTCCGGTGTGCAGCCTGGGATTTCCTGGAGAGGTTTCCGTAAAAATAGAGAGATGCCATCATCAGTGTCGTCACTGTCACTGCTGTACAATAATAAAAGAAGGTGCTAGGATGCCTTCCTGTAAGTTTTAGGCTAGATGTATTAAAAAGTATCCGGTATTTCCATTGCAGTGACTCATCTGTTACAGCGTCATGAACTACGGCGCCGTAGAAGGGGGATGTGAACATTTGACTTTGGCCTCAACTTCTTTCCTTGCGTGCCCTGCTTTCTGGCTCTCTTCTGTGGACATCCGTTGCTATTGAACAAGGAAACTCGACCCGTCGTCTGTGCCAGAATCCGTGTTAGGCGCGTAGCGTCCTGGAAGCCCCAAAGCATCCGATTAATTTTCTAAGAATGCTGCTACTCCTGCAGGTTTTATTTTTCCAAACTTTCTGTTTCAGCAGCTCTTCCAGAATTCATTCTCTTCTTAGCCTCCCTTTTCCAGCCGACTCCTTCCCCACCCCTAGAAACAAACCCAAACCCCAGGCATCTTTCCTTTCTGTGGATGCTCCACGCACCACAGCCACCCCCTGCCCTGCCACGTGAAAACGGGCTGTGGGCGTTTGGTGGAATTCTCCTGTTTAAAATGACTGAGAGGGCGTGGGAGGACAGGTGGGGGGGTCGCCACACACCCCTCGTGAGCTCGAAGAGGGTCACGGAGGGAGAGGGCATCTCAGGGCAGGGTCAGGGTCTGGGAATCCTCACACACGTTTCCAAGAACCTGTTGACCGCAGTTTTCACTTTGAGGCTCTCCTGGGCCCTGCCCGGGGCGGCGTGTGGCCCTGAAGAGAGTACGATGCTCATCTTTTCGGCTGCTAGAGTTCTGGCTCCCGTGACTTAAAGGCGAGAAGGGATCTGTTTCCACGTATGGGTTTTGCCCAGAGTCCCCAGAGCAGGCTGTGCTGCACGTGTGGGCCCCGCACTAGGCCCTGACACCCTCGGGGAGGACTTCAGGAGCACACGGGCCACCCCCGCCCGCAGCCAGGGACCGGGCTGCTGCAGTGAGATGACCGGGCTGCGAGGATGGTGGCTCTGGGACCAGGTGTCCCTGGGTCTTTGTTGCCTCTTGTGCCCAGGACTGAGTGCCCTCGTGGCTCAGGCCCTCATCAGGCTGCCGCCACCCCAGGGCTCCCCTCGGGGCCACTTGATTTTGTTTGCAGGGTCCTGGGGACAGTGTTCCTGCTCCCACAGCCTCGGAGTACGCCCGCGACCTTGACCTGCCCCAGGCACCGTGCCACTAGGGTGCCCACGAACCCCCAGGCCACCGCTCACCCGTGTGCTGTAGATGTACCTGCCACGGCCGGGCATGACTCATGTTTGAATCAGCCTCGGGGCAACAGCATGGCGCGGATGTCCCAGCAGGGCAGGGCAGTACCCACGTGTGTGGCAGGTTCATAAGAAGGCAGTGCCCTTAAAAAGAAAGATGGTGAGGGCTTTACTTTTTTTTTTTTTTTTTTTATAAAAGAGACAGGGTCTCGCTCTATTGCCCAAGCTGATCTTGAACTCCTGGCCTTAAACAGTTTCCCCGCCTTGGTCTCCCAAAGTGCTGAGATTCCAGACACGCCTGGCCTGGAGTTTACTTTTACAGGGAGTAATTCCATGCTCTGTTTCATACAACTGAGATCTTTCTCATCCTTGCCTGAATTTTTAAATCAGACCTTAGTTCAGAAAATGGACACCTTTCAGTCAATATCACATGTTCCATGTGCTGTGTCAGACCAAAAGAGGAATAAAATCCAGAGCAAATAAAGATCTAACATAAAATACAAACTCCAAAAATCTTAGGAAAAAAGTATGTTTAGAATATTAAAGAGGACCTTCCCAATCCAACAGGAAGTTTAGAAGCCATAAAGGAAAAAGAGAGTATTTGATGGTATAAAAATTTATAGCATCTATAGAGAAACTCATGGTGAAGTTTAAAGAAATGACTGGCTAGGGGAAATAGTTGCAACACGTAACAGACAAAGATGCGAAACCATAGTGTGTAAAGATTTCACATCAATACGTAAGAAATAAATGAGAAAACTATAAATACACTAATATGATTATGAAAAAGAGAAACACAGATTACCATAACCATAGGGAAAGATCTGAAATTACCAGTCATTGGAGAAATACAAATTAAAAAGAGATACCTATTTTTGCCCATCAGATTGTCACCGATTGAAAGGGTGAGTCTCCAGGGTGAATGAGGGCATGGGGAACACGCCTTCTTACTGGGATAGCCGGAACTAATGCAGCCTTTACAAAAGGCAGGTTCTCAGTAGCCACGAGGATTAAAAGTGATTATGCCCTGGGCCCAGAAACGTCACTTTTAGGAGTCTTTCCTACAAGTATGCCGACAAATGTGTGCCAGCCACACACTTGCACATACACACGTGCAACTTTGTGGTTCTAAGAGACAAAAGAAAAAAGCCACCTGAACAGCCACCAGCTGGGAAGGCAAATTCCAGTATGTTTTTACTCTGTGACAGACAGCCGCCGCAGAGCGAGGCCAGTGCGTGTGTGTGTGACAGCCGCCGCAGAGCGAGGCCAGTGCGTGTGTGACAGACAGCCGCCGCAGAGCGAGGCCAGTGCGTGTGTGACAGACAGCCGCCGCAGAGCGAGGCCAGTGCGCGTGTGTGACAGACAGCCGCCGCAGAGCGAGGCCAGTGTGCGTGTGTGACAGACAGCCGCCGCAGAGCGAGGCCAGTGCGCATGTGTGTGACAGACAGCCGCCGCAGAGCGAGGCCAGTGCGCGTGTGTGTGACAGCCGCCGCAGAGCGAGGCCAGTGCGTGTGTGTGTGACAGACAGCCGCCGCAGAGCGAGGCCAGTGCGTGTGTGACAGCCGCCGCAGAGCGAGGCCAGTGCGCGTGTGTGTGACAGCCGCTGCAGAGCGAGGCCAGTGCGTGTGTGTGTGACAGACAGCCGCCGCAGAGCGAGGCCAGTGCGTGTGTGTGTGACAGCCGCCGCAGAGCGAGGCCAGTGCGTGTGTGTGTGACAGACAACCGCCGCAGAGCGAGGCCAGTGCGTGTGTGTGTGTGACAGACAGCCGCCGCAGAGCGAGGCCAGTGCGTGTGTGTGACAGACAGCCGCCGCAGAGCGAGGCCAGTGCGTGTGTGACAGACAGCCGCCGCAGAGCGAGGCCAGTGCGCGTGTGTGACAGCCGCCGCAGAGCGAGGCCAGTGTGTGTGTGTGTGACAGACAGCCGCCGCAGAGCGAGGCCAGTGCGTGTGCGTGTGACAGCCGCCGCAGAGCGAGGCCAGTGCGTGTGTGTGTGACAGACAACCGCCGCAGAGCGAGGCCAGTGCGTGTGTGTGTGTGACAGACAGCCGCCGCAGAGCGAGGCCAGTGCGTGTGTGTGACAGACAGCCGCCGCAGAGCGAGGCCAGTGCGTGTGTGACAGACAGCCGCCGCAGAGCGAGGCCAGTGCGCGTGTGTGACAGACAGCCGCCGCAGAGCGAGGCCAGTGTGTGTGTGTGTGACAGACAGCCGCCGCAGAGCGAGGCCAGTGCGTGTGCGTGTGACAACCGCCGCAGAGCGAGGCCAGTGCGTGTGTGTGTGTGACAGACAGCCGCCGCAGAGCGAGGCCAGTGCGTGTGTGTGTGACAGACAGCCGCCGCAGAGCGAGGCCAGTGCGTGTGTGTGTGTGACAGACAACCGCCGCAGCGCGAGGCCAGTGCGTGTGTGTGTGACAGACAGCCGCCGCAGAGCGAGGCCAGTGCGCGTGTGTGTGACAGACAGCCGCCGCAGAGCGAGGCCAGTGTGTGTGTGACAGACAGCCGCCACAGAGCGAGGCCAGTGTGTGTGTGTGACAGACAGCCGCCGCAGAGCGAGGCCAGTGTGTGTGTGTGTGACAGCCGCCGCAGAGCGAGGCCAGTGCGTGTGTGTGTGACAGCCGCCGCAGAGCAAGGCCAGTGCGTGTGTGTGTGTGACAGACAGCCGCCGCAGAGCGAGGCCAGTGCGTGTGTGTGTGACAGACAGCCGCCGCAGAGCGAGGCCAGTGCGTGTGTGTGTGACAGACAGCCGCCGCAGAGCGAGGCCAGTGCGTGTGTGTGTGTGACAGACAACCGCCGCAGAGCGAGGCCAGTGCGTGTGTGTGTGACAGACAGCCGCCGCAGAGCGAGGCCAGTGCGCGTGTGTGTGACAGACAGCCGTCGCAGAGCGAGGCCAGTGCGTGTGTGTGTGACAGACAGCCGCCGCAGAGCGAGGCCAGTGCGTGTGTGTGTGACAGACAGCCGCCACAGAGCGAGGCCAGTGTGTGTGTGTGACAGACAGCCGCCGCAGAGCGAGGCCAGTGTGTGTGTGTGTGACAGCCGCCGCAGAGCGAGGCCAGTGCATGTGTGTGTGACAGCCGCCGCAGAGCGAGGCCAGTGCGTGTGTGTGTGTGACAGCCACCGCAGAGTGAGGCCAGTGCGCGTGTGTGTGACAGACAGCCGCCGCAGAGCGAGGCCAGTGCGTGTATGTGTGTGACAGACAGCCGCCGCAGAGCGAGGCCAGTGCGTGTGTGTGTGACAGCCGCCGCAGAGCGAGGCCAGTGTGTGTGTGACAGACAGCCGCCGCAGAGCGAGGCCAGTGTGTGTGTGTGTGACAGCCGCCGCAGAGCGAGGCCAGTGCGTGTATGTGTGTGACAGCCGCCGCAGAGCGAGGCCAGTGCGTGTATGTGTGTGACAGACAGCCGCCGCAGAGCGAGGCCAGTGCGTGTATGTGTGTGACAGACAGCCGCCGCAGAGCGAGGCCAGTGTGTGTGTGTGTGACAGTGCACGTGTGTGACAGCCGCCGCAGAGCGAGGCCAGCGTGTGTGACAGACAGCCGCCGCAGAGCGAGGCCAGTGCGTGCGTGTGTGACAGACAGCCGCCGCAGAGCGAGGCCAGTGCGTGTATGTGTGTGACAGACAGCCGCCGCAGAGCGAGGCCAGTGCGTGTATGTGTGTGACAGACAGCCGCCGCAGAGCGAGGCCAGTGCGTGTATGTGTGACAGACAGCCGCCGCAGAGCGAGGCCAGTGCGTGTATGTGTGTGACAGACAGCCGCCGCAGAGCGAGGCCAGTGCGTGTATGTGTGACAGACAGCCGCCGCAGAGCGAGGCCAGTGCGTGTATGTGTGTGACAGACAGCCGCCGCAGAGCGAGGCCAGTGCGTGTATGTGTGTGACAGACAGCCGCCGCAGAGCGAGGCCAGTGCGTGTGTGTGTGACAGACAGCCGCCGCAGAGCGAGGCCAGTGCGTGTGTGTGTGTGACAGACAACCGCCGCAGCGCGAGGCCAGTGCGTGTGTGTGTGACAGACAGCCGCCGCAGAGCGAGGCCAGTGCGCGTGTGTGTGACAGACAGCCGCCGCAGAGCGAGGCCAGTGTGTGTGTGACAGACAGCCGCCACAGAGCGAGGCCAGTGTGTGTGTGTGACAGACAGCCGCCGCAGAGCGAGGCCAGTGTGTGTGTGTGTGACAGCCGCCGCAGAGCGAGGCCAGTGCGTGTGTGTGTGACAGCCGCCGCAGAGCAAGGCCAGTGCGTGTGTGTGTGTGACAGACAGCCGCCGCAGAGCGAGGCCAGTGCGTGTGTGTGTGACAGACAGCCGCCGCAGAGCGAGGCCAGTGCGTGTGTGTGTGACAGACAGCCGCCGCAGAGCGAGGCCAGTGCGTGTGTGTGTGTGACAGACAACCGCCGCAGAGCGAGGCCAGTGCGTGTGTGTGTGACAGACAGCCGCCGCAGAGCGAGGCCAGTGCGCGTGTGTGTGACAGACAGCCGTCGCAGAGCGAGGCCAGTGCGTGTGTGTGTGACAGACAGCCGCCGCAGAGCGAGGCCAGTGCGTGTGTGTGTGACAGACAGCCGCCACAGAGCGAGGCCAGTGTGTGTGTGTGACAGACAGCCGCCGCAGAGCGAGGCCAGTGTGTGTGTGTGTGACAGCCGCCGCAGAGCGAGGCCAGTGCATGTGTGTGTGACAGCCGCCGCAGAGCGAGGCCAGTGCGTGTGTGTGTGTGACAGCCGCCGCAGAGCGAGGCCAGTGCGTGTGTGTGTGACAGACAGCCGCCGCAGAGCGAGGCCAGTGCGTGTGTGTGTGACAGCCGCCGCAGAGCGAGGCCAGTGCGTGTGTGACAGACAGCCGTCGCAGAGCGAGGCCAGTGCGTGTGTGTGTGACAGACAGCCGCCGCAGAGCGAGGCCAGTGTGTGTGTGACAGACAGCCGCCACAGAGCGAGGCCAGTGTGTGTGTGTGACAGACAGCCGCCGCAGAGCGAGGCCAGTGTGTGTGTGTGTGACAGCCGCCGCAGAGCGAGGCCAGTGCATGTGTGTGTGACAGCCGCCGCAGAGCGAGGCCAGTGCGTGTGTGTGTGTGACAGCCGCCGCAGAGTGAGGCCAGTGCGCGTGTGTGTGACAGACAGCCGCCGCAGAGCGAGGCCAGTGCGTGTATGTGTGTGACAGACAGCCGCCGCAGAGCGAGGCCAGTGCGTGTGTGTGTGACAGCCGCCGCAGAGCGAGGCCAGTGTGTGTGTGACAGACAGCCGCCGCAGAGCGAGGCCAGTGTGTGTGTGTGTGACAGCCGCCGCAGAGCGAGGCCAGTGCGTGTATGTGTGTGACAGCCGCCGCAGAGCGAGGCCAGTGCGTGTATGTGTGTGACAGACAGCCGCCGCAGAGCGAGGCCAGTGCGTGTATGTGTGTGACAGACAGCCGCCGCAGAGCGAGGCCAGTGTGTGTGTGTGTGACAGTGCACGTGTGTGACAGCCGCCGCAGAGCGAGGCCAGCGTGTGTGACAGACAGCCGCCGCAGAGCGAGGCCAGTGCGTGCGTGTGTGACAGACAGCCGCCGCAGAGCGAGGCCAGTGCGTGTATGTGTGTGACAGACAGCCGCCGCAGAGCGAGGCCAGTGCGTGTATGTGTGTGACAGACAGCCGCCGCAGAGCGAGGCCAGTGCGTGTATGTGTGACAGACAGCCGCCGCAGAGCGAGGCCAGTGCGTGTATGTGTGTGACAGACAGCCGCCGCAGAGCGAGGCCAGTGCGTGTATGTGTGACAGACAGCCGCCGCAGAGCGAGGCCAGTGCGTGTATGTGTGTGACAGACAGCCGCCGCAGAGCGAGGCCAGTGCGTGTATGTGTGTGACAGACAGCCGCCGCAGAGCGAGGCCAGTGCGTGTATGTGTGACAGACAGCCGCCGCAGAGCGAGGCCAGTGCACGTGTGTGACAGACAGCCGCCGCAGAGCGAGGCCAGTGCGCGTGTGTGACAGACAGCCGCCGCAGAGCGAGGCCAGTGTGTGTGTGTGACAGACAGCCGCCGCAGAGTGAGGCCAGTGCGCGTGTGTGTGACAGACAGCCGCCGCAGAGCGAGGCCAGTGCGTGTATGTGTGTGACAGACAGCCGCCGCAGAGCGAGGCCAGTGCGTGTATGTGTGTGACAGACAGCCGCCGCAGAGCGAGGCCAGTGCGTGTATGTGTGACAGACAGCCGCCGCAGAGCGAGGCCAGTGTGTGTGTGTGACAGACAGCCGCCGCAGAGCGAGGCCAGTGCACGTGTGTGACAGACAGCCGCCGCAGAGCGAGGCCAGTGCGCGTGTGTGTGACAGACAGCCGCCGCAGAGTGAGGCCAGTGTGTGTGTGTGACAGTGCACGTGTGTGACAGCCGCCGCAGAGCGAGGCCAGTGCACGTGTGTGCTCGTTTAAAGAGGTCTGTGATGTGTTAAGTGAAAAGACGCAGACAAGATATTTGCACATCGATTCCAATAGCTGAAAAGAGGAAAAAGCCTTTATTTCATAGCAAACACACACACAGGCCTGGGCTGTCCCCGGGGACGGAGTAAGGCTTGGTGGAGTCAGGGGCGCTGTGGGTTGGGAAGGGAGACTTTACACTGCACTGTTTCCTTCTATGTGATTTAAATTTTCAAGAAGTTTTCATGATTTTTATAATAAAAATCCTTTTCAAATGAAACACAAATATGTAAAAAATGCCCGGAGACTTGTGAAAACATAATTTGCTTTACTTTGCTGCAAATGCTTATCTGCATAGCTTTCCATAGTCAAGAGCAGAGGACGTGGAAAGGGGTCCTCCAAGAGAAGCGTTGACTCGTCGCACGACTTCGTGCTGATCCGTCCCTGTCACCGTGACTTTCCTCTGTATCCATGTCCATAAAGCAGTGAAGTTCTCTTGAAAAGAAAACATTCGGAAATCCTAGGGCGTGCTTTAATTTGTGAATACTCCGCTATTTAACCACAAAATAAAAATAAGAGTTGGTATAAGAAGGCGTCATTCGGGTCACAATAGAAGTGTGACCTTGTTTCTTCTCACGGGCCATGGGAAGTATGACATGCTCGTTTACCTGGGAACAGTCTTCGACTCTGGGGTTCAGCCCTCACCACTGTGTTCGCTGCCTTTGTCCTGAGCGGAGTCTCTGCTTCCTTTCATGCTTGTCCCTGGGCGATCGCCTTGGGCTGGTGGCTGACCCCCCGCACAGACCCTCAGGGCTGCCGGAGGCACACTCGGGCACTCTGCAGCCAGTGCAGGCCGCATCCTGTGGGCGTGGCTGTCCTCACGGAGAGCACACCCATGCAGCCGGGCAGAGCCAACCGGGGCCACACATCCCAGCCCCTTCTCTCAGCCTGGGGGTGCTGAGTCACTCATCAGTTCACCTTGTACCGGTGAAGCCACTGAGCCGCCTCCCGTGTCAGGAGGGGCAAAGTAGGGGCTCCAGACTCAGCCTGGGAGACGTCACATGGTGTGTGGGGTCCTGAGAAACACAGGGTCCGGGCCAGAACGTCCAGACACAGGAAGATTATGGGCAGGGGCAGAGTCGAAGACTATTCCTAGGTAAACAAGCATGTCATACTTCCCATGGCCTGTGAGCAGAAGTCAGGTCACATTTCTGTTGGAACCCAATTGCAAAGGGCCCAAGCACCCGCCCGAAGACTCGGCGCGATTTCAGTCTTTTCCTGAAAGCCCCCAGCGTGAAAACGGTTGATAAGCCCTGGGGAGACTTTCGTGTGTGTGTTGGGGTGGTGGGGGGATGCACGTAAGTGTGGCAGTTCCGGTGGACATTCCCTCCCCATGGGAAGTAGATGCTCAAACCCCAAGGCTGGGCTGGGCACCAGGCCCCTAGAGCCCCCACCGCTTAGCCGACAGGCCACAGGGAGCCCCAGAGCAGCAGCACCCCCTTGGCCGGGGCGGGGCCCGCAGGCCTCACTGACTGGCAGCCCCAGGAGCTGCTCAGAGCATGGCCTTGTCCGTGTCCGCAGGGAAGGGGGATGTACCCGCCAGCCTGGCCTCTCCCTGCCTGTGGGGAGGGGGCACTTGGCAGGTCCGTCTGCTCTCTGTGCACAGCTCAGCCAGCAGCCTCCCACACACTCCGCTCTCCATTCTCAAGGCGCCAGCCCCTCTCCTGTCGGCCCCAGGGCCCCACTGCCCTCCGCTCCCACCCTCAGTCCCCCACTGCTCTCTGCTCCCACCCTCAGTCCCCCACTGCCCTCCGCTCCCACCCTCAGTCCCCCACTGCCCTCCGCTCCCACCCTCAGTCCCCCACTGCCCTCCGCTCCCACCCTCAGTCCCTAGGGTGTGGGGGTCTGAGAGTGGCAGCGGAGGGCATCCAGAGAACCCCTCGTCCAGCCTCACCCTCGGTTCCCAGGGTGTGACCAGCAGATGCGCGTATGAGCGGATACGCTGACGGATACGCCTCCCCGCCGGCCGGGGCCTGAGCCCTGCTGCAGCACATGTATGTGCATGCGTGTGTGTGCGTGTGTGCCGTGAGCCCAGGGCAGCACAGCTGGTGGCGTCCTCTCCTCTTCCTCCTGCCTTTTGTCCACCACACCACCCCCCGATTCCTGCACTGTTTTCCTCATAGCATCCCCGAGCCCCTTGTTCTGAATTTACATCACTGCACGGACAGTCACTTCCTTCCAGCATGGGGGACGAGGGGTGAAGCAGGCGGCAGAGCCATGGGCTGGGAGAGTGAGGTCCGAACGTGGCTCCAGGCCGCCCGTGAGCCCTCGACCTGCTTCCTCTCCCAGAACAGGGATCCGGCTCCCCTGCTTCCAGCTGCCGGCCCAGTGTTGTGACTGGAAGTCACTGTTGCTGGACTCACATGTGAAGTGCGTGTCAGTAGCATTTAGGGAATCTTTGGGGCGGTGGTGTGGGAAACCCAGGCCGGACCTGGCCACTCCTGAAGCGCGGTGCCTGCAGGCCTCCTGACTCACCTGCACAGCCACAGCCTTGGAGGGAAGGGACAACGTCAATTTTTCCTTTCAAGTGTAGCTCCCTAGGGGAACCGCCTTGAGAAACTTCACTCAACCATAAAGACGGGTTTAACGTTCCTGGAGCAGTGACACTGGAGAAATAACCAGTCTGGGGAGGCTTTCTCAGCTCCCCGTGGTGGGGGAGGGCCCAGGCTTCCCGATCCCCACGGCAGGTTTGCACAGCCTCCCAGCTGTGCCACGGCGTCTCCTTCCCTAAGGTGGGTCAGTGGTTCTGTGTCCTGCGGGCCTGAGGACCAGACGTGTGTGAGAGGCTGGGGCGGTGGCGGTGCCTGGAGAAGGGGCTGGGGTCGCAGGGCCAGGCGGCTAACCACTGTCCTCTTCCGTGGCAGCGGAGCTGGAGTTCGCCCAAATCATCATCATCGTCGTGGTGGTCACGGTGATGGTGGTGGTCATCGTCTGCCTGCTGAACCACTACAAAGTCTCCACGCGGTCCTTCATCAACCGCCCAAGCCAGAGCCGGAGGCGGGAGGACGGGCTGCCGCAGGTGAGTACCCCGGCCACCTGGTCCCGCGTCAGGCGGCGGCCAGAGACTCAGGAGCCCATCGGGGTTCAGAGGCTGGGTCCAGGGTGTGGGGTGCAGCCGTCCAGGTGGGTTTCCTGGAGTGGCCGCTGGGACCCCGGGGACCCTCTCAGGAGGGCAGGCTCGCACTTCACTGGGCTCATTGGCGCAGCCGTCCATATGGGCAGAGCCGAGGTTTGTTGTCTGCTCTGCAGCTCCCGCAGGTAGCGGAGAGAGGGAAGGGGCGGCTGCCACCAAGTGCTGCCTTCAGACCGTGGGGAGGGGGAGACGGGATGCCAGGGGAAGGCGTGCACCTGACAGCCCTTTCCTCCTCTTGCCCCCTGCATCCTCTCTTGCCCCTTCTGTCCTCTCTCTGGGTGCCCCGTCCAGTCCACGAGCCCCCCTGGCCCTGCTGTGTTACCTTCCTCGAGCCTCGAGAGCATCCTGGGGTCCTTTGTCTGGTGTCCACAGGGCTGCACCATCCAGACGCACTGAACGCTTTGGCATCCTGATGCCTGTAGGTTGTTGGACAGAGGAAGGACTAATTCTTCTGAAGTGCTAAACAGTGTATGGGATTCGTCTGTGTTTGGAGAGAGGACAGGGAGAAAATCTCATTCCAGCAGCAGTTGCAGAACCATAGAAGGCTTAGACTTCGCTGCTTTGCCTTCATGTATTACGGGCTGTGAACGCCACCCCTGGACTTGGTGGAAACAGGCACAGCCTCCCCCGGCCTTCTCTCCAGGACGCTCGGGGTCTCTGCGCGGGCACACAGGGAGCTTCTCTGTCCGCTGCCTGGGCGCTCCCCAGTCTTCCTCCCAGACCTGCCCCCGTGTTGGCTTCTCTCTCCTTAGCGTGGGTCAGGCAGCTCCTTGCTCTGTTCCCGGTGCAGACCCAGCCCCGCTTGCTGTCCCTGTTCACAGTACCTTGTGTCCTGAACACCAGCACACTGGCCACACCCTTACCAACCACGGGGCCCAGCAGAAAAGCAAAATGTGTCCAAAGAGTGTCTTCTGTGTCACGTGGCAGCAGGTGTGTGTGACGCCCTTTCCCGGGAAGCCCCGGCTGGCCCACCGGCAGAGCCTCCCTTCCCTGAACTCAGGAAGGTGATGAAGCGACGTTCAGAGGTCCCGTCAGGGCCGCATGCCGTGTGGCAGGTGAAGACGTGGTAGCCAGTGAACTGTGTCCGCAGAAGTCCTCAGGCCTTCTGGGCCTCGTTTTGTTAATACGCACATACAGTGTTGGCCCTGAGAGCCCCGTTCCGGAGCTGAGCTGGGGCTTGCAGAGACCCTTGCTGCAGGCAGCGTGGGTTTGAGGTCCTGAGCTGCTGTGCTGTTTCTCCTTTTCTTTTCTGAGTAACCTGGAACTGGGAGCTGTCCGTCCTCGAGGTGTGGCTGTTCCTCCTGTGGCTTCTGCATAGCTTAGCAAAGGACTCCGTGTGACATTTCGTAAGACACAAGACGCATTCCGGCACGATGACCAGAGGCAGCTCGGCCCAGGCCCTCGCTCCACTCCCAGCTCTGGTCTATTAGCCTAGCCGATGGTTCCCCAAAAGGGAGAAGAGTGGCAGTGGGTGAGGAAGAAACCTCCGTTCTCTCCTGGACGCAGACTCAGGCCTCGCTCATACTGTGGGTGTGGCTGTCCATTTCCCTCTCTCTGCCCTGAGGGTCCCCAACCCAGGTCCTCTTCACCCAGGAATGCCCCCACGCAGCCGGGCTTCCTGCCAGGCTGTGCCCCCTGGCACACCAGCACCCTCCTGCCTCCACCAGAGCCCTCCTCCCTCCACCAGCACCCTCCTCGCCTCCGCCAGTGTCCTCCTGACACTGGCACCTTCCTCCCATGTCCCTTGGCCTGGGACAGTGCAGGCTGCGTGAATGTGACGGGTGTCCCAAAGCCAGTCAACCTTTGTCGCCATGTGGTAGACACTGTGTGTCCCGGGGGCTCAGGGAATGGACATTACTGGGCCTGAATGTGGTGGAAGCAGTGATTTCTGGATGAAAATGAAAACTAGCCGCCCAGGTGTAAATTACGTCACAGGCAAAGCAGATGCTTACACCATGGCAGATAGCAGCGGCGGGTCTGGATCTGAACCCTTGTGCATTCTTGCTGAGGTAGCCTGAGCTTGGTTGCTTTGGAGCCTTGTTTGTGTGACTTCTGAGCTTTGAGACTGTCTAGATTTCGTTTCATTATCTTAGACCACGCAGTGATGGGAAAACCGTAAAGGGGCGTGAACATTCCAGACACAGCCCGGACAGCTGTTTGAACAAGTTGCTGGAACCTTTCTTGCTGGAGCTGAGGGAGCCCGGATGAGCTTTTCCGACTGCGGGCAGCTGGCCCGGAGGGTCCAGCCTGGCCTGTGTGGGCAGCCCAGGGGCAGGGGACGGGTCTGGTCTGGCCATCGGCGGATGGAAGGAGAGGTAGGAGAGGGACAGGGACCTTTACCCAGATTGAAGCATATGAAATTGTGAACATTCGGCCATTTTTGACCTATAGAAACAGCAATTTCAGTGTAAAATTTAACAAAAGGAATCGCATCACGCATCTCTTCATTACCAGTTCCTATAGGGATTAAATCAGTTGTGAAAATCCAGGTGCCCATTCTTCATAGCCAGGAGGAACACCCAGGCCCCACCCAGCACAGCCGGGCTCCTCCGGCTCCCCGGGGCGGACGCTTGGTGGACAAGCACTTGGTGGCTGTCAGGCCTCTTGATGCAGAAACTCATGTTCCTCAGATCCACAGCGCCCTAATACGGGGTGAGCCCTCCCCACAGCGCCCTAATACGGGGTGAGCCCTCCCCACAGCGCCCTAATACGGGGTGAGCCCTCCCCACAGCGCCCTAATACGGGGTGAGGCCTCCCCACAGCGCCCTAATACGGGGTGAGCCCTCCCCACAGCGCCCTAATACGGGGTGAGGCCTCCCCACAGCGCCCTAATACGGGGTGAGCCCTCCCCACAGCGCCCTAATACGGGGTGAGCCCTCCCCACAGCGCCCTAATACGGGGTGAGGCCTCCCCACAGCGCCCTAATACGGGGTGAGCCCTCCCCACAGCGCCCTAATACGGGGTGAGCCCTCCCCACAGCGCCCTAATACGGGGTGAGGCCTCCCCACAGCGCCCTAATACGGGGTGAGCCCTCCCCACAGCGCCCTAATACGGGGTGAGGCCTCCCCACAGCGCCCTAATACGGGGTGAGCCCTCCCCACAGCGCCCTAATACGGGGTGAGCCCTCCCCACAGCGCCCTAATACGGGGTGAGGCCTCCCCACAGCGCCCTAATACGGGGTGAGCCCTCCCCACAGCGCCCTAATACGGGGTGAGCCCTCCCCACAGCGCCCTAATACGGGGTGAGCCCTCCCCACAGCGCCCTAATACGGGGTGAGCCCTCCCCACAGCGCCCTAATACGGGGTGAGCCCTCCCCACAGCGCCCTAATACGGGGTGAGGCCTCCCCACAGCGCCCTAATACGGGGTGAGCCCTCCCCACAGCGCCCTAATACGGGGTGAGGCCTCCCCACAAGTCCCTCTCGGCAGAAGCCACAGAGTTAGCCTAGAGCATGGCTGGGTACGTGGTTTGCCCCACAGGGTGTTGGAACCTAAGTCGATCTAGCTTTTAAAAATTGGAGCCAGGTGCGGTGACTCACGCCTATAATCCCAGCACTTTGGGAGGCCGAGGTGGGCAGATCACTTGAGGTCAGGAGTTGGAGACCGGCCCAGCCAACGTGGTGAAACCCCATCTCTACTAAAAATACAACAGTTAGCCGGGTGTGGTGGCGCGTGCCTGTAATCCCAGCTACTTGGGAGGCTAAAGCAGGAGAATCTGGAGGCGGAGGTTGCCGTGAGCAGAGATCACGCCATTGCGCTCCAGCCTGGGCGACAGAGGGAGACTCCATCTCAAAAATTAAAAAAAAATAAAAATTGGGAGATTTCCCATGAAAATTGGAATCTCCATCTTCTCTTGAAAAGGTGGCCTCTGGGGCCACACCCTGAGGCTGGGGCTGTGAGGCTGCTGCTGTGGCGTGGGCCTGTGCTGCGGGGGCTGACCCGTCTCGTGGGGTGCCCTTCAATACTGGGCAGCGTCGTCGCCGTCTGTGGGTTTGCACATGGGGGTTGTTTTTCAGATAAAATGTTCTTCTGCACTCAGGCTTCTACCGCAAGGCTGAAGACCAAGATAGACTGAGAGGCCACTGGTTCCCAGAAAAATGGGTGAGAGGGTCCTCGGGGACGTAAAACCTGTTCCTGCCTGGTTAGGAGTTCAGACACGTGTCTGGGTCAACAGTGCCCTGTGTGTCCCGTGCCCAGCCTGACGTGGTCACTCGTGGCCACTGCTGTCTAGTCATCTCCCCAGGCAGGGCTCTCCTCTGTGACTAAAGCCTAAAGCCAGAGGGACAGAGGAGGCTGTGGGCTCCCTGCTCTCTGAGGCTCGGCCCTGCACCAGCAGTCTCTGTGCTGGCCTTGGGAGCAGCAATGGCCAGAGGGCAGACGGTCCTGGGCAGGTGGCTGACAGCCGGGAGACCGCTGTGCTGGGGCTCGGAACTCACGGCGAGGGGACCTCTGGGTGCGCCACATGTGCGAGTGCCTCTGTCTACCTGGGCAGTGTCCCTCCACCCTCCCCTGCAGACAGAGGCTCTGAGGCGGGCCCCAGGCTCACGGGTGTGTGAGAAACCCACAGGCAGTGTCCTGGGATCCCTCGGAGGGCACAGGGAGCGGGGGTTTTGGCTCTACTGTTCATTCCCACTGCGGCTGGAGGCCTGGCTCGCCGTGTCCTGCTGCTGTCACCCCTGCCCGCCTCGTATGTTTAGAAAAGCTTGTGGAAAACGGTGGAAAGGAATGGTTCTCAGTAAGGCTTGAAGGAGTGGACTAAAGGGCTTACTGACACGGTTGTACTCGGTCTGTCTCTGACACCCCAGACTACAGAAAAGAGCCACAGGCTTCCTCTGGCATCACTGTGGGGATGAACCGCAGGGGACCCTGCAGGCAGGGCAGACCCTGCTGCACCACAGACAGATGTGTGTATGTGTCGGTTGTCCGATGACAGCTCTTCGTTACTGCATTGCACGGAAACTGCATTTCCAAGAGCTCAGGGTCCGGCGGGTTGGCCGCACCGTGTCTGTCTGAGTGAGCAAGGACTTCAACTTATCAGTCTTCCCAGGTGGTTATTTGAAAGGTTTTGCCCTTTGCTGTGTCTGATTGAAGCCTTAGAGGATAGACAATTTCACATCACCTCAAAATGAGAACGTCTCCCTTCAGTGAAGGGAAACAGGAGCCAAGTGGCCCGGCAGAAGCTGTGAAAGGAGGCTGGACCCCAGGTCCACGCAGATTCCCACCTGAACCACGGTGGGCAGAGCTTTGGAAGAGTCAAGGCTTATCTTTAAAGTGACAGTGTCTCAAATAGTCCTTCTGCCTATGTTGGCGCTGCTCAGAATGTTTGGGAATTACCTTCAGGTTTTGGGGTTATTTTTAAGTGACAAGATCTCACTTGGTTGCACAGGCTAGAGAATGTGGCATGATCCTAACTCACCGCAGCCTTGAACACTTAGTCTGGACTGATTGCCCGGCCTCAGCCTCCTGAATAGCTGTGACTACAGGCACGCACAACCATGCCTGGCTAATGTTTAAATTTTTTGTAGAGACAGGGTCTCACCGTGTTGCCCAGGCTGGTCTTGAACTCCTTGGCTCAAGCGATCTTCCCACTTCAGCCTTCCAAAGTGCTGGGATTACAGGCCTGAGCCACTGCACCTGACTGGCTTTTGTTTGTTTGTTTGTTTAGTCAAGGGAAATTTTTTAAAAGCTTCTCTACAAAGGCAAATCTTCCTTTGCAAAGAGCAAATAGGAAAACTATTTGCTCTTTGGGGTAGATTTGATTTTTGGTACCTGCCAAAATCCGTTTAGAGTTGAGTCTTGTTCATTAAAACCAAACGATACAATTTTGGTGCAAAGGCAAGCACGACTCAATTAGTGAGACTGACGTCCGAGTTACAAACTGATCTGTAAAGAAAGGTCAGGAAGGACCCCACAGCAAACCGACAGCTGTGCCCGGGAAGGACGTAAGGACAAAGGAACCCTGGTCTGTTCAGTAAAACATTTATGGTAAAAATGTATTCATGTGTTACCTCTGCAATTACAAAACATCCTCTGATCATGTAAACTGATGCTGAAGGCAGTGCTGTTCTGGGCATCTATAGACTCCCAGGGTAATTCATTTGAACACGGTTTCTACGGTAGCTAAAATAATAATTTTACATAAAATGTATGAACATTTTTATCAACAAATGTATAGTGATCTTTTAAATATATAAGGTATTGGCATTAATAATCTAATAGTAAAATCTGTTGGTTTATTTTTTGCTTAGTCCTTGAAAGTTGGTGTGGTTTGTTCCGGAAAAAAAAAAAGAGAGAGAGAGAGAAAGATTAAAAATTCTCTTAATGACCCTAGATCTGGGTGGCCCTTGCTGGGGAGGCCCTTGCTGGGGAGGCTCACCAGGCTGGGCTCTGGCTCTGGGCGAAGCCCCGCGGCTCTGTGACCTTGGGCGAAGGTCAGAAGCTCCCCTCTGAGCCCGGACTTCTCACGTGTGAGACGAGGCAACTGGGGCTGAGATCAGGATGACCCCTGCCTGGATCTTGTGTGTTCCACATTTCCCTGCTGCTTGGAGCTTTCTCACTCCCAGGCTGATTCCTCTTGAAGCCCGACTGCTCACTAACCCCAGCATCAAGCTGGGAGAGGCACCTCGTGTTGCTTTTCCCCCAGCCCGTTGCATTGTCCTAGAAATAGAAAGGATTCCCTTCCTTTTGTTCCCAGCAGACCTTCCTAGATGATTTGTCTTTTCTCTCAGGGGATGTGCCCTAGATTGAGCAGAGTTGGGGGATCTGGAATCTGAGAAGTCTGATGACGGATTCCCCAGGAGGAGGAAAGGGGGAGGTGCCGTCTCTGACATCGAGGGGTGCCGGCCTCACGTCCGGGCTGTGACTGCCATCTAGAGTGGGAAGGACGGTAGTGATAAAATATCAGAATGGTGGAGAGGCTGCATGAGAAAAGGGAGAAAACAGGGAAAATTGATTTTATCAGAAGACAAAGGTGTTGCTGAATATCCAAAGATCAGTTTCATCTCTTCTTTGAAATTCTCACCATGGAACAGGAGAAAAACAGATTTCCAACTATTTGAGGCCATAAAATACGTTCATTCACTGGGAGGTTAGCCCTTGGGTAGAAGGAAAGTGCCCAGAAGTAGTTTGCTTTACCGCAGACTGGATGAGGCGCCTAGAGAAGCATGTGCCCTCTTTGTCCTCAGTTTCCCCCCACCTAAAATGAGGGATAACTGGCTTCGTTCGAAGGCCTTCAATCTGTATTTAGCCATGAAGAACAGTAAGAAATACATTTTATATCACAACACAAAAGCCTCCTATAACGCAGTTTAGGCAGAGGTTTTACAAAACAATAATTACAGAGTGCTCAGATCATTTCTATTCTATTTCAGTTTTTGGAATGTTGGCTGTGACCCACTTAAATGGATTTTCCAGCTGTCTAAGAGGTTGCAAAGCACACGCTGGAAAACACTGTGTTCAGTGCTTTCCCCGGTTGTTTCCAGTCCCCGCCTGTGATCATTCCTGGGGTCCTCTGTGTATGTAGAAAGGAGAGTGTGGCTGAGAGCATAAGCCCAGGAGGGTTCAGGGCATGGTGTGGCCTTGCACACGTGGACGCGTGGCAGCAGGCTACAGCCCACAGCACAGCCCAGGGAATCCTCGGTACGTCATGGCTGCAGATGACTGTCCTTTAATAATATGAAATGTATTAGTTGGATGACAAATGATCCAAAAGATACAGAAATGAAAAGGATTATAAAACAGTGCTGCAAACAATTGTATGCAAACCAATTGGATAACCAGATGAAATGAAAAAAATATTGCTAACAGCCTACCAAGACCGAATCATGAAGAAGCAGAAAAATCTTAACAGAGCTGTAGCTGGTAAGGAGATTGAACCAATAGTCTAAAATCTCCAGCCTGGACCACATGGCTTCACTGGTGAATTCTACCAAACATTTAAAGAATTGACATCAATCCTTCTTAAACTTCTAGAAATTTCAAGAGGTGGAAACACTTCCTAACTCATTATAAGACGAGGCCAGCATTCCTGATACCAAAGCCAGACAAAGACAACAGAAAAAGATAACCATAGAGTAATATTTCTCCTAATTATTGATGCAAAAATCCTCAACAGAATACTAGCAAACTAAATTCAGTAGTATATTAAAAGGGTTATATTGGCCGGGCACAGTGACTCATGCCTGTAATCCCAGCACTTTGGGAGGCTAAGGGAGGCAGATTACTTGAGGTCAAGAGTTTGAGACTAGCCTGGCCAACACGGTGAAACCCTGTCGCTACTGAAAATACGAAAATTAACCAGGCATGGTGGCAGGCGCCTGCAATCCCAACTGTTCGGGAGGCTGAGGCAGGAGAATCACTTGATCCCAGGAGGCGGAGGTTGCAGTGACCTGAGATTGTGCCACTGCGCTCCAGCCTGGAAGACAGAGCGAGACTCTGTCTCAAAAATGATAATAATACTAAATAAAAATTAAATTTAAAAAAGTAAAAGGATTATACAACATCAACGAGTGGGGATTTATTCCCAGAAGGCAAGGATGGTTCCATACATGAAACGCCATCAGTGTCATAGATTACATTAACAGAATGAAGTTGGGGGAAGGAATCACACAGTCATCTCAGTTGATGCAGAAATAGTGTTGTCACAGGGTCCTTAGGGTGTCGCTTCGCCAGCAAGAAACCTTTGTGGCTGGTGGCACCTTCTGCCTGAGTATTGCTCGTGCCCACTGGGCTCCTCCTGCCCACTTCCCCTGGCAGGCTGCGCTCAGCTCACATTACTGGCCCAGATCCCACACCTGCCAAAGGCAAGCCAGGCACAGACTGGTGAGGGGTGTGTGAGCGAGTGAGTGCGAGGTCCAGCCACTGCGCACAGCCAGGTGCGCTGGTTGCTGTGGCAGGGCCGGTAGCTCCAGGTGCTGGCACAGGTGCTTGCTCTGTGCAAGGCTGCAGCTGGACCAGATATACTGTGTGCAGCATCTACTGCAGGCACTCACGTCTGGATGAGGGGAACGTGGCGGCTCCCGAAAGCTTGGAGACACCAGGAACCACAGAGCCCCAAAGAGGGTGTCACAGCCCTGGCTAGGAGAACCCTAGGTCTGGGCTACCCAAAGGTCCGTAGCTCTTCTTGCCTTCTTGTCACCCACAGTGTGGTGAGTGGAGGGGCATGTTTCAGCCCTATTTGTGTTACAGCTCTTTTAGTCCCACCATTCAGCAGGTCCTACATTCTTGTCCCACATCCAAGAAGAATGAGGTACATGGACAACTGGTAGGTGAGAAGGTGGAGAGGAGCTTCGTTGAGCAACGGAACAGCTCTCGGGAGACCCAGACTGTATAGCTTCTTTCTGCAGGCAGGTCATCCCGATGTCTGTCCAGCTCAGAGCAGAGAGGAGACCCACAGTGGGGAGCTCCTGTCCCCAGGCAGGTCATCCCGATGTCTGGCAATGGGGAGCTCCTGTCCTCGGGCAGGGCATGCCAATAAGTGTCCAGCTCTCGGTGGAGAGGAGACCTGCAGTGAGTAGCTCCTATCCACAGGCAGGTTGATCCAACGTCTGTTCAAGTCGAACTGAATCCAGGATTTTTAATGAGCTCAAAAGGGAGGAAATGCATGCTGATTGGTCCATGGACGGCCATGGGCAGGCCCAGAAAAAGCATCACAAGTTCTTACTCTGGTCTGTGGACTCCACTCAGAACTGACCGCTTGGCCCCCATGCTTGAGGCCCTCCCTGGCTTGAAGGTGGGGCTTCAGCAGGGACCTGCCCCTTTTTGCCCAGGAGCCTGCCTGCCTCCTGCTGCCATCAGTCATGTACACGGCGCCCAGGCTGTTGGTGTCAAGGGCCACCCTCAGCTCACCCCTGCCTCAGCCTCCCACCCATGCTCATCAGCACCCAAAGTCCGGAGGGGGATGAGGTGGCAGGGGGCTGGCATATCAACACTGCCCCAAGCAGACACACACCTGGCCGAATTGTGACAGTGCCCAGGCTCAGCCTCAGCTTCGCTCCAAAACTGGAGCAGGCACCAGGAGCGGGAAGAGGCCAGCAGGAGCGGGCACCGGGAGCGGGAAGAGGCCGGCAGGAGCGGGCACCGGGAGCGGGAAGAGGCCGGCAGGAGCGGGCACCGGGAGCGGGAAGAGGCCGGCAGGAGCGGGCACCGGGAGCGGGAAGAGGCCGGCAGGAGCGGGCACCGGGAGCGGGAAGAGGCCGGCAGGAGCGGGCACCGGGAGCGGGAAGAGGCCGGCAGGAGCGGGCACCGGGAGCGGGAAGAGGCCGGCAGGAGCGGGCACCGGGAGCGGGAAGAGGCCGGCAGGAGCGGGCACCGGGAGCGGGAAGAGGCCGGCAGGAGCGGGCACCGGGAGCGGGAAGAGGCCGGCAGGAGCGGGCACTTCTGAGCCTGCAGGGGCAGGGGGACTTCCCCAGGCCCCTGAGAGCACGAGGACGCCTGGGTCCGCTTTGTGACCGCAGCTGCAGCCAGTGGGGCGGGGCTCCTGCCCCCCAACTCAGAACGGGGCAGGGCTCCCACCTGTTCTGGCTCCCACCGGCTCCATGGAGCACACAGCCCTGGCCGGGCCTCCCCTGCTTCAGCCAGTGTCTTCGCAGCAGCCGCTTCTGATGGGCCACCACTGCCATCGTACTCGATGAAATTCAACGTCCTTTCATGATAGAAGCCACCAACAAAGTGGGAGGGAAGGAAGCTGCTTCAGCATCACAAAGGCTGTCCGTGAAAAGCCCATAGCTTACCCCGTACTTAATGGTGAAAGACTGAAAGCTTTTCCTCTAAGACCGGGAGCAGGGCGAGGATGCCCGCTTTCACTGCTTCTGTTCCACATTGTGTTAATTAGAAGCTCCAGCCAGAGCAATCGGGGAAGAAAAAGAAAGAAAAGACATTGCAAGTGGAAAGGAAGAAGTAAAAGCATCTCTGTTAGAGATGACATGACCTTATGTGTAAAAACCCTCAAGATTCTATTTAAAAAATAACCCAAAAAGTGTCCGAACTAATGAATTTGGCAAAGTAGCAGCATACAGAATCAACATGCACAAATCCATTGCATTTATTTTCCTGTACAGTGAACAATTCGGTAAGGAAATTAAGAACATTCCATTTTCAATAGCATCAAAAAGAACAGAATACTTAGAAATGTACTTACCCAAGGAGGTGAAAGACTTGTGCACTCAACAATAGAAAACATTGCTGAAAGAAATGGAAGAAGATACAAATAAATGGAAAGATAGCTTGTATTCATGAATTGGAAGACTTAACTATTTTTAAGATGTTAGTACTACTCAAAGCAATGTACAGACTTCATTGTAATCACTTTTGAAATCCCAATGAGGCTTTTTGCAGAAATAGGAAAAAAAATTCATCCTAAAGTTTATGTATTATCTCAAGGGACCCTAAATATCCACAATAATCTCAAAAAAAAAAAAAAAAAAGATTTGAAAAGTTAAAGGTCTCACAATTCCTGATTTCAAAACTTACTACAAAGCTGTAGTAATCAAAACAGTGTGGTGCTGGGATATAGACAAATATATAGACCAATGGAATAGAATAGAGAGTGCAGAAATAAACCCTCAAATATATTGTCAAATAATTTTCAGAAAGGATGCCAAGGCCATTCAGTGGGGAAAGAGTGGTGATGGGGAACCTGGATAGCCACACGCGAAAGAATGACATTGGGCCCTTATAACATATTCAAAAATTAACTCAAAATGGACAAAAATATAAACATAAGAGCTCAAACTTTAAAATTCAGCCTTAGTTTGACTTCTAGAACGAAGTACCGTAGACTGGGTGGCTTGTAAACAACAAACACTGGTGTCTTATTCTGGAGGTCGGACGTGCGAGACCACAGTGACAGCACGGTTGGGTTCGGATGAGGCCACTCTTCCCAGTGGCAGACGGCCACCTTCTCTTGTGGAAAGAGCCCCAGCCTCTTCTAACAAGGGTGCTGGTCCCATTCATGAGGTCTCCACCCTCATTACCTAATTACCTCGCAAAGGTTCCGCCTCCAAAGACCATAACATTGGAGTATTTCCCACTTCCCCCAAAAAAGTGCCAAATGCCTGATGTAAAAGGAAAAGCATTCAGTCGCTGTGCTCCAGATCTGCAGATAACACGTCTGACTGTCAGCACCATAAAGACAATCATTTGGAAAATCCGGTGATATTTTTTCGCTTTAACGCAAATGTTTTGGTGTCAAGCAGATTGAATTTGTGGGGAGTTTTCCTGTTGGTGTGACCGTTCACTGACCATTCGGAAGGAAGAAAATACGGAACAGATTGCTCAAGTGTAAAGGAGTCTGAAACTGTCTGTCCTCAAGCCTGCACGATTTGGAGCCGTTCTGTGTCCCTTTTCCGTAGATGTAGGAATTAAAAGTCTGGATGCAGCAGAGCCATTTGACCAGCCAGCCCCTCAGGGCGGTCCCTGGGTCTGGGTAGCCGTGCTCACCAGAGCGGCCTGTGGGGGCAGCTCCCAGGGCCAAGCCAGAGAGGCCAGAGCACTAGACTAATGTTATAATTCCAAGTGTACGTAGCAGAGAAGACAGCTGTGCCCATGTGTGTGTGTGTGTGAGATTGTGCCTCCCGTGTGTGTGTGTGTGTGTGTGTGTGTGTGAGTGATTGTGCCTCCCGTGTGTGTGTGTGTGTGTGTGTGATTGTGCCTCGTGTGTGTGTGTGTGTGTGTGATTGTGCCTCCCGTGTGTGTGATTGTGCCTCCCGTGTGTGTGTGTGTGTGTGATTGTGCCTCCCGTGTGTGTGTGTGTGTGTGAGTGTGTGTGTGTGTGTGAGTGATTGTGCCTCCCGTATGTGTGTGTGTGAGTGATTGTGCCTCCCGTGTGTGTGTGTGATTGTGCCTCCCGTGTGTGTGTGTGTGTGTGATTGTGCCTCCCGTGTGTGTGTGAGTGTGTGTGTGTGATTGTGCCTCCTGTGTGTGTGTGTGTGTGTGTGTGATTGTGCCTCCCGTGTGTGTGTGTGTGTGAGTGTGCCTCCCGTGTGTGTGTGTGAGTGATTGTGCCTCCCGTGTGTGTGTGTGTGTGTGTGATTGTGCCTCCCGTGTGTGTGTGTGTGTGTGTGATTGTGCCTCCCGTGTGTGTGTGTGATTGTGCCTCCCGTGTGTGTGTGTGTGTGTGTGATTGTGCCTCCCGTGTGTGTGTGTGTGTGTGATTGTGCCTCCCGTGTGTGTGTGTGTGTGTGTGATTGTGCCTCCCGTGTGTGTGTGTGTGATTGTGCCTCCCGTGTGTGTGTGTGTGTGTGAGTGATTGTGCCTCCCGTGTGTGTGTGTGTGTGAGTGATTGTGCCTCCCGTGTGTGTGTGTGTGTGTGTGTGTGAGTGATTGTGCCTCCCGTGTGTGTGTGTGTGTGTGATTGTGCCTCCCGTGTGTGTGTGTGTGTGTGATTGTGCCTCCCGTGTGTGTGTGTGTGATTGTGCCTCCCGTGTGTGTGTGTGTGTGATTGTGCCTCCCGTGTGTGTGTGTGTGTGTGTGTGTGAGAGTGATTGTGCCTCCCGTGTGTGTGTGTGTGTGAGTGATTGTGCCTCCCGTGTGTGTGTGTGTGTGATTGTGCCTCCCGTGTGTGTGTGTGTGTGTGTGATTGTGCCTCCCGTGTGTGTGTGTGTGTGTGATTGTGCCTCCCGTGTGTGTGTGTGTGTGTGAGTGATTGTGCCTCCCGTGTGTGTGTGTGTGTGATTGTGCCTCCCGTGTGTGTGTGTGTGTGATTGTGCCTCCCGTGTGTGTGTGTGTGTGATTGTGCCTCCCGTGTGTGTGTGTGTGTGTGTGTGATTGTGCCTCCCGTGTGTGTGTGTGTGTGTGTGATTGTGCCTCCTGTGTGTGTGTGTGTGTGTGTGATTGTGCCTCCCGTGTGTGTGTGTGTGTGTGATTGTGCCTCCCGTGTGTGTGTGTGTGTGTGTGATTGTGCCTCCCGTGTGTGTGTGTGTGATTGTGCCTCCCGTGTGTGTGTGTGTGTGTGATTGTGCCTCCCGTGTGTGTGTGTGTGTGTGATTGTGCCTCCCGTGTGTGTGTGTGTGTGTGTGATTGTGCCTCCCGTGTGTGTGTGTGTGTGTGTGTGTGTGATTGTGCCTCCCGTGTGTGTGTGTGTGTGTGATTGTGCCTCCCGTGTGTGTGTGTGTGTGTGATTGTGCCTCCCGTGTGTGTGTGTGATTGTGCCTCCCGTGTGTGTGTGTGTGTGTGAGTGATTGTGCCTCCCGTGTGTGTGTGTGTGTGTGTGTGAGTGATTGTGCCTCCCGTGTGTGTGTGTGTGTGATTGTGCCTCCCGTGTGTGTGTGTGTGATTGTGCCTCCCGTGTGTGTGTGTGTGCCTCCCGTGTGTGTGTGTGTGTGATTGTGCCTCCCGTGTGTGTGTGTGTGTGTGTGTGTGAGTGATTGTGCCTCCCGTGTGTGTGTGTGTGTGATTGTGCCTCCCGTGTGTGTGTGTTTGTGCCTCCCGTGTGTGTGTGTGTGTGCCTCCCGTGTGTGTGTGTGTGTGATTGTGCCTCCCGTGTGTGTGTGTGTGTGTGTGTGATTGTGCCTCCCGTGTGTGTGTGTGTGTGTGAGTGATTGTGCCTCCCGTGTGTGTGTGTGTGTGTGTGATTGTGCCTCCCGTGTGTGTGTGTGTGTGTGTGATTGTGCCTCCCGTGTGTGTGTGTGTGTGTGATTGTGCCTCCCGTGTGTGTGTGTGTGTGTGCCTCCCGTGTGTGTGTGTGTGTGTGTGTGAGTGATTGTGCCTCCCGTGTGTGTGCGTGTGTGTGTGTGTGTGTGTGTGTGATTGTGCCTCCCGTGTGTGTGTGTGTGTATGTGATTGTACCTCCCGTGTGTGTGTGTGTGTGTGTGTGTGATTGTGCCTCCCGTGTGTGTGTGTGTGAGTGTGTGTGTGTGATTGTACCTCCCGTGTGTGTGTGTGTGTGTGTGATTGTGCCTCCCGTGTGTGTGTGTGTGTGTGATTGTGCCTCCCGTGTGTGTGTGTGTGTGTGTGTGTGATCGTGCCTCCCGTGTGTGTGAGTGTGTGTGTGAGTGATTGTGCCTCCCGTGTGTGTGTGTGTGTGTGAGTGATTGTGCCTCCTGTGTGTGTGTGTGTGATTGTGCCTCCTGTGTGTGTGTGTGATTGTGCGTCCTGTGTGTGTGTGTGATTGTGCCTCCCGTGTGTGTGTGTGTGATTGTGCCTCCTGTGTGTGTGTGATTGTGCGTCCTGTGTGTGTGTGTGTGTGTGTGTGATTGTGCCTCCCGTGTGTGTGTGTGTGTGTGTGATTGTGCCTCCCGTGTGTGTGTGTGTGTGTGTGTGTGAGTGATTGTGCCTCCCGTGTGTGTGTGTGTCTGTGTGTGTGATTGTGCCTCCCGTGTGTGTGTGTGTGTGTGTGTGATTGTGCCTCGTGTGTGTGTGATTGTGCCTCCCGTGTGTGTGTGTGTGTGATTGTGCCTCCTGTGTGTGTGTGTGTGTGAGTGTGTGTGTGTGTGATTGTGCCTCCCGTGTGTGTGTGTGTGTGTGATTGTGCCTCCTGTGTGTGTGTGTGTGTGTGTGTGAGTGATTGTGCCTCCTGTGTGTGTGTGTGTGATTGTGCCTCCCGTGTGTGTGTGTGTGTGTGTGTGAGTGATTGTGCCTCCCGTGTGTGTGTGTGTGTGAGTGATTGTGCCTCCCGTGTGTGTGTGTGTGTGTGTGTGAGTGATTGTGCCTCCTGTGTGTGTGTGTGTGAGTGATTGTGCCTCCTGTGTGTGTGTATGTGTGTGTGTGTGTGAGTGATTGTGCCTCCTGTGTGTGTGTGTGTGATTGTGCCTCCCGTGTGTGTGTGTGTGTGTGTGATTGTGCCTCCCGTGTGTGTGTGTGTGTGAGTGATTGTGCCTCCCGTGTGTGTGTGTGTGTGTGTGTGAGTGATTGTGCCTCCCGTGTGTGTGTGTGTGTGTGTGATTGTGCCTCCCGTGTGTGTGTGTGTGTGAGTGTGTGTGTGTGTGTGATTGTGCCTCCCGTGTGTGTGTGTGTGTGTGTGAGTGATTGTGCCTCCCGTGTGTGTGTGTGTGTGTGTGATTGTGCCTCCCGTGTGTGTGTGTGTGAGTGTGTGTGTGTGTGTGTGAGCCTCCCGTGTGTGTGAGTGTGTGTGAGTGTGTGTGTGTGTGTGAGAGTGTGTGTGTGTGTGTGAGTGTGTGTGTGTGAGTGATTGTGCCTCCCGTGTGTGTGAGTGTGTGTGTGTGAGAGTGTGTGTGTGTGTGTGTGTGATTGTACCTTCTGTGGATGTCGGCTAGAGACTGTCTCAGGAAAGCTTCTGCCTTTGGCGTGTTTACTGCTGTCAAGACCCTGCCCACAGCATTATAGACCCCAAAGAAAAATGTTCTCCTCCTACTCAGAGATGTTCGAACAGGAGTGGTGGTCTGACAGTGACTACACTCGCAGGAGAATGACAAACAGCAAGGCCCAGCTGTCCCTCGCTACCATCAGGGGATTGGTTCTAGGACCTCCAAACACACCACAGTCCCAGCATGCTCAAGTCCCACAGTCTGTCCTGCTGAACCCCGGACAAAACAGGTCGGCCCTCCGTATGAGAGGTTTTTGCATCTCATGAATACACACTGGGTTGAAAAAAATCTGCGTTTTAGTGGACCAGCCAGGTTTAAACACATGTTGTTCAACGGTCCATTGTATTCGTTCACAATACAGATTTCATTTTAGAGAAAAAAAAAAAAAAAAAGCCCAAAGGAGAATAAAAACTTTTCACAAAGTTCAACGTTATGCAGTTGTTTTTGTTTTTGTTTTTGTTTTTTTGAGATGGAGTTTTGCTCTGTCGCCCAGGCTGGAGTGCAGTGGCACGATGTCGGCTCACTGCAACCTCGGCCTCCCGGATTCAAGCAATTCTCCTGCCTCAGCCTCCTGAGTAGCTGGGATTACAGACGTGCACCACCGTGCCCAGCTGATTTTTTTTTGTATTTTTAGTAGAGACGGTTTTTCACCATGTTGGCCAGGCTGGTCTTGAACTCCTGACCTCAGGTGATCTGCCCGCCTCGGCCTCCCAAAATGTGGGATTACAAGTGTGAAGCACCACACCCAGCACTTTTTTTTTTCCCCCCGAGATGGAGTCTCGCTCTTGTCACCCAGGCTGTAGTGCAGTGGCGTGACCTCAGCTCACTGCAACCTCTGCCTCCTGGGTTTAAGTGATTCTCCTGCCTCAGCCTCCTGAGTAGCTGGGACTACAGGCGCCCGCCACTACACCCGGCTAATTTTTGTATTTTCAATAGAGACAGGATTTCACCATGTTGGCCAGGCTGGTCTCGAACTCCTGACCTCAGGTGATCCACCCACCTTGGCCTCGCAAAGTTCTGGGATTACAGGCGTGAGCCATCGTACCTGGCCAAAAGTTGTTTGGATTTTTTCTGTTTTGCTTTGTTTTGTTTTACCCCATCCACTGCCTCCCTGTGTGACCTCATGACATCAAGAAAACAGCGCACGGTGCAGATAATCTCGGCTGAGGTGTGTAGTCATGGTGACTGCCTCGGTGGGCAGCTGACTGCCGTGCTGGGCTCGTGTTTTAAGAGCACAGATAGTCTTTACGCAGAGGCAGGCCTTTGGTCTGTGTAGCACCTGGGGTTCTACTGAAACCAAGTAGCCAGAGCCAGAGGACAACTTGCCTGTGAGGAGTCTCTTGGTTAATGCAGCAGCCAACCTTGGGAGAAAACTGCTGAAGAATCCTGGAATTGACACAACATTGCTTAAGCTGCCCCCATTCCTCAGCCTTTCCATTCAAAACGCCACTTTTGGAATACTGTTTAAAAAAATAGTAAGGAAATGTCAATGAACTTGTTATCTTTAAAGGAATATCTTTTTTTTTGAGATGGGGTCTGGCTCTGTCGCCCAGGCTGGAGTGCAGTGGCACCATCTCGGCTCACTGCAAGCTCCGCCTCCCGAGTTCATGCCATTCTCCTGCCTCAGCCTCCCAAGTAGCTGGGACCACAGGCGCCCACCGCCATGCCCAGCTAATTTTTTGTATTTTTAGTAGAGACAGAGTTTCACTGTGTTAGCCAGGATGGTTTCGATCTCCTGACTTCATGATCTGCCCACCTCGGCCTCCCAAAGTGCTGGGATTACAGGCGTGAGCGACTGCACCGGCCTAAAGGAATACCTTAAGAGAGATAATGGAAATTATGCCGGGCGCGGTGGCTCATGCTTGTAATCCCGGCACTTTGGGAGGCCGAGACGGGCGGATTACAAGGTCAGGAGATCGAGATCATCCTGGCCAACACAGTGAAACCCCGTCTCTACTAAAAATACAAAAATTAGCTGGGCATGGTGACAGACGCCTGTAGTCCCAGCTGCTCAGGAGGCTGAGGCAGGAGAATGGCTTGAACCCAGGAAGCAGAGGTTGCAGTGAACCAAGATCATGCCACTGCACTCCAGCCTGGGCAACAGAGCAAGACTCTAAAAAAAAAAAAAATGATAATGGAAATGTATCCCCCTTTAACTGTGCGTAACAACAGCAAGTAACCACTACCTGTGATGAGAAGGGCTACCACCATTTTGCTGAAGCTTATTTAAGGCGCTGTGCTAAGGAATTCTCGTAGATGGTATTTGAGCCTCATGACAACCTCTTTTTATAAATAGGGAAACTGAGGCTGGGAGAAACTAAATGAGCTGCCTGAGATCATAGTTTGGAAAGTGGCAGAAGCTGAGCTCGGTGGCACACACCTGTAGTCCCAGCTGTCCAGGAGATTGAGGTGGGAGGATGGTTTGAGGCCAGGAGTTCAATGCTATCAGCACATTTATGAAAATGCACTGCTCTCCAGCCTAGGCAACATAGACTTTGTCTCTTAAAAAAATAACAAAAACGTTTTAAATTTTAAAATGAAAAACATGGCCAGAATTCTAGCCTATGCAATGGCTACCCGCCTCAGAGACCTGTTACCCTTACAGATGTAAACCTGTGCTGATGGCGGCAGCCTCCGTCTGTATAATACTAAATTGTCATCAGATAATTCTTGTTACCTTTTTTGTTAGTGCCTTTGTTCCAGGGAGAAAGTAAGAGAATAAGAACACGCTTGCAAGGCACTGCGCATACAAGAGGCCTCTGAGGGCCGCTGCCAGACCTGTGTGCCCCCAAAGCAGGTGCCTTCTCGTAAGCATCCTGGGGCAGGTGTAACAGCCCCTGATGAGTCCTGCTCAGTGTGATGTGGGTCTCAAGGAACTGGTCCTTATTGTGGTCAAACGTGAGTGATTTGAGAGTAATGTAACTTAAAAAGTAAACCAGAATTCATTCAGAGTGATCCCCAGAGTAATGGCCCTCTAACCCACTGGCATTCCAGGATGCTTTCCTGAGTTTCTTGGGTTTGGAGTGACTCCATGAGCCCTGGGAACTGTGCAGAGCCCCCGTCTCCCACCCCTTGCGGACATGCAGCACCAGTGTCTGTTGGACGTGTGCACATCTGCTCACGTGTTGCAGCGGAAGAGGACTGAGACCCGCTGCAAGGAAGTGTTCAGTGCATGTATAGTGAGGTCATGAATGAACAGCTGGGTGAATGGGTGAATGGCATTTCAGTCTGTATGAAGTTATTAACCAGGTTTTGTTCCTATTGCTCAAAATTCTGTGAACTACTTTCAGTATTATTTCACAGCTTGTTTGAGTAATACAACAATGCAAGCATTAGCTGAGAACATCAGTGCCTTCATTGTTGATTAAAATTGGCCCCATAATGAGGATGTGGGAATGCTGCCATCTGAGCAGAAGCCAGCTGTGTAGTGAGCCCCCTTCTCCCTGAAAATGTTCTCTGTAGCATGTGGGGTGAGTGAAAAGACCCCCAGCCTAGACAAGGGAGACACATCTTTGTACTCAGCTGTCTGCACTCTCAGTTGGCACAAGTCCCTTGGAGGACTCCGGTCACAGAGTCAAATCCTTGTTTTGCATAGAGATGGAGCAGGAGCCAGCAGGCTTCTCCAGCAGCGCCAGAGGTTTAAGGGCTAAGGACAGGGACCTTGCTGACAGTCAGCGTGTGACAGCCTTGGTGGAGTGACCAGAGGAGGCTGTGGAGTGAGCATTAGCTAACGGTACGGGGTGGTTGGGATTCAGCCTTTCTAGAACTCCAGTCAGTCTTCCCATCTAGGTTTTCTGCGTAGCAGCCTGGGGCACAGAGCTGGAATGCCAGCCTTCTCGAGTTTTGGCCTCAAGCTGTTCCACAGCATGTTGTAGTTATAATGTCCCCTATGTACCGTGTGGGTGAAAGGCCTGGGAAAAGAGTTTCCTATAAAAGTAAATAAATTGGGGCGGGGGCAATTGTCAGTAAATAGCTAAATAAATTATTATGTAGCCATAATTTTTGTTAATTATACATCTAAAGCTGGAAAAAACTGGTGGTGGTGGAGGAAAGTACTTACGTTATACTCTGAAGACGAGAATATACAACAGTATAACCTCATTATGGTTACAACTGTATAAATTTAATGTATGCAAATGAACAAGCATTAGAAAAGCACTTAAAGAAAGAAATCAGCCGGGCGTGGTGGCTCACACCTGTAATTCCAGCGGTTTATGAGGCCAAGGCAGGCAGATCACAAGGTCAGGAGATCGAGACCATCCTGGCTAAAGTGGTGAAACCCCATCTCTACTAAAAATACAAAAAAACAAAATTAGTTGGGCATGGTGGCAGGTGCCTGTAGTCCCAGCTACTCGGGAGGCTGAGGGGGGAGAATGGCATGAACTCGGGAGGCGAAGCTTGCAGTGAGCCGAGATCCCGCCACTGCACTCCAGCCTGGGCAACAGAGCGAGACTCCATCTCAAAAAAAAAAAAAAAAAAGAACTCTGTTTAAGAATTAGGATGATGGGACTGTAGATGCATTTCCTCCCATTTTGGATTTTTAATTTTGCTGTTACATTATTCCCGCAAAAAACAAAAGCCAGGCAGGAAAAGTTCCCATCTCCAGACCATCCCGTCTGGCAGATGTCCCAAGGCAGGAATGACCTGAACTCCTTTTCTACCAGTGGCCAACTCTCCTCCTGCTCTAGGCTTAGTTCTCAGGCTTCGAGAACCTCAGGGCAGGACGCCCTTTTCCCACCCCAGCAAGCAAAATGAACAGATAACAGTTGTGTCCTTGTTTTGAGCAACAGGAGCAGATGGGACCCACACTGGTGGGCTGCCTGGGAAAGGTCCAGGGCTGGCTTGGCCCTGGCAGCAAGGCCGAGGAAGGTGGTGTGGTGGGGAGGAGACCCAGGGCCGCAGGCATGCCCTGAGTTACCCTTTGCACCCCTTTCCCGGCTTCAGGAACTCTCTGTGGGATGCGTTAGACCTGCTGACAAGCTGGATGAGGCCAATGAGAGAGAGCGGGAACAGAGAAGAGGGGCACCTGGGTTCACAAGCCTTAAGAAAGAATTTAGTTACTTATTTAACAATGTGTGTCACCCATTAGGTCTGGGAAATGCATTTGAAAAGACAGTGCAGAGGTGCAGCACCAGGATACAGGTGGATTTGGGAGTCTAGAATGTCTTTGGTTGTGTGTGGTACAAGGGAGAATATGCATACATGTATTACGTGTGTAGTATTTAAAGTACACATATAGAGGAAAAGATGAGACAAGTCTGTGAGATGTCAACAGCAGCAGTTCTTAGTTATGGGTGCTGTGAATTTCCCAGAGAGGAGGAGAGAGTCCTTTAGCCCGGCATGGTGGCGCTAGCCTGTAATGTCAGCACTTTAGCAGGCTGAGGCCGGATCACTTGAGCCCAGGAGTTCAAGATCAGCTTGGGCAGCACAGCGAGATCCCCATCTCAATAGATGTATTGGATGGATGGATGGATGGATGGATGGATGGATGGATGGATAGATTGGATGGATGGATGGATGGATGGATGGATGGATGGATGGATGGATGGATGGATTGGATGGATGGATGGATGGATAGATTGGATGGATGGATGGATGGATGGATGGATGGATGGATGGATGGATGGATTGGATGGATGGATGGATGGATGGATGGATGGATGGATGGATGGATGGATTGGATGGATGGATGGATGGATGGATGGATGGATAGATTGGATGGATGGATGGATGGATGATGGATGGATGGATGGATGGATTGGATGGATGGATGGATGGATGGATGGATGGATGGATGGATAGATTGGATGGATGGATGGACGGATGGACGGATGGACGGATGGACGGGTGGACGGATGGACGGATGGACGGATGGACGGATGGATGGACGGACGGACAGAAAGAGACAAATATTTAGATAGCTAGATGGCCTAGATTGCTTGATGAATGGGTAAGTTGGATAGGCGGAGACAAATGGATAGAGATAGATGAGAAGGACAGACGGATTAGATGGATGAATGGACAGAGAGAAATAGATTAGACAGAGATAGATGGATCCATCGATGGATTAGATCGGTTAACATAGTCCTCGCGTTCAGGGAAGCCGCGGCGGTGCCGCCTGGCGCAGCGGCCTCTGCCCAGACACTCAGCGCTGCAGACCGGGAGGGAGGCCGGGCCCGTGCGGGACGCGGGACGTGCGGGATGCGGGCTGGGGTGAGGGAGGAGCAGCAGGCGCGCCCCGCGCGGTTTCCGGTCTGGGTGGCGGGGCCGCTGTCCGCGTGGGGTGCGGGAAGGGAGCGGGGCGCCGGGTCAGCCAAGGGCCGGGCCTCGGGGGCGCAGCCGGCTGGACGGGGGCTCCTGGAGGCACTTGGCCGGGTTTGCTCGCTTTTCGGGAAATAAGGCCACTGGGGACAGTCGCTGCGTTTTCAGGAACCGCTCAGCCCCTCTGAGTGCCCGGCAGAGGGACCCGGCGGCGTCCCCGGCAGCGGCTGCCTGGGCTCCCGGAGAGAGGAGCGCCCCTGCGGGCCGAGCCTGGGCCCCGGGCGGTGGGAGCGCGTCCGCCCCTTCCCGACTCCGCCCCTTCCCGACTCCGCCCCTTCCCGACTCCGCCCCTTCCCGACTCCGCCCCTTCCCGACTCCGCCCCTCCCCGACTCCGCCCCTCCCCGACTCCGCCCCTCCCCGACTCCGCCCCGCTGGCGCCGGAGCCCCGCCCCGGTCTGTGCCCGCCACGCCTGGCCCTGACCTCAGGTTACAGGCGCTCCCTGAGCCGCCTTCATCCGCGCACCGCCGTGTGCTGCTGGCGCCGGGGCCCTCGGAGCGCAGGGATGGCCCAGCCCGCGCGTTCCCGAAAATTCCCCACACGCGGGAGGAGTCCCAGCTCTCCCGTGACGGCCCCGCGGACCCCGCTCCGGGCTGAAAAGGGCCCACGCGTGCCCTTGGGAAGAATCTTTCCCGGGGCCTGTGGCTTGTCCGTCTGCCCCGTGAATACGGACTGGAGACCCTCGCGGGGAGCCGGCCCGTCTCGGACGGGGGTGTCCCTGCGAGCGCGGAGCTGCGCCCCCGGGGCCGCCTCGGCCGGGGCTGCCCCCACCCCGCCTGCCCCCTAGGGCGGCCCTGACTGCGGGTGTTCAGGCGTCTGGAGCGTATTTCAAGCCCGCGGGTGTGGAGCGCGAGCCGTGTTCCACCTCCCGTCTCATCTGGCCAGGAGGTCGGCGTCTCCACGTTTCCTTTTGTTCCCAGCCCTGCATGTGGACATGAGATCTGACACGGGGCCAGCTCTTTCTCGCTGCACGTTTTTTTGTGTGTTTGTTTATCCATTTTTTTGTTTTTTTGATACGCTCTGTGGCCCAGGCTGGAGTGAGCGGCGCCATCTCAGCTCAGCGCAACCTCCGCCCCCGGGTTCCCGCCATTCTCCTGCCTCAGCCTCCCGAGTAGCTGGGACCACAGGCGCCGCCACCGCGCCCGGCTTATTTTTGTATTTTTAGTAGAGACGGGGTTTCACCGTCTTGGTCAGGCTGGTCTCGAACTCCTGAGCTCGGGTGATCTGCCCGCCCCGGCCTCCCAAAGTGCTGTGATTACAGGCGTGAGCCACTGGGCCCGGTCTCGCTCCACGTTTTCTGCAGATCCTCCTTTCCAGAAGTTGTGCTTCATGTTTTTAGGTGCTGCGGGGCTAATGATTTTCCTGTTTCTTGTTCCCCCCTCTCCTCCCCTTCCCCTCCGCCAGGAAGGGTGCCTGTGGCCTTCAGACAGCGCCGCACCACGGCCGGGAGCCTCGGAGGTAAGGGGCACAGCAGGTGGGGATGAGGGGTCCCGTCCCTGCCACGTGGGGGGAAGGGGAGGGGCCTCGCCAGGCGGGCTGACACTTTTGGAGGAAAGCATTGCCTAGAACTTTGGTCAAAAGCGGGAGGGGACTTCCCCTAGAATCTTCCAGGGATTATTCGTGCTAGTCTAAAGCTCCTTATCAAAAACAATTTGAGAATCATATCTATACATGATCCCATAAGCTTCTACTAATGTGCCTTGGCAAGTGTGGGCATAGTTTATAAATATCAGCATGATTCATTCCCACATCTCCAAGTGTAATAATGTGGATTTTAAAATAACTTTTTTTTGCCTTTAAGTTAAAAATAATGGTGTGAGAGAAATCAGTATCTGTATGTATGTGTGTAGATATGTGTGTACATTAAATGCATGTATATACACATGTATGTATACACACGTATCTGTGCATATATGCGCGCGTGCGTGTGTGTATATATGTATATAAAAGAGCCCTCTTCTAGAATAAACTGGGATGGTAGAACAAATGAGAAGATTTTGTAAGAAATATACTACCTGGATTCATTTTGAAAAAATAAATTATGATAATCATATTTACTTGAGTAAAAACATTTTTCATGTCAGTGACTAAAAATAACTACAGGAAACTTTTACTCAGATTCCAAATAACTGGAAAAGTCTAGGAGCCACAAAGGAAAAACAGTCATTATTGGGGGATTTGTTAAAAAGTAATTGGTAGGGCAGTAATCTTCTCTAAGTAATCAATAAGTCGACCCAGCGCTTTGTATCTGCTCCATGTACCGCTGTGTGAAGTTGTAACTTCTGCTTACCCAGAGTCCTGGCTGGCGCAGTAGCTCATGACTATAATCCCAGCACTTTAGGAAGCTGAGGCGGGTGGGTCACGTAGGCTCAGGAGTTAAGACAAGCCCTATGCACCATGACAAAACCCCATCTCAAAACAACAAGCCAGGCACGGTGGTGGCGCCTGTGGTCCCAGCTACTCAGGAGGCTGAGGTGGGAGAATCGCTTGAGCCCAGAAGGTTGAGGTTGCAGTAAGCCAAGATGGCACCACTGCACTCCAGCCTCGGTGACAGAGCCAGACCCTGTCTCAAAAAAAAAAAAAAAATTAAGATAAATAAAAGTAAAAACTCGGAGCCCTGCTTACTTTTCTGAATCGTAGGTTCTAGGTTCTAGAGCTGGCAGGGACCTGAGAAAGGAGGCAGCCTTGTCCTGTCCTCCTAAGTTGTAGAGAAGCCGAGTCCTGGACAAGGTCACTGGTGACCGGATCCGAGTGCAGGCTGCGGTGCTGTTCGCCCTGTGACTCTCCAAGGGGAAAATGCACACGTAGCACACACAGTAACTGCCAGGAGCCCGAGCTTTCAGTTACCCACAGCTCTCCATTGCTCAGCCCTCCCGGATGCCCTAGGATCTGGCAAGGTGAGTGGTCTGTCACAAGGAATCAGAAAAGTAAGCTTTTTTTCTGGAATTGGATTTTCCTGTTTTTTTCCTGGGAGAGGGTGTTCAAACTGGTAGTAACAGACCAAGCGTGACTTTCCTTGATTCTGACACGTTTATGGTCATCATTGCGCGCAAACCGTCTTCAGGCCTCTTCTCCTTTCCTTCCAGATCATGCATGCCCCGCGGTCCAGGGACAGGTTCACAGCGCCCTCCTTCATCCAGAGGGATCGCTTCAGCCGCTTCCAGCCCACCTACCCCTACGTGCAGCACGAGATCGATCTTCCTCCCACCATCTCCCTGTCCGACGGTGAAGAGCCACCTCCTTACCAGGGGCCCTGCACCCTGCAGCTCCGGGACCCTGAACAGCAGATGGAACTCAACCGAGAGTCCGTGAGGGCCCCGCCCAACCGAACCATATTTGACAGTGATTTGATAGACATTGCGATGTACAGCGGGGGCCCGTGCCCACCCAGCAGCAACTCGGGCATCAGTGCAACCACCTGCAGCAGTAACGGGAGGATGGAGGGGCCGCCCCCGACGTACAGCGAGGTGATGGGCCGCCACCCCGGCGCCTCGTTCCTCCATCAGCAGCGCAGCCACGCGCACAGGGGCAGCGGACTGCAGTTTCCGCAGAACAACGCAGAGAGCACAATAGTACCCGTCAAAGGCAAAGACAGGAAGCCTGGGAACCTGGTCTGATCCCCTCCAACCTGCACTTACTTCAGCTGGAGGAAGAAACCAAGGAGGGAGGCGGCCGCTGGGCCCCCGCGCGGTGTTGTTCAGTTTTACATGGTACAAATAAGTAAAACCAAATGAGCAAACACGGCCTTTGTTTCTGATTCCTTCTAGGGGAATTGCATGCAAACTAGACTGAAATGACACAAACTTCCGTCTGGTTTGACCGCAAAGTGTTTATTTGGGGACGGGTTGGGACGGGGGTGTGGGCAGGGAAAACAGAGAAAGGGATGCTTTGAAGAGATCATGAAATAAAACCCACAGAGGTATGTGATTTATTTAATTGTGAAAGGAGACTTTGCAGATACATGAGGCCAGAATGGCCTGTTTTATAATTGGGTAAAGAAGGAAGCATTATTATATATTATTGTGAGGAAGAACCAGCCAGTTTGCTTTTTCTCCTAAGGCGTGGAAGTTTTATGTTGTTTTAAAAATACGAATCGGAATTCCTGTTCTGTGTGCCAAGGTATAAAGTGGAGAAGTCAGATGCGTGCAAGGAGCTCCTTTGTGTTGTGACGATGTGTTTTCAAAGTTGCACTATCTTAATGTTGAAAATATTTACGAGGGAACTGTTTTGCGTGAAGTTCTGTATGTTGTCTTTTCACCTGTGGATTGTAATCAGGCGCAAGGAATATCCTGGAGTGGTCCCCAGAATCACCCAAGAAAAGATATTTGGGGATGTAGCCTAACATTTTACCAACTTACGTAAATCAAAAAAGTCATTATTGTTGCAGGAGTTTGCGTCAAATAGCAGCGCGTCGCTGAAGCTTTTGGAGACATTTGGGTGGAAGATAGGGAAGATTAAGTTCCAGCATTTCTGACTTGTTATTTTGAGTTACTCTGCTAATCTTAGGCTGCATATTTTATGAGAAAATGAACACATGCATTTATGGATCCAGTATCATGCAGTGCTGCTCTCATCCTCCAGCAGTGCAATTTCTCCAGTAATTTAGATTTTTTCACTATAGCATGAAATATATTCAAATACATACCTTATTTTATGCAATAAATTGTTTAAAATGCGAGGTGGTTATTCTGCATACTGTTGAAATATGTGACTCCTCAGTATATTCCATTGCCTCGACAGCTTAGTTCAGTTCTGCAGGGCTGCTCAGTTCACAGGAGGCTCCCAGCAGCCACCCCACATCCTGCCTACCGAGAACTTCGTGTGGGAGTGGTGTGGGTGGTGGTTTCGTATGCTTTGGAAGCCTCTAGAAATGACGGAAGAATGCTATGTTGCTGATCATGGTAATAAGCCATTGTATGTCACTAGTATTAGCATAGCATTCTTAAAGGAATGCAGTGCTCAGAACACACCCAAATTCCTGCAGGATTCTACCAAACCCTTCCCCAGGCCAGGCTTTGCACTGAAGGCAGGAACTGGACCCTCAGAGAACAGTGGAGGGGGCAAGTGACTGAAGAGCGCCGGGTAAAAAGCACAACATGCAGTTAAAATGCAACTAGAAAACTAATTTTAAATATTGTTAGTTTTAATATTCCTGATATTTACAAATACTCATTCTATGTACAATTAAAAAAATAACTTTCTTCTGCAGATGTAAGCACTGGCTTTTGTAAGAGCAGCAGCCAACACGTTTAGCAGCCACTGCGCATGGAGAAGGGCTTGTCTGCAGCACAGTCTGCCGTGTGGAGGGGGGGGCCTGTGGCCTCTTCACGTAACACGATGAGCTGGAATGACGATTCCGTGACTCCCATCTATGCAGCTTTAAAGCCAAATCCGCCCGCGTGTGTGTCTGTCTGTCTGTGGATCTCGCAGGTGAGCCCCTCGGTGCGGTGGCTGTGCTGTCACTGGAGACTGTTCCAGACCCCAAGGGTTGTCTGACCCTTGTCTGTTCCGTTCTGCTGCTTACCGCTGTAGGTAGGCCACGGTTTTGGTTTGTTTTGAGGATTAGAATTTCCATTACATTCATCCTTTTCACACAGTAACATCCACAGAACTAGTCCAACTCTTACAAGGAGAGAGAAAAAACAAGGGCACCAGTTGTCAGCTCCTGCCTACGACCCTGTGTGGAAGTATATACAGTTGAGAGTCACCGTGGAGGTTCTGAGACTGGACTCAGTCTTGTTCCAGTGACACTTGGAAGGGTCTGCTGGAGAGAAACCAGCTCTCAGGGCAGGGATTGGCTGGGGGCCAGAGAGGACCTTCCCCAACCCTGGAGACGCCCTGAAGGTTCTCTGGCTCCCCAGATGAGCCTCTCTTCCTGTCAGGCGAAGATGAGGAGCCCGTGTTCCCAGCAGGCCCTGCTGGCGGGGACTTGCAGTGGATTCTCGGTCAGGTGTGTCCACAGACGCGGGGGCGAGATGAGTGATCTCATCATTCCAGTTCTCACTCGCAGGTTTGGGGAAGCAGGGGACACAGTCCACAGCCCCAGCTCCCAAATGGCTTCACAGTCCTTCCTTCTCCACCTGCCTCGAAGGGGCTCAGAGACGAGACTTGTGAATTCCTTGGTAACTGCGAGTAATGAGTGTTTTGCACATGTCCACAGTGTGGGTGAGATAATTATGTAATTCAGATACCTTCAATCATCTTTCAAGAAAGAGGCGCCTCCCATTCAACCACCCTAGAGAACTGCCCTTGTTAAATCGTTATTTAAGGACATATATATCAAACCATGACTCTGAAAGGTCTTCGAGGCTGGGGCTCTGTAATGAATTAGTTTAAAAGCCGAGATCATAACATGGGGCTCTGTAATGAATTAGTTTAAAAGCCGAGATCATAACATGAATTAAGAGTCAATTTCCCTTCAGCACAAGGCAAAGGTGATTTGGATCAGTAGCTCTTTTGAAGGTTGTGGCTGACCTGTTCATACCGTGTTGCCTCATGGCTAGCGTGGTGTTGAAAGAGTGGCGATTGTGATGATACAGCTTACACAGTGGGACCTATTGTTCTTTCAAGAACCCTTCTTTTAGCTTGTAGAACCCACGGGTCCAGTTTAGTAACCGCTGATTTAGGCAATCAATGACAGGTTTATAATCTCAGATTATTCCAGCAAAGTGAGGATTGCATTGTTAGGAAGAACATTTGGTGGGAGTGAACACTGCTGGGCACACGGCTGACTTTTGTCCCTTGTTCCAGGTGTAGCAGACCCAAGGCATCTTGATTCCCATCTATAAGAACACAAACTTCCAGCATATATTTACTTTTTCACAAGCTCTAGCATTCTTTTTAAATACTGAAGCAATCCTTAATGGAAAACAGATTTCATGAAACGAATTATGTATTCCAATAGTTGATCTCTTTTTGGTGTCCAAAATTTACTAATACAGAAGCTTGACAAGCATGTCCTCACCCTCCCCACCACATACACACAGGGACACACACCCAAGGCACAAGAAATCCCGAGAGAGCAGAGGAGAACTTTCAAAAGATTTATCATGCAGACGCATTTCCATTCACTATGTTGGCTCAAACTTATGAGGCAGGAAATAGGGGCCAAAAGTAAATGGGGGAGGCCTCCTGACACCAGCAGAGGAGTTTTGTACCCAGGCAAGGACTTCTACATATATCTCCATCTGATCTCTTTCACCTTTATTTCATCTTCGTAAGAATGAGAAAGGCTCAAAAGGAAGCACTTTTAGAAAAGCTGCTCTGACCTAGAATAATTCATCCAACTCCCTGCCTTCCTCTCTGCACCAACAGTTCCCGTCTGACAGGGGCCATCCTCTATCTTCCATCCGGTGGCTCTTCTTTTTAGGAAGGCTCTGGTGCAGAGCGCTTCAAATACGTCCTCAGGCCAGGTACTGGTCGCTAGCACAGGCACACACAGCACCCAGCCCCGGGCCCTCCCTCAAAGGACTGGCTTGTGGCGTTGGTCACTCGCAGGCTCAGAGACGGTCGCTGTGGCCGCAGGGAGCCCGGCCGCCCACTCAGCCCTGACTGGATGCGCCCCCATCTCGGGGCTTGCTGCACTGCTCGCTTATTGAATTCTGCTACTTAGAATGGCAACATTAACTTTGTGTACCATTCATTTTTTTTTAATTTCCAAAGCTCAGCCGTGTATGAGAGAAAAAACTGGGAAAGATACTTGGTTTCTGTTAACTTTTGCGTTTCTTGCTTAAGTGATTAAAGCCAGTGCTTGCAGCCAAGGCTTCATGCCATGAACGTGCCCACAGCCTGCCCTCTGCTCTCCTGCTCACACTGACCTACTGAGGGGAAAGGACAACTGAATGACAGATGGGCAAAGGGTAAACCTCCCCTTCTTGGTGCGAGGAAAGTCACAAATTAAATGTTGCTTCCAGCCCAGATCCTAAATGCCAGTTCTCAGCAGCCGCGTGGCTTACCGTTCACCAGTTCCACCACCGCCAGCTGCCAGCACCTCCACAGATCAGAGATGTGAACAGACAATGGAAAGCACTCTCAGCCTTGCAGTGGTCTGTACTTTTTAGGAACCAAGAGTTCAGCATTCTTTACTACCCAGCACACGTGTGCTTCGCAGAGTTCACGTTTATGTTACTGCCAGGGTTAGACGGTCATTCGCTGCTGCTGCTTCCCACTGGGTGCATTAGGAAGCTGCTGTCTGAGTGGAGAATGTCTTGCTGGGAAAGCAACGTCTTCCTTCATCCTTGTCTTTCTTCCCTCTGCGTGTCCTTGTTTTGTGTAATGTGGGAGAGGGTCAGAGCTATAGAGGTTATATATACACCATCCGTGTACATTATATATATGTAGATACAGACCCCTATCATGTCAGAGATCTGCATGTCAGTTTTTCAGCGACGAAGGTGCCTCGTGTTCTGAGTTCAGCAGATACAGGAACCCAGCCGCCCCCTCCTGCACTTGATGCTCCCACCTTTGTTGTGCCTCACTTAAAATGGTGCTTTTTTCAGTTGTCTGTCTTTTCTTATGTTTTTATTTGTAAGGTGCTGTATATAAGTTGAATATATTATGCACATATCCTACCCAATGGGTAGAACAAGTTGTTAATACTGTAATATAATGTATAGATGATACCAATTTTAACAGAAATGGCATAGAATTTGTGAATGCCTATGTGCTTTGTCCTCTTTTGTAAGGAAATTTGCAAATGGATGCATACAGATTAAAGTCTATGTAGTTTATTTTCCTATTAAATATCAATATTATAACACGAGAAAGAAGTGTGAACAAACAAGCAAGTTTATGACCAGCGTATATATAGCAATGGAAAGTTGCATCTTTGCTGTGAAAACACTTTAAAGAAAATACTTTTTAAAAAATCCCACAGCTTTTTGGTTGCCACTAGACGCTTCTTATTTGAATCATTTTAGTAATGCTCAGCTGGACCAGTGTTAGTTATATTTGAGTCAGAAAAATGTTTTTCAACTTGCTTTGTAATCTCCTGCATCTGTCTCCTGCTGCAGCATCACGAAGGTGTCAGCCTTAGTGAAAAGTGCACATTTTTGTTGTTAAATTGCAGAAACTGTGTCAGAGGAATAAGTCAATCAGCCTGCAGCAGAGGACTCTGTTCAGCTCCAGAGGCATCTGTGACCATCTGTGTCCAAGTCTCTCTGTGCCTTTTTGTTTTACAAACTGAAGCTGTGGAGCCAATGAAGTAACAGTAGAGATTGTAGGGAAATACCTCAGGAAAAACAAACCCACTTACAAGAAGACCCTGTTCTTAGAAAAAGCGTCCAGTTATGGGTTAGCAGAGACGTGGCTGTCAGCCAGCCAGGTGAGGACCTCTCATCCATCCCCACGCATGTCCCATCATAATCCTGACCCGAAAAGCAAACTCGGTTTTGCCATCAGTTAGAAATTACATTTTGAATTGTATATTGTTACATCTCTCTTCCAGCTTAGTTTTTAGTGTCTGATTGTGACCTCTGCATTTATCTTCAAATACCCTAATTTTAAAAAGAACGAACGAGAGAAGTGTGTAACACCGTATTCATTAAAACCACGGTTGAATCTTGGGTGTGGGTATCCTTTCGAGTGTTGCCCCGTAAGAGCAGTTTGTGGAATTTTGCCCGTCTGACCCATATTATCAGCTTATTCTGCCACAAAAGTGGAGTCTAATAAATTCCAAAGTTTTTATTTGCCCCATGGTGTATGTTCTTTGAAAATCACAATAGACGCATACCCCTAACATCCAAGAAACAAACAACCGATTATCCTTAAACTGAAATGGAGTCTACAAGGCAACTCCTAATGCTGAATGGATTAAAAGTCAGCCCTTTTAGGATCTGTCTGAAAGGGCCGTGACAAGGTGACACTCGTGTTGTTGTGGGTCCCACGTGTTGGTTCCATCATATACTGTAGGGTGCATCCCTTGGGATTCAGCATTAAGAACTGAGGCTCGTTACTGTCAGAAACAAAGCTCCTACCCCTCAGGTTCAACCTTGTGGGAGAACTGTTGAGCATGAGAATGTTCTAAACTCAGAGGTACTGAAATTTGTGACCATATCATTGCTTCCTTTCTACAGGACGAATTGAGGCTTAAACTTGACTGTTAATGATACTGGTTCATTTGAATGTGCTCGTTGGTATGTTGCTATTTTTCATTTCATAGCTTTCAAAAATCATGCTACTTGTATACTTGTCTAGTTTAAGGCTATTTTAAAATATGTACAATACTATTTACAGCATTTAATTCATTTTTATTATAAAGCAATCTACTAAAAAAGTACAACTGTATTTGAACTTTTCAATAGTTGGTTGTGAGCTATGATAATCAAGTCATTAAAGTTTCTTTTAGCAAACATTTGTGCTTACTTTTCAACATAATTCCCAGTTACATACAGAAAATGATTTCCACCTGTCACGTATCTGCCTCTTTTACCTGAGCAATGGTGATGTAGTTCTTAGACCTAAGGTCTGTAATTGCAATACTTTTAAAGAAAGATGTTGCTCTAAGTGCTGTTTGTTAGTTATGAAATCAGATTTTTCTGCTTGTTCTTAATGCTGTGGTCAAACCATAGCACAAAATCATTAAAAATAATCAGCGGCATCCATTTGTCCCTTGGGTTTTTGTTTTTTCTTTATCTTTCAGCAACAAAGTACATGCATGGGGGAAATGCCGTGTGTTTTAAGACCTGTCTCAAAGAAACACTTCTTATGGTTCCCTGTCTAAACCTCCCATTCAGCTTGTGGTCACTCTGACTTTTCAAAAATCACTACTTCATATTCTACTAGAAGCAATTCTGGTCAGATCATGATTCCTTTCCCAGTGCTGGGTTCTACACAGGTCATTCAGACAGTCATCAGGTGCCCACATGCGAGGAGTCCCCAGGGAAACTGCTCACCCCGCAGGAGGCGCCCAGGAGGACTTTCCAGACACCTTGAAGTCTTTGGGTGGCTGCCACACAGAACCCACATGCTCAGCTGCCACGCAGAACCCACATGCTCAGCTGCCACACAACCCACATGCTCAGCTCCCACACAGAACCCACACGCTCAGCTGCCACACAGAACCCACACGCTCAGCTGCCACACAGAACCCACATGCTCAGCTCCCACACAACCCACATGCTCAGCTGCCACACAACCCACATGCTCAGCTGCCACGCAGAACCCACATGCTCAGCTGCCACACAACCCACATGCTCAGCTCCCACACAGAACCCACACGCTCAGCTCCCACACAACCCACACGCTCAGCTCCCACACAGAACCCACACGCTCAGCTCCCACACACAACCCACATGCTCAGCTCCCACACAGAACCCACACGCTCAGCTCCCACACAGAACCCACACGCTCAGCTGCCACACAGAACCCACATGCTCAGCTGCCACACAGAACCCACATGCTCAGCTGCCACGCAGAACCCACATGCTCAGCTGCCACACAACCCACACGCTCAGCTCCCACACAACCCACACGCTCAGCTCCCACACAGAACCCACACGCTCAGCTCCCACACAGAACCCACACGCTCAGCTCCCACACAGAACCCACACGCTCAGCTGCCACACAGAACCCACATGCTCAGCTGCCACACAGAACCCACATGCTCAGCTGCCACGCAGAACCCACATGCTCAGCTGCCACACAACCCACATGCTCAGCTCCCACACAGAACCCACATGCTCAGCTCCCACACAACCCACATGCTCAGCTGCCACACAACCCACATGCTCAGCTGCCACGCAGAACCCACATGCTCAGCTGCCACACAACCCACACGCTCAGCTCCCACACAACCCACACGCTCAGCTCCCACACAGAACCCACACGCTCAGCTCCCACACAGAACCCACACGCTCAGCTGCCACACAGAACCCACACGCTCAGCTGCCACACAGAACCCACATGCTCAGCTGCCACGCAGAACCCACACGCTCAGCTGCCACACACAACCCACACGCTCAGCTGCCACACAGAACCCACACGCTCAGCTCCCACACACAACCCACACGCTCAGCTGCCACACAGAACCCACACGCTCAGCTGCCACACAGAACCCACACGCTCAGCTGCCACACAGAACCCACACGCTCAGCTCCCACACAGAACCCACACGCTCAGCTCCCACACAGAACCCACACGCTCAGCTCCCACACAGAACCCACAGGCTCAGCTCCCACACAGAACCCAAATGCTCAGCCCAAATATGAACAAGATTCCTAACAATGGCAACTATTCCACAACAGAACAGACCTCCTCGGTGTGTTTTAAATTCTTTGGCATCGGAGGTCTCTAGTCAGTGATAATATAACAACAGAAAGGCTCTAACTTTCCCACCCCAAGAGACTAGAACGGTATTATCTCTATGCTCTAAATAAGAATACGGGTTCACAGATGATGACTGTGTGTGCACAAAACCCCACCCAATCTACCAAACTACTAGGGTGGATTTAGCATGGTTGCAGGATATGCAATTTATTTTTGCATTTCTATGTACCTATAATGAGCAAATGGAAACTGAAATTTTGAAAATACCATTCAAAATGGTATGGGCCCCAAGTCTGGGTATGGGCCTAAATTCTAATGGTACCTCCATTTTAGATTCTGATTTGAATTCTTTAAGATCATTTTGGAAAGGGGATTTGAAGAGAGCTCTAAGAAGGAGACAGCAAGGCAAAGTTTCTTTCCTGTCAAACAGCAAATAGTCACTAATGAACCACCCACACTCTGGAATACATTCTGTAATCTCTGAACTCAGCAGACCACTAGAGAAATATTAAAGATACCCCCCAAATTTGCTAACGCTCACACTATGCAAACTTTGTTCCTGGAGACAGCTCTGCACAGAAGGAATGAGGGGAATCCAGGCTTGGGATCCCTGCTCCTGCAGACCACAAGCAGCAAATCCAGTAAAACCTGGGGCTGGCTTGTCACAGTGGAGACAGGGCTCGCCTCGCCCCCACTGTCCCTGGGAGGCTGTACCAGCTGTCACTTTGGAAGCTGTCTCAGAGCCAAGGGTGTGGGAGCTGTTAGCAGAGGAAACAGGCAAATGAGAGGAGAGAGAAAAGACAACGAAAGGTATATGCTGAGCTGGTTCCCACTGCGGGCCAAGGGGCTCAGCCACATTAGAGAAACCGTGCAGGCCGTGCCTCTGAAGGACAGGAGGCTGGGACAGCTCACCTGCCCACGGCTGCGGAGTGCCCTTCCAGGTTCACCTTCCCAGCCACCCTGGCTGTAGACTGAGCAAGCTCAGAAGGCTTCAGCAAGAGACCTGAGACAGAACAACAAAGGCTTGGAAGTGCTTGGAAACTGCTGGTGCATAAAGGAACCGCCCGCTGTGGCTGGAGCTGGTGTGGGAGCCAAGAAGCACCTGGCTCAGATGCCTCAGAGACAGCGCAGACCGAGACTGAGAGGACGGGCAGGGGTGGAGGGGATGACGGCAGGGGGAGAGGGCAAGCGCGTATGTCCAATGCCCACACCATTGCTTTCTGTCTGAACCCCTCCTTAACAATGGTCTCGACACCACCCTGCCCTGGGCCTCCTTAATGCTCCAAAGCTGGCGAATTTGGGAAGTTCTCCATTGTACTTCAGGGCCACCTGACTGCTCCCAAACCCCTCCAACTTCTGAAGCTAAGCAATTCCTGGCTTTCTTTCACCCACTTATTTTAGTCATTTGTTTTGCAAACAGAAGTATCAACAGCTGAGCAGAATCCACCTAGTCACACACTCACCTGGTCGCCCTCTCCCCAGCACCCAGGGAGACACTCAGAAAGGCATGCTTGAAAGACTCCCTTGGAACCTTCCAGAGACCCGCCCAGCGTGGGCCACGGAATAAAGCCCCCTGTTCTGCTCTCCCATGACGACGCGTGCACAGCGTGTGAGTCTGTTGCTGGGAACATTCTAATTAGATTTCCTTCACTACACTGCCTTGATGTTTTGTTTGAATGGATTCTAATTCAAACACACATTTTAAAATAGCTTCCCAAAAGTCTTAATGTCATGTTTCTGTCAAGACTCTAGCTTTTGCCTTAATAATGCAAACCTCATTCACCCTACTTTACACTTTCATGTTAAAAAAATCAGAAGTGCAAAAGCTCACTTTTTGAACATAGCAGAGTGGTGACTAAAAATACTTTCAAAAGGACTCACTAGTAAGCACAGCTGTATATAGCGGCTCTCATATAACTTCCCCTGCTTACAAAGCCATTTGCATTTACAGAGTTGCGTTTGTCTTCACTGTGACCAGTCATCTAGAAGCACAAAATGTTCTAGCAGCCTACACCAGCACCTAGAGCAATCCACTCCGCGCAGGCCCGGGGGTCCGGCTCCTGCACGGGTGAGGCACAGGCCCGGGGGTCCGGCTCCTGCACGGGTGGGTGCTGTCTTTGGCGTGGGATTCCCAGGTGATCCGGCTCCTTGAATATTTCCTGCTTACAGTGAATGGGCAGCACAGGCTTTGAATCTTAATAGACTTGGGTGGTCTGAATGCTAGCTTCATCTCAAGTTAATTAACGTCCCTGACAGGTTTCAAAGTCTCATCTATAGAACAGTAACAGCAATACTTACCCGGCAGGACAGCTGTGAAGACCCAAGGAATGTGCACACCGTAAGGCCTGACATGTGGGGCTCCTCGTGAACCATGGCTGTTATCGCTAAAACTTTCACCTTCTAGGCCGGGCGCGGTGGCTCACGCCTGTAATCCCAGCACTTTGGGAGGCTGAGACAGGCGGATCACGAGGTCAGGAGATCGAGACCATCCTGGCTAACACGGTGAAGCCCCGTCTCTACTAAAAATACAAAAATAAGCCTAGCCTGGTGGCGGCGCCTGTGGTCCCAGCTACTCAGGAGGCTGAGGCAGGAGAATCACTTGAACCCGGGAGGTGGAGGTTGCAGTGAGCTGAGATCGTGCCACTGCACTCCAGCTTCAATGACAGAGCGAGACTCCATCTCAAAAAACAAAACAAAAAAAAAACAATTAAAAAAACCTTTCATATTCTAGATTTAAATTTTTTTTGCCCAAATACAACAGATTTGTGAATGCCCTCCACACTAAATGGCCACAGCTTAAAATCTCAGTGAAATAGTCCCAGCACTCTGGGAGGCCAAGGGGGGCAGATCACCTGAGGTCAGGAGTTCAAGAATAGCCTGGCCAACATGGTAAAACCCTGTATCTACAAAAATACAAAAGTTAGCTGGGCATGATGGCGGGTGCCTGTAATCCCAACTACTCAGGAGGCTGAGGCAGGAGTATCGCTTGAACCCGGGAAAAGGAGGTTGCAGTGAGCTGAGATCATGCCATTGCACTCCAGCCTGGGCAATAGAGAAGACTCCATCTCAAAAAAAAAAATCCCAGTGAAATAAACAGGTGCTGATTTTATACCTACATGAGTACCACAGGGGCTTATAGCACCCAGTGATAAGGTACAGACCAAGTCCCTGGGCCCAGAACTTCCTTTCCATGAGTTCGAGATCAGCCTGGTCAACACGGTGAAACCCTGTCTCCACTAAAAATACAAAAATTAGCTGGGTGTGGTGGTGGCCGCCTGTAAGCCCAGCTACTCGGGAGGCTGAGGCAGAAGAATCACTTGAACCTGGGAGGCAGAGTTTGCAGTGAACCGAGATTGTGCCATTGCACTCCAGCCTGGGCAACAAGAGTGAAACTTCATCTCAAAAAGGTAATTCCTAACTTGCAAGGGAACACCTATCAATCATCAGGAAGCCATGAGGAGATTATTATTGGCTGGACAGAAACCTACAGAGGCAGCAGTCTTACACTGCCGGGTCATCAGAAAGGAAAGGGAAATAGAAGGGAACCGCCAAGCAGACATTGAAGCCAAAAAAGCCACAAGGCAGGACCCTCCGTTAGAAATGCTTACAGAAAGACCCCTAGTGTGGGGTAATCCCCTGCGGGAAACCAAGCCCCAGTACTCAGCAGGAGAAATAGAATGGGGAACCTCACGAGGACATAGTTTCCTCCCCTCAGGATGGCTAGCCACCGAAGAAGGAAAAATACTTTTGCCTGCAGCTAACCAGTGGAAATTACTTAAAACCCTTCACCAAATCTTTAACTTAGGCATCGACAGCACCCCTCAGATGGCCAAATCACTATTTATTGGACCAGACCTTTCCAAAACTGTCAAGCAGATGGTCAGGGCCTGTGAAATGTGCCCAGGAAATAATCCCTTACACTGTAGGCCGTACGTTTCAATCCCTGTATCTTTTAACCTCCTTGCTGTTTGTCTCTTCCAGAATCGAAGCTGTAAAACTACAAATCGTTCTTCAAATGGAGCTCCAGATGCAGTCCATGGCTAAGATCTACCGTGGACCCCTGGCCCAGCCTGATAGCTCACGCTCCGATGTTGCTAACACGGAAGGCACCCCTCCTGAGGAAATCTCAACTGCACCACCCCTATTACGCCCCAGTTCAGCAGGAAGCAGTTAGAACGGTCGTCCGCCAACCTCCCCAACAGCACTTGGGTTTTCCTGTTGAGACGGGGACTGAGACACCGGACTAGCTGGATTTCCTAGGCCAACTAAGAATCCCTAAGCCTAGCTGGGAAGGTGACTGCATCCACCTTTAAACACGGGGCTTGCAACTTAGCTCACACCCGACCAATCAGGGAGTAAAGAGAGCTCATTAAAATGCTAATTAGGCTAAAACAGGAGGTAAAGAATAGCCAATCATCTATCGCCTGAGAGCACAGGGGGAAGGACAATGATCGGGATATAAACCGAGGCATTTGAGCCAGCAACGGCTACCCGCTTTGGGTCCCCTCCCTTGTACGGGAGCTCTGTTTTCGCTCTATTAAATCTTGCAACTGCAAAATAAATAAATAAATAAATAAGTAAAACGTGTTTCTTCTACTCCTTTATTTTAGCTATACAGTTGTTGTTTTAATGAAGCACACTGCAGTGGGGGCAGGGTTTATTACAGTCTTTGTAACAAAATGTGAAAACCCAGGACCGTGGGAGAATAAATGGTTCCAAATCATTTGGCTTCTTGCCTTGCTTCCCCCACACCCTCTCCTGCCCTTCCTCCTTTCCCCTGGCTTTCCTTGTCTGAAGGACTCAGGGAAAGCACACGTGGGTCTGGGCACTGTCACTCTCCATTCTCTCCACCTGCCTAGCACTGTCCTGAAGCAGCCCTGGATGTACCCAGGGCCCTTGGGCAGCCTCTTCTGCTGATGGGCCTTCTCGTTCTGCATTCCCTCCGCTGACACTGGCCCACCTGCCTCCTTTCGGCATGGTACGTGCAAGCACTTAGCCTTGTGCCTTACTGACAACTCCGCTCTAAACCCCAGAACACATTCTTCCTGTCTCTCGCTCTCTCTCTCGCTCTGATACTTCCTCCACCATCTGCTGGTCTCCCTCTGTGAGGGTTCCAGCCAAGGAGAACTGGAGATGGGAGAGGCAGGGTGCCTCCACCCGCTGGGTCCTCAGCAGCCTGACGGAGGGGCCACTGCCCCTACAGCGTTCTCACCACACTTGCTGTTTAACCATGAGTGACAAAGGCAAATGCCACACAGCAATTCTAAGCCCATCAGCTGCATGAGACACCAAACCCCGCACACAGACACTGCGGGGGGCACAGCCTGGCTAGGTAGCAGGCGCTGCAGTGCAGAACTGCCCAGATGGCATATGAGGGGCCAGGGTTTTGTTTGCTTTGCATTTTATTGTGGTAAAAATATTTAACATGAGAGCTACCCTCTTACCACATTTTTAAGTGTATAATACAGTACACATTTTGTTTTAAGGATGGTAATTTTCATGGAATTCAGAGGCCAACCTCTGTATTTTGGTGAAAACTAACAGTTCTTAATCGAACTACTCAGCACTAAAATTTTCCACAAATGCCAGCTCCTCATTACTTCAGATGTTCCAGTGATTGGTAGCAAATAAGAGGAAAATTCCAATCTGAGCTGGCTCCCAGTATGCCCCAAGTACAGGATCGGAAGCTGTGACCACTGTCTGACCCTCCTCATGGCAGCAAAACACGAAACAGCAAACTCAGTTTGTACCAGCAGGGCAACGGGGAATTTCCTGAGGTCAAATCCTCCTTGGATGTGTGAAATATTTAAGCTTAGACGTAAAGAAACTAGATTTAATAACTGTTTCCATTACTTGCCTTCTAGTATGGATTTGGATGTTTCAAAATAGTGGCCGAGCACAGCAGTTCACACCTGTAATCTTAGGGAGGCCAAGGTGGGAGGATTGCTTGAGGCCAGGAGTTCAAGACCAGCCTAGACAACAGTGAGACCCCTGGCTCTACAAAAACCAAGCAGAGAAACAAACAACAAAACTGAAATGAGCTGGACTTGGTGGTGTGCACCTGTGATCCTAGCTACTTGGGAGGCTGGGGTGCAAGGATTCTTTGAGCCCAGGAATTTGAGATTGCAGTGAGTTACGATCCTGCCACTGTGCTGTGGCCTGGGTAACAGAGCCAGACTCCGTCTCTAAAAAAATAAATATTCAATTAAAAAAAAAAGAAAAGGGGCTGGGTGCAGTGGCTCATGCCTGTAATCCCAGCACTTTGGGAGGCCAAGGCAGGTGGATCACGAGGTCAGGAGTTCAAGAGCAGACTGGTCAAGATGGCGAAACCCTGTCTTTACTAAAGATACAAAAATTAGCCAGGCGAGGTGGCGGGCACCTGTAATCCCAGGTACTCGGGAGGCTGAGGCAGAGAATTGCTTGAATCTGGGAGGTGGAGGTTGCAGTGAGCTGAGATCATGCCACTGCACTCCAGCCTGGGTGACAGAGCGAGACTCCATCTCAAAAAACAAACTCTCTCTCTCTCTCTCTCTCTCTCTATATATATATACATGGAAATAGCTACCTAATGGCTTTGCCAACACCAAGCTCACCCAGAAAGTGACAGACATCACTGAACTGGCTCACATAAGTCTCCTATCTCACGGTCCATCCCAGGTGAGGGAGAAAACGAAGCTGGAGCACAAGAGATTTTAATAAATACACGTTTCCTTCCTACAGTCAGAAACTGAGGTCACAGAACAGTGACTATCTTCCCATCCCATCACTTTAAAGACAAAAAGATGAAGAGATCTAAAAGAAGCTGAAAGCTAAGCTAAAGAAGATGAAAGCACCAGCAGAGGAGGAAGCTAAGGAATATTTATAATAAATTGACTTGAGCTTCTGTCTCCAAAAATACAAGGGATTTCAGAAGTCTTAAAGTCTGGCCTCTTACCTGAATAACTGGCACCAAAGGAAAGCACTAAACTGGAAGTTGAGATCCCAATTTTAAATCCAGTTCTCTTGTGCTTCTTTCTTCAACTAAAAATACTGGTTCTAATGTGACCCATGAAATGGCTGGTTCTATAGGTGTAGGATTTGATTTATGTTGCAAAAAACTATTAATTTAAAATGTGTTTGAAATGCAATTAATGATTGTTTCTCAACAAAAATTGCATTAGGTTTTGTGGACATATTTGTTCCATAATATTTTCAACTTTTTTGTTAGAATATGAGACTTTTATTTCAGGACTAAAAGAAGTGAGGAATGCAAACTGCGACGCACCGCGTCCTGCATCCTCTTGAATAATGAGAGGATAAGAAGTGCGTGCTGATGCAATGCTATGGCAACAGAGCCCTGTGATTCCAGCTCCAGGCTGCAGCTGAGTACGTGAGGACTTGTGGCGCCCTTATAAGAAAAAGAACCGGAGTCGCCACTATTCTTAGTAAAGCAACTGCGCTAATTAAGTCACCATATTAAGTGTCCAAAGAAAACACTGACTCAAATGGAATAAAATACACACTAGTCGAAATATGCTTCAGCCATTATAAAGTCGCAAATCTTGTACATAGACGGGCACAGACAGTAAGGCTGGAATACACGTGTATGAGAAAATGCCATGTGTTCATTTAATAAAAAAAAATCACAGGTTTTAGAGTTAAACATCTAACTGGTGTAAGAGAAGATACAGAATTGCCATGATTTCTTATCCCATACTTAGAACAGCCTTTATGGAACTATCCAAACAGAGGATAAGGCTGACTTTTGCCATGTATTTGATTAAAAAATGAGGGGAAGTTCATTTTAGCAAAATAAAAAGGATGAAGTTTAGGTTTTAATGTTGTTTCTCTAAGAACTAAAAATGACCTAGTATCAGTCAAATGCAGCTGGAAGTTCACCGTCCTCCTCTTTGTGGAGACAGCGTGCCCATCCTCCCCTAGAGACCGCAGCAGGGAGGTCCACACAGAAACGTCAAGCAGGCCGGGTGCGGTGGCTCAAGCCTGTAATCCCAGCACTTTGGGAGGCCGAGACGGGCGGATCACGAGGTCAGGAGATCGAGACCATCCTGGCTAACACGGTGAAACCCCGTCTCCACTAAAAAATATAAAAAACTAGCCGGGCGAGGTGGCGGCGCCTGTAGTCCCAGCTACTCGGGAGGCTGAGGCAGGAGAATGGCAGGAATCCAGGAGGCGGAGCTTGCAGTGAGCTGAGATCCGGCCACTGCACTCCAGCCTGGGTGACAGCGCGAGACTCCGTCTCAAAAAAAAAAAAGAAACGTCAAGCAGTACGTGGACCTGACATGCTCAGGGCAAATTTGTCTTTTTCTTTCTCACTTCAAAGTTTTTCTAACATTTACATTATTCAAAATCCGAAACAGAAGAAGCTGGACAGAGGGCGGGAGACGGAAGGAAAAGACGAGAGGTTGTGTTCAATCCTCACGTTAAAGGAGAGTGAAAAGCTGCTTCGGCGGCAGGCAGGATGCGTCTAACCGTGCTCAGCTTTTCTCATGGGGCATGTTGTCCCGGAGAAAACACACTGAAACGTGCTTCTCCAGAAGCACCCTTCCTCCGCAGAGACGTGACACTCTGAGAATGCCTCTGGCGGCCTGTGCATCTCTCTACTGTGACTGTCCAATCAAGTCACTAGAATAAAGAACCGGCTTCATGATCTCCTCTGCCCTGCAGGTTTCTGAAATCAGGATGCATTCTTTCTACTAAGGAAATAATTCTTATCGTAATTGCCACGGGATAATTATGATCTAAAATTACTATTGTTGGTGACTGTCAATGATGCATAAAGAATAATACAGCTTGATTTTCAAAGCCTAACCCTGAAGAAGCAAGACAATTAAAAGCTTGTTTTGACTAGTTAAAATGAACAAACTTGACACAAAAGTCACAAAGGAAAAATTCTAGAGGGAAAATATCATCAACTGGCCTGACTTGGCATTTCTCTAAAACAAGTTACAAGCTCCAAGTGCAGGGGAAAGACCTTTCAAGAACCAGAAGGTCAGGCCAAAATTCATGACTGTAGAGGAACTGTGGGAAGCAGGTGTGGTCTCCCAGACCATTCAAGGCCAGAAAGGAAGAAAGAGGTCATGACTCCCACTGTCTTCAGGGAACATGATGCAGCACGTTCTGCAATCTCATGTAATAGTAACTTCATACCACGTAACATACAAATGATCCAAAAGAGAACAACGTTAACATCTGCAAAATGAACACGATGCAGCACGTTCTGCAATCTCATGTAATAGTAACTTGATACCACGTAACATACAAATGATCCAAAAGAGAACAACGTTAACATCTGCAAAATGAACAGGTAAAATTCCCCACCTCTGGTTCTGTAGATTTCTGGCTTAGGTGGTTGAATTCCAAGGCAGGCAGCGAAGAGGCTCCCACTTCCCAGAGTGCACATGTGCCCCTCAGGCATCTGGGCCAGTATGATCCGATGCACTGTGTGACCTTCATGCTCGTAAGGACAATTGAGTAGAGCTTTCAGTACCAAGAAATATAAACGACTTGCAAAAAAGATATTTAAACAGGCGCAAACAACTTGGATAACATTTAATTTATTTTATTTTAGGCCTTACAGAGACTCAATTTTGAAAATCAAAAATAAATGAAGGCCCTCATTTCAAAAAATGAACTTTGACCAACAGAAAAAATATGTTCACATTACCTAACAATCTGTATTTTCAGAAGGAACCTTTAATTCAGAAATGCATATCTCACAGAAACGTCTTCTCAACATATCATTTCAGAAAAAGCAGGAAAGATGACTTTTTTTGCCTCATTGGCTAAAAATCATCTTCTGTCCAATCCATTACAACTATCTTTTACAGTAGCCTGATTTACGTCTGAATTAGTTAAGAAATCCTGAATGACCCAAACCCAACACTAAGAACACAGAAAGAAGCTCCATGTGTCAAACATACAATTTCCTTCTTTTCTTCAAACACCTGTTCTGCTCATACCATTAAGATCTTTAAAATTCCTGGAATTATCTTCTAAGATCATTGAAACAAGAGAGCCACTATCTCCATTTCATCCTAAGCATAAAGCACTTGTAAATGAGTGTAGATTCTGTGACAAATAAACACGATTATATTTCAAAGGATAATTTATTATTTTCACTACTGGGAGGTAGGTAATCTCAATGTAAGCATTCTTTTTCTCCTTTCTTGAAATCTGTAAACAGCACCCTGTGGTATGCACAAAAGGCTGTCTCAGTAAAATACATTTTTTCATGTGGTTGGTTTTGCTCTTATTCCTGAATAAACTAAGTCTCTCACTTAATCCATCTTTCACTTCAAATACCAATTTGCTTAGCAAACCCTTTTTGTGCATTTCACAGAGGCGAATCTCAGTCCTAGCTCCCTCCCCACCCGGTCAACATACCTTGCATAAACGCAGACATGCATTTAGCCAGCCATGGTGGTGTGCACCTGTAGTCCTAGCTACTCAGCATGCTGAGGTGGCAGGATCACTTGAGCCAGGAGTTCAAGACTGCAAGTGAGCTATGATCATGCCACTGCACTGTAGCCTGGGTGACAGACTGAGACTCTGTCTCAAAAAAATAAATATAAATGTAGACATTCAACGAGACACGGGCCTGCTTCTGCCGAGCACTCGCAGTTCACAGAGGTTATAGGTGAATTAATCCCAACTGTAAGATGTACTGTAAATGAAATGAAATGAGGTCTATTATATATAGCAAACTATAATTTATTGTATATATTCTCAATTATTTAACGTGGCATATTGGTACTATATTCTGCTAGCCTGCTATTAATACTCCCAACTCAACATACTACAGGGGTCCCTCAAGCTTAAAGACTAGGTTAGCAATATGCTGGCAACAGCATCTTTGTAACATTCCTGGTGCCAAGTAATACAACAGAACTTCTCACATCTCCAGAGAATTTTTTACTAGAGAATTTCATATCACTCAAGCAGTACCTCATTGTCTATTAGATAAACACAACATGATTATGAAACTGGATGGCAACAAAACTCAAATGGACTGAACAAAAGATGACTATGCAGGAAAAGCAAATTTCAGTTTCAGGATTATTAGTAATAAGAACCTCCAATTTATCCCCACTGAAAAATATGCAACACGAAAAGCAAAAGGAAATTGTTTTAGAAGAATTTCATATAACACAAGATTTTAACATAGGCAGTCTCCAGTGGTTAAAAAGAAAAAAACTAGGAATGTGTTTAATATCTAAAAAATAGCATTTAAATATGCAAAAGTGTGAATTATTTGATAAATACTTAAAACATGTCAATCATGTTTAGATTTGAAAACGTGGCGTCAGTGTGAAGCAGTGCATTCAGCCCTCTGTGTCAGGAGACAACAGAGCTGCCCGCCAAGACTGCAGACCCCCAGGAAGAAAGATTCCAATCACAGCGCATTCATTTAAAAAGCATTCTAATATAATAATCAGACTCATCAAATGCAAACTTTTTTTCCCCTTTAAACTACTCTTTAAATTTGGCCAAACTAAGTACTTGATACAAAAATGCTGGCAAAGAGCAGGGGTCCCTGCAAACTGTGTGGCAAACTCTGACATCCTCTTGCCTTAGCAGGTAAGTTAAAACAAGGACAATCTAAAAGGAGGCCATTCCCTCATCCAATTAGCAATGGAAGGGTTAGAACTGAAATAATCACTGTTAGAGCATAGGAAACAGACACACACATACTCAAACACACCCTACCACCCCAGCAACGCTCACAGCTGACAATGGCTGAATTTCATTACAAGCAAATGATTTAATTATAGCTTTGTTATTAAAAAAAAAAAAAAAAAAAAAAAAAATCAGCTGGGCGCAGTGGCTCATGCCTGTAATCCCAGCACTCGGAGAGGCTGAGGTGGGCGAATCACGAGGTCAGGAGATCAAGACTATCCTGGCTAAGACGGTGAAACCTCGTCTCTACTAAAAATACAAAAAATGAGCCGGGCACAGTGGCGGGTGCCTGTGGTCCCAGCTACTCGGGAGGCTGAGGTCAGGAGTTGGAGACTAGCTTGGTCAATATGGTGAAACCACACCTCCACTAAAAATACAAAAATTAGCTGAGTGTGGTGGCACATGCTTGTACGCCCAGATACTTGGAAGGCTGAGGTGGGAGGATCACTTGAACCTGGGAGGCAGAGGATGCAGTAAGCCAAGATCACACCACTGCACTCCAGTCTGGGAGAGAGAGGGAGGCTCCGTCTCAAAAAAAATAAAAAAATAAAAAAATAAAAAATCAAGTCGAATGCTCAAACAAGGATAATTTCCCTTCAATGCAAGATAAAAAGCAGCAGCCACAATTTAAAACTTTACTCCATAATGAAATCAGCATGAATTCTGAAACGAAGATACTGGGAAATTGCACTGGTTTGCAGAGGCAAGGCCCGTGCCTACCCCAAGGAGTTAGCAGTCTCCATGACAACCTGACTCCATTTTTAGTCTCCCAACCTTTGTCTGCTTGAGAACCATGAGCTTGAGTTACTGCTGAAAAACATTTGATTTTAACAATATATTTAAGGTTTAATGATTGTTCACCTTTCCTCTGAAAGATTAGCTGAAAACGACACAAATAATTCATGAGAGGTTTATGTTTGAGGCGATCACCACCAATACACACTTCGAAAAATACCATCACCATATATATATTTGCTTAAAAAAATTATGACAAGCTTCAGGTAAAAATAATTTTTAAAGGGTCCATTTTTCATTTACATACAATCAATACATCGTATTTACATATATACGACTGAATCTTTATTCTATTTTCTTCATATAAGATATTTTAACTGGTAGGTAACTGCTCTATTCTGTTTTTATAGAAACACTAAATACCTTCTTATTCACAGGCAGTTTTGATGATGCTAGTTTGTCTCCAAATTACGTACTGAATATAGTTAAAACCTTAATGAATAACATAAAAATTAAGATCCAGTATTAGCTTATTTTATGGGTCGCACTGGTTATTCCAGGAGTCAACTGCCTCTAGTGTGCATCAATTACAGCTGCAACAAAACAGAAATCAAGTGTGGTTCTGAAGACCTGGAAAAAGAAGTATGACTTCTACGACGTTCACCACTGCTTAATACTGCTACTGATGGGAAATTCTTACACTGGGTTCATTTCTTTCCTTGTAATAACACTGATTTTTCTAGTGATATTTAACTTTAAAAAGGTATTTTACTTCTTTAACCCTCAGAGAACTTGTATATTTAGACAACTAACCAAAAAAATAATCAGACACATGTATCTTTGCCCACAGTTTCCAAAGGGTTAAAGTGCAGGAATTTTCCACACTGCTATACTTCTATACTGCTGTAAGGCACCTTATTCCACTTTTTTCTTAAAGGAAACTTTTTCTTTGGTTTCTTGTAACTTTTCAGTGAGTCTGTCTTTTGTTTCTTCCATCTTCTCTGTGATAAGCTCCTTCGTCTCCTCCATCCTGTCCTGTAGATACTCCTTGACGGGTGGTGGCGTGGACATGTAGCCATGACTGCGCAGATACTTCACAGTGAAGGATGTTCCTCCCAAAGTCACGGTATACCGAGCAGGTGTTGCAATCTTAAGCAAGAAGCAAACAGAGACAAATCAAAACCTGGTTATTACCATCATCTTAAGCAAAAACAAGTTAAAATTAAAGTTCTTGGTAGTAACCAATCAGAATAAATTGCCTCATTGTTTCACAAAGCTAATGTAGTAATATCCTATATGGTTTTCCCTCCTAACAAGAGACACTTCTTCTGTGAACTCATTTTATGAACGTTTGTCCTCCACACAATCCTGACCCAGATAACAGAATCATAGCACTGACATCCCTAATCGCATGCTAGTAAACTTGGGGAACAGCTCAACCTGGAAATCAGAAACAGGACTCAGTACCACTAAAAATAACAAAGGAACACATGTTTCTATTCCTTAAAACTCCTGCCATCCTGCCAAATGCTTTCTATCTGGAGCTAAACTAGAACTGAATGTCTTCAAATGGTGAGAGGCAGAGCATGAATCCACTCTCTGTTGGATTTAGGTTAGCTTCACTTCCAAATCCCTTTCCTTCTACCTTCTCATTACAATCTACCCTGAGTCTCAAATCCTAGCCAGTAATTTACATGAGGCCAAAAGTAGTAAAATGGCACATCTGCTGCAGATATGCACAGGTTTAACGTTAATCGTAACTTTTAGGACCAATGGTAAATAGCAGATGACTGGTCAAAGAGAAACATAAAAGTAAAAAGGCTGCATCATATATCTAAGTCAAAAATCAGGCCGGGTGCAGTGGCTCATGACTGTAATCCCAGCACTTTGGGAGGCTGAGGTGGGTGGATCACCTGAGTTCAGGAGTTCAAGACCAGCCTGGTCAAGATGGTGAAACCCAGTCTCTAATAAAAGTACAAAAATTAGCCGGGCATGGTGTCAGGCACCTGTAATCCCAGATATTCGAGAGGCTGAGGCAGGAGAATCGCTTGAACCCGGAGGCGGAGATTGCAGCGAACCGAGATCGCACCATTGCGCTCCAGCCTGGGCAACAAGAGTGAAGCTACCTCTCAAAAAAAAAAAAAAAATTCATAGGTGTTGGCAGGTACAATGGCTCACGCCTAAAATTCCAGCACTTTGGGAGGCTAAGACAGGAGGAGTGCTTGAGTTCAGAAGTTCAAAACTAGTCTAGGCAACATAATGAGACCGTGCCGTCTCTTAAAACAAAAAGAAAAAGAAAAAAGAAAAAGAAAAGAAAAATAATTAGCCGGGAGTAAGTGGCATGCACCTGTAGTTCCAGCTACTTGGGAGGCTGATGCAGGAGGACTGCTCAAGTTTAGGAGTTTGAGGCTGCAGGGAGCTGTGACTGCACCACTACACTCCAGTCTGGAAAACAGGGCAAGACCCTGTCTCAAACAAAACAAAACAAAACGCATAGGTGTGCCGTATAACAAAACTCTGAAAGAGCTGTCTGCTCTATCTCTAATTTCTCTTCTAAACACGTTAAGCAAGCTTTCACCCATACCTCTTCACCAAAACTGCTTTCAAAGTCACAGTGACCTCTACAAAACTAAATCCAGTTGTCAATTTGGAACCAGCCCCTGAACCACTGGAACCATCCAAGACAGCTTTCACTTCTCTTCACTTGGCTCCAGGCCCTCAACTTGCTGGGCTTCCTTCTGGTTCATGGCGGCTTCTCATTTTTGCCAGTTCCTCCCTTTTCACCCACCTCTGAACACGGTGTGACAACAATCGATCCCTGGACCTCTTATTTTCTCTACCTATCTCACTGTCTGGTCTTTAGTGCCGTCTATACATGGATGATTGTTAACTTTAATCTCCAGACTGAACTTGTCCCCTGAATTCCAGTATGTACAACCACCTCCGGAGATTTGCATGTCTAATAAGATCTCAGACTTAATGCAGGTGAGTCACTTAATAGGGACACGTTCTGAGAAACGTGTCATTAGGTGATTTTGTTGTTGTGTGAAACATCACAGAGTGTACTTACACAAACCTAGATGGTACAGCCCTCTGCACATCAGGCCACAAGGTACAGCCTATTGCTCTTAGGCTGCAAACCTGGACAGCACAGCACTGCGCCGAATACAGCGGGCAATCGTAAGACCACAGTAAGTATCTGTATACCGAAACTATCTGAACATAGAAAAGGCAGAGTAAAAACATGATGTTCATAAAAACATGGGACCTGTGGGACCATCACTGTCTGCAGTCCACGGTTAACCGAAATGTTACTGGGTGGCACATGACTGCATGTTCAAAACTGACCTTCAGATCTTCAACTGTCCTACTTCACACCTGCTCCTCTCAAAGTCTTCCTCGTCTCAGAAAATGGCAATTCTATGCTTCCAGCTGCCCAGGCCAAAAACTTACAAGAAAGCTTCAACCCCTCTTTCTCTTCCATAATTTATATCCAAATCATCAGAAAACCCCAGCAACCACGTCTTTAAAATACATTGAGAATCCAACTACTTCCTGCTACCACCTGGCTTCTGGCCACTTTTGCCTCTCGACTCAAGTACTGTAATCACCTCACCTCACACCAGGTCCCTTGGCTTTTCCCTTGGTCCTGCCATGGTCTGTTTAGAGGAGCCAAAGTGATTTTGATGGAACAGAGGCAAGATGCTTAAAATTGTCCAGTGGCTTTCCCTGTCCTCAGGGTAAAAAGCAAAGTCCCTGTAAGAGCCGACAAGGCTTTCCTGATCTGATGACGTGCCATTCTCTGCCCTGTTCACCGATTCCAGTCACACTGGCTTCCCTGCATCCCTTAAATACTCCCAGGATCCCGCAGCCTCAGAACTTGCCTTTCGAGTTTTCTCCGTTCGGAAAGCTTCTCCCTCTTGGAGGAGCAACTATCTCACCTTCTCAGCAAGGTGTGCCGTCTCCCACTGAAAAACAAACACCACAAACACACCCCCATCCCTGGTTTCCTTTCTTAGCACTTACCATCATCTATGTGCACATACTGTGTGTGTGCAGCACTTCTAACTTTATCTTGTCTCCCCAACCCACCATCACTCACTACACTATCTGCTCCACAAGGCAGGTATTTTGCACTGTCTTCTTTGATCCATTTACTCCCAGTACCTAGAATGGTATCTGGCACACAGAAGAGGCTGACTAAAACTCTGGGTGTATTTCAAAGAGATTATGAGGCAGTCAGTGAATACGTCCTGCAGCCAACTGCCGCCAGACCACACATGCCACACTTCATTTGGGGGCTTTGTCTTGATGAAGCAAAAAATCTGTGTCTGTTGTTCTGTCCGAGAAACTACAGACAACACGCAGGAGAATTCCCTCCACACCTCCTGCCTCACAGAGGAAGAGCGAGGGGAAGAACCACCACCGGCACTCATCTTCCTACCATGACGCCTACAGCTTCGTTTTCAGTCCCAACTCCACAAACACACGCTGAGCATTTTATTCACCTACAGAACACAATACCAGGGGCAGTGAAAAAACAACAAGAAAGAAGACATGATTCTGAATTCCTGGGAGCTCCTAATCAAATAAAGAAAACAAACACTTAACACCTAGCACAGACTGTGCTATCAACTGTCATGCTATGGGAGTGGGATAAGGAGCAATTAAATTAGGGAAGGTTTACATCAGCATGATAGTTTGACTTACTTGGGTTAAAGTTATACCCACCATAACTAGAAACTTGGTAATTTTTAAATTTAATACACTTTAATGTAGAAAAACTCAGCAATTAAATGTTAGCCCTCTCATCAAAATTGTAATAAAAGAGGAAATCTACCAAGATTTCAGAGGATGCTAATGAGGATGACAGAATGAAACAATGCTACTTTTCAGTAATGCTATAAAACCGTAATTCTTAGAAATTCTTATACAACAGAAGTAAAATAAAACATCTAGCTTCTCAGTGTTTTCCACCTTCTTAGGTTGAAGTTTCACAGACTCTCAAAAATATTTGTCAATTTAGAAAATGAGATTAATATGGCTAAACTCCACAATTTACAGTGAGTCTTCCCTTCCAAAATAAAGACCCATAGGCATAGAAGCTATCAAGATGACGTTGTCAGGCCAGGTGCAGTGGCTCATGTCTGTAATCCTAGCACTTTGCGAGGCCAAGGGCCGGCAAATCACCTGAGGTCAGAAGTTCGAGAGCAGCCTGACCATCAGGTAGAAACCCCGTCTCTACTAAAAAAATTCGAAATTAGCCAGGCATGGTGGCACACGCCTGTAATCCCAGCTACTCGGGAGGCTAAAGCAAGAGAACTGCTTGAACCCGGGAGGCAGAGGTTGTGGTGAGCTGAGATCGCGCCATTGTACTCCAGCCTGGGCAACAGGAGCGAAACTCTGCCTCAAAAAAAAAAAAAGATGGGCCGGGCGCGGTGGCTCAAGCCTGTAATCCCAGCACTTTGGGAGGCCGAGACGGGCGGATCACGAGGTCAGGAGATCGAGACCATCCTGGCTAACACGGTGAAACCCCGTCTCTACTAAAAAATACAAAACACTAGCCGGGCGAGGTGGCGGGCGCCTGTAGTCCCAGCTACTCGGGAGGCTGAGGCAGGAGAATGGCGTGAACCCGGGAGGCGGAGCTTGCAGTGAGCTGAGATCCGGCCTCTGCACTCCAGCCTGGGTGACAGAGCGAGACTCCGTCTAAAAAAAAAAAAAAAAAAAAAAAAAAAACAACAACAACAACAACAACAACAAAAAAAGATGATGTCTGAATCCAGAGAATAGTTATAAAGATTATCAACTTTTAAAATGAAACATATGTTACGTTAAAATCTAACAAAAAAGGGTTTATAAGACAATTTGGATTAAACCTATTTTACTTGCTAAGAAAAGATCAACTATTAAAAGCAGTAAAATAGGGGACCTCCTCTTTCGGCTTTGGAGGCCCCTCCTCCTGTCTCTGTAGAGGGGAGCTTCTTCCTTCTCCCTTCCTTCTTGCCCCTTCTTGCCTATTAAACTCTCTGCTCCTTAAAACCACACACAGAAAACAAAACAAAAAACAGTAAAATAAATGCTAAATTTTGCTAACAAGTCAGGTGGCATGCAGATCACTGAATAAGAAAAATAAATATAATTAATATCTTAAAATAACTGTCTCCATTTATCAACAGGAGCAAAAATGTCAAACAGATGGCTAGTGCCGTGGAAAATCACACAAGTCTAACAACTATCTGATCACAGCAAGTCATGGATCATCTACCAATTTTTAAGGCATTTCTTCCTAAAACCACATTTTTACTTCTGCTTTATTTTGTTATCTTGTACTCCCAGCCACTCGGGAGGCGGAGGCAGAAGAATCACTTGAACCCGGGAGGCGGAGGTTGCAGTGAGCTGAGATGGCGTCACTGCACTCCAGCCTGGGCAACAAGAGTGAAACTCCATCTCCAAACAAAAAAAAACTGTTATCTTACATTATTCACCAGACATATCAGAGACGAAATACAGTGTTTCAAGTTACAAAATACAATCGGAAGCTAAGACGGAGTCTCATGGGGAGATGAGCAGGCCCCTGGTGAGGTCTGAGGAGCAAGGGTTTGTCACGGTACCCACCTTAAACAATGCATACGCCGTGAGCGCGTTTCCACTCTGCGAGTTTTTCAGGATGCTCACCACACCGTCAGGTAACCCAATGAGCTCCAGAAAAGGAACGACATTCACTCCTCTACCAAAAAAAAAAAAAAAAAAGGTAACTTTCATATGTACAAACTTTTAAGGATATTTTCAAAAATTATCTGAAAATACCAAAACCACACTATAATTTTACTAAATTTTGCTTAAAAGTTGATTCTACATTATCAAGCACTTTACCTTTACTCTAAGAGAACATCTTACTTGATGTACAAAATGCAACATACACACAAACATCACATCACGTAGTATCTTACCACCTACAACTCCTATTTGCTTCATGTGGGCATCCTAGTATGTTTAGAAAAAGAGGCAGTTATTAGAATAAAATTAACAGCTTTAAGTAAAGTATGAGAAAAGGATTAGAATCATTTGCCTGGTCTTAGTTTCCTCAACCAAACACCACTTCCTTAGAATGCTCCCACTCACATTTTAAGACCTAAAATTTTTACCTTTAAAATTACATGGGGTTTTTTTTGGTGTTTTTTTTTTTTTTTAGACCGAGTCTTGCTCTGTCGCCAGGCTGGAGCGCAGTGGTGCAATCACAGCTCACTGCAACCTCTGACTCCCAGGTTCAAGCGATTCTCCTGCCTCAGCCTCCTGAGTAGCTGGGATTAGAGGCGCGTACCAGCACACCCAGCTAATTTTTGTATTTTTAGAGATGGGGTTTCATCACATAGGCCAGGATGGTCTCCACCTCCTGACCTCATGATCCGCCCGCCGCAGCCTCCCAAAGTGCTGGGATTATAGGCGTGAGCCACAGTGCCCAGCCAATTACATGTAATTTTATGTGTAACACTGCATCGTAAAAGCAAGAGACATTTTAACATCACGTTAGTGTGTTATCATGCAAAGAATAAATGATACTATGGGTTTGATGAAAACTTCACTTACTCTAAAAGGATGCTTCTATTAACATTCTTAAGGCAGGTGAAGAAGCAATTAACATATATCACAACAAATTTCTGGAGGCAGGAGAGAAGGCAGAGAAAGTCTTCAACCTGAGCCGTGACTTCATTTCCAGTTTCCTGATTATTAACATTTCTGAGCCGTGACCCCTTCATTTCCAGTTTCCTGATTATTAACAGTCCTGAGCCCTGGCTGCTTCATTTCCAGTTTCCTGATTATTAACAGTCCTGAGCCCGACTTCTTCATTTCCAGTTTCCTGGTTATTAATATTCCTGAGCCTTGGCTTCTTTATTCCAGTTTCATGATTATTAACATTTTGCCACAATGGCTCTTGCTCTCCCTGGACACTGTGATCCTTCACCCCTAAATTAGAACGAAGACATTTACCTACACAAACATCACATTTATAACAGACACGACAGTCTACAGTTAATATATAATCTAGATGACAGTTTCCTAAATTGTCCCAGTATATCCCTTATGGCTATTTTTCCTGTCTCTCTAGTCTGCTTTTCTCTAGAAGTGCTTCTCAGCATGATACGGTGGAGGAGGGCAGGATGTCTCTCTTGACTCTGAGATTTCTGAAGCATGCAGGCTGGCCGCTCTTCGAAGGACACCTCTCACCTTGGGTTTGTCCGATTGTTTCCTCAAGATGAGATTCACGTTAAGTACTTTCCACAGGAAAACAACAGAGTGGACACTGTCCACCTCAGCACATCACAACAAGGGACACACAAGTCAGTCTGTCCATCCTTAGTGTAGCAGGACGAGCCGCAGACAAAACTCCTCAGACACCGAGTTAAAGGAGGAAGGGCTTTATTCGGCCGGGAGCATCGGCAAGACTCACGTCTCAAGAGCCGAGCTCCGAGTGAGCAGTTCCTGTCCCTCTTAAGGGCTCACAACTCTAAGAGGGTCCGCGTGAGAGGGTCGTGATCGACTGAGCAAGCAGGCGGTACATGACTGGGGGCTGCATGTATCGGTAATGAGAACAGAACAGAAAAGGACAGGGATTTTCACGGTGCTTTTCTAAACAATGTCTGTAATCTGTAGATCACATAACCGATTAGGTCAGGGGTCGATCTTTAACTACCAGGCCCAGGGTGTGACACCACGCTGTCTGCCTGTGGATTTCATTTCTGCCTTTTAGTTTTCACTTCTTTCTTTGAAGGCAGAAATTGGGCATAAGACAATATGAGGGGTGGTCTCCTCCCTTATTCCTCCCCTTTGAGAACTTCACTCAATAGTGGGCGTTCTCACTACCCATGTCTTCTTGCAAGACAGATCGATAGTGATTCATATAGTACACTTGTGCTGAAGCATTCTGGTGAACTAAGGTAGTGATGAAGCTTTTTATCATTTGAAGAAGTACAGGAGCAAACAAGGGAGCAGTAAGCAGGTTCCTATTACTATTACGACTCCTATTGTAAGAGTTTTAAATCCTCCTAGCGCTGGCAACCATTTTCTAAACACAGCCCCAGGATCAAATCCATGCCACACTTGCACGGGCACATGTGCCAGTTTTGTCATATCTCTAACTATGTCTTCAACTACTTGCCCTTGATCAACAATGTGTAGACCAGCAATTAGTAAGGTTAAATTTCCTACAGACCCCTCCTTCAGCTGCTAGCAAGTAGTCGAGAACCAATCTATTTGGATAGATAGCATTTCTCATCTGAGTTTCTTGCTGGGCCAGAATAGTCAAGGCTCTGCCAGTCTTATTAGTGATTATATCTAAGACAGCTTCTAACCATACGATTCAGCTGACCATGTAAATGGGGGTCTGGTATCCCCACGAGCCATCTTGTGCCCAAGTACCAGGCCCATAATATTGTGTGATTCTCTCAGGGGGCCATTCATCATCTTTCCAATCTCCTAAAGCTATGCTTCTCTTCACAGGAAGCATAGACAGGGAAGCCCAGGAGTTCGCCTGCCTTTATGGGCAGTAGGAAGAAAGCTGGTTTAATGGTGTCAATACCACAACTACCTGCCCACTGGTCGGTAATTTGGTGTAAGCTCTATGCCCACACACCCAGTATGAGCCAGTGGGGGCTGTCCAGTCCCGGTGGGACTCCGGGTGGGTCCACACGGTTTGCAACTTTGGGCATTTACTAAATGGATTTTTCTTAGTGTGGTTTGAACTCCACCAGGGGGCTGTTTTTGTAGCACTATCAGTTTTTGCCTAAGGCAGCTGAGTCTTCCCACAGGAAGAGTGAAGTCCTTCCCCACTCTTGCTATACAGTATTGTCTAATGATTGAGGCTGTTAGGACCCAGAAGTTATCAGGCTGATTCTTTTGAGCTGAGAATTCATCAGGAACTGGGTCTGCAGGTACTAATTCTTGGGCTTCCCATGGCCACTGATCTCCCATTACAGTTCCTCCACATACATAACATGAAGTGACAATAAGAGACTGGACTACATGCTCAGTTAATTGCAAAAACAAATTTCTTGTTTTTCCTGGAATTTCTGGTACTGGCACATTCAGTTCATCATAGAAGGTTTGAAATACTGGCTCAGGAGAGCGTTTGTAAACTTCTTCTCAAACCATGAGGATCCAGTCCAGCCCCATCCATTCCTAGGGTTACACGCTCCCCTTTTTTCCAGCGAGGATCAAGGGAGTTGGTTATTACTAGTTCTAAGGGGTTACACTGACCACTGGTACAGGAAGGGCCACTTTTCCCTTTCTGAAGGTGGACAGGATCCTCTTCATTTTTTATCCAAGTAGCCTAAACGACACAAGACCAGTATCCACATTCATTTCCACACAGTCCTAATTCTGACAAACGTACTTATTTTCTGCCATATGGCCTCTTTCCTAATTAAGAGAACCACATCCTATTCCTACCTTGTTACTATTAATGACAGCACAGGCATCAAACTTCAAGGTGACTTATTTGGACACCCCTTTTTCTTTTGTTTTGGCTAACACTTTACTCGTATCATTTATGAGGCCCCACCAGTCCTCAGCCCTTAATCTTATTTCAAAAACTGTGGTCATGGGAGGCTCAGATGGGTCATAACACACATCAGGTTGGTCATTTCCTGGGCTACACACCTTATATAGAACAGCATTATACAATCAAGTTCTTTCTAGAGTCCCAGTACACTTATAATAACCATAAAATAGGACTGTAGCAACTTTTTGTCCTACCTCAGTGACTTGATGTATACACTGGGAATAGCCCTCAGTCTGAGGAAGGTCAGTTGAAGTCCTTACTGGACAAGCCCAAATTTTAAGGAAAATGAGTCCTGCGATGAGTTTTCTCACGCTTCGGCCGTGTGTGGACCAGTCAGCTTCCGGGTGTGACTGGAGCGGGGCTTGTCGTCCTCTTCAGAGTCACTGTGCAGGGGTTGGCGAGGCTGCTCCCGTCCACTACAGCTCACAGTCTACTGATGCTCAAGGACGGTCTCCGAGGTTGGGCCTCTACAATAAACTGAGTCCAACACCTCCACACAGTTATGTTCAACTGGGCTCTGTGATCCCGGGAGCAAGGTGGCAGAGTTTAGGGTGCTGCAAACTTCAATGGTTATGTGGGGATTTTCACATAGCAAGCGTTGGTACTTGGTTAATCTAGCATTTGCTAGCCAATGACGGTCTTTGGTATTCATCAAAGTTACCACAGCATGGGGGACCTTTACATTCAGGTTTTGCCCAAGGGTTAGTTTACCTGCTTCTTGTGCTAACAGGGCCCTTGCTGCCAGGGCCCTTAGACACGGGGGCCAACCTTTAGAAACCCCGTCCAGTTGTTTTGAGAGATAGGCCACTAGCCTTGGCCAGGGCTCCACAGTCTGGGTTAAAACTCTAACTGCCATTTTTTCTCTTTCCGACACATACAGTGTAAAGGGTTTTGTCAGGTCAGGTGGCCCCAGGGCTGGGGCCGACATGAGTTTTTCTTTTAATTCATGAAAAGCTCGTTGCTGTTGGTTGTCATAGATGCAGTTTATCCAATTTACATTTTTATTAACTGTCACCCACCAAAATATTGACTCAAATCCTACAGCTATTTGATTTCAAGCTTTAATTTCATCTGGTATTCCCCGTGGGACTCCAATTGTGTCTAAATAGACGTGAGAGTCAAAAGACCCATTAGGGGCTTCTCTCACTTTACAAGGTCTTATTTTTCCTCCCTCTGGTTGATGAAATACCAGGGTGAAAGGCATTGCCAATTGGACTAAAGTACAAGTGCCACTCCAGTTATTCAGCAGAGTGCCCAGTAAAGGTCCACCACACATCCGCTGGGGGATGAACAAGGGCTGACTGATTGATAAGCCCTTCAAAATTCTGAACCTCACTGCATCCCTTCAGGTCTCCAAGGAACGCTAAGTTTCCTCCCTGTCATGAGAGAACCGAAGTGAACTTAGTGTTGGGAGACGGAGGCTGCATGGCCCTCGGGGGCTGACCCACAGGGTGCTGGACTTTGGGATATAGCAGAGAGAGCTTGGCACGACTTACCACTTCAGGCTGTAGAATCCTGGAAAAGAGCTACCATGCAGCCCATGCCTGGTCAACTGGAGGGCCACCTTAGTGGAAGGGGGACAATCTGGGCCTCTGGCCTACCATGTGCACATGCATAACAACTGCTTTTGTTTCACGTGCGGATGGAATATTTGATCCATTCCAATCAGGCATTTCCATCTTGGTGTCCTGTCTTAATTGCCAACATTTGTTTTAAGTCTTTAACTTCTATGATCCTCTAGCAAAATGAATGTATGATTTCAGGAAATTACAAAACCCAGTTGGGGCGGTCCATCCTTGCTCTTTAGTGGTCCATAGAATGTTGGACCAACTACGGCATAAAAGCTCTACACTGGGGAGCGAGACTCCCGGTTAACACTGGAGTCTTTATCGAAACTTCCCCGGATTAAATGGTCCTAATTTACTAATGCCCAGTCTGAGGACAGTCAGGAGGGACAGAGGTACTTTTCTGAAGCAGAGAGCTGTCCTTGACTTGGCCAGTTCCCACAGGGTGTAACAAGGCAAGCATTAAATGCAATACTTTGAGGCGAAATTGATTTGGTTATGTTAATAACTAGATGGTCAGCAACAGAGCGAGGAAAGAAGAAAGAGTAATAGAATAGACGAAAGAGTTAAATGTTTCTTAGCTTTAGTTTGGTAGGGTTTTCCCCTGGGACTGTGGCCCATGATTCTGGAGGGGGTGGTACTTTCTTGACTCAGTTGTGATCAGTCCGTCCTTTTTTCACTGTATGAACAGCAGTCTTGGTGGGTAGCAGCACAAGGTAGGGTCCTTCCTAGGCTGGCTTGAGTTTCCTTTCTTTTCACCCTTTGATGAGAACGTGATCTTCAGGCTGGTGCTGGTTTACCGGAAACTCTAGGGGTGGTACCTGTGCTAACAGACTTTTACTTTGGAGAGAAGGGAAAGTGGAAGATAAACCAAGTATGTAATTTCTAAGAAATTGATCTTTTGTTTTAAATGTGGGGACATCAGCAGTGGACTTTATAGTCCTTGGTGCCTTTCTACGGAGAAATTTCCTCTAGCACCTGTTTTTATTAATTTTTGGACCAAAGAAGCCAAACACCATTTTATATTTGACAATGCTTCCTGTATTATTTTTATACCAGATAAGCTAAATTTCACCTTTATATTAGTGTGTTATTAATGTTAAACTTAGTTTTAATAAACCTTTCTATACATATTTAGTCAACTGTTTAATGTCAGACCATAAGGTAAGATTTTTATAGACTCTTTTTAACCTTTTATAATTTTTGTTAAAGAGCAGGTTAGTGCTTTAAGAAAAACTCGTTGTGTTTTTACTTTAATGTCCAGTTCACAGAAAACCTGATAACACCCCTTTAACTTTAGCTAGTATGTTTACACACAGAATTTTCTTTACAATTAAAGTTTTAAAACTTGCTTAGACCTTCAAAACAATAATTTTTTAACCTTTTAATGTAGGTAAAAATATACATTTTTATACTTTCCTTATAATCCTTTTATCAAAAGTATATTTTACTTTCCTTATACACCTTGCACATCAACTGGTTTGTTTTTTTTTTCAATAGTTGTATATTAAGGAGGCCTAGTTACTTTTAAATTATACAACATTTCTTGCATAAATTCCTTTTTTAACATTTTTCTCTTTCACGACTTTCGCAGACAATTCTTTGAAATGCCTCAACTTTCTGACTTAATACAAACATTTCTTTGTTTAAACAACCAGTTAATTCATTTCAGGACAAGAATTTACTATATAGTACTCTTTTTACATAAACTCTGCCCCCCTGCGTTTTTTTTTTGAAGATGATGACCATTCTTTTCCAAAGTGAACTCTTTATGTCGGTGGACTAGACTGTCTAAGGCCACAAGATCAAAAGTTACTATCATATATGCCACACTGTTAACTTTCAGCAAACTTTACTTTTGTTGAAAACCTTGTAAGTTAGGGATTTTAATTATCCTTTGCTATTAATAAGACCTTATTTTGTCCAAATTAACTCAGTAGTGATGGCTTTTTTTTTTTTTTTCCTTCAATTACCCGGGAGGAACCATCGCTCATCCTGTCCTGAAAGGAGTTCCTCCTAGGTCTGGTCGGACCTTTGCATGGTAATTAAGATTTAGATGCCCTGTTAGGAAAACTTCTGGGTTAAGGGAATTTTCAGTGGTTAATGTTAAATCATCCCTTTTTTATTTTTTTAACTACTTGTATATTTCTCTTTCTTTCTTTGACTTTCTGTCTTTCTCTCTCTTTTTGACTTTCCTTTTGCCTCTGTCTCTTCCTCTCTTTTTCTCCTTGACTCCCTCTTTGTCTCTCTGTCTCTTTCTCTCTCTCTTTGCCTCTTTTCCTCTCTGTCTCCTTCCTCTCTCTCTCTCTCTCTCTCTCTGCTGGTCTTTCCTTGCCTCTGCCAGCCACTTATGCTGCTGTTCTCTCAACCACTGTGGAGAGGGGGGGTGGGGGGCATCTAAAACCAGCTCTAACCAAGTGTCTATGTATGGGAACTGGTCTGGGTGCTCTGGCTTACAGGTTGCCTTGTGTCATACCTTTGAAACAAGGGACCTGTCCAGGCTTCCATCTGATGGCCAACCTACCTCTAATGCTGGCCAGTCTATTTCACACAAAGTTATAAGTTTTCCTGGTGTCACAGTAACACCATAATCTCCCCTTAAATCCTTTCTTGAAATTTTTCAACATAGTTCCTAGCAGAGTGGGCTTACTTTGTGCCTGACCCATGCTTCCTCGAGACAACACACACACACCACAAAACAAAGAACGGGCAAAAAGGGTACACACACACTTCTATGGTTTACACCAAACCAGAATCAAAACCAAAATCAGAGTATCAAGAAATCCAAGCCAGCTCAAAACCAAAATCAAAGTATCGAGCAATCCAAGTCAAGTCAAAAACAAAAACCAAAGTGCCGGTACAGGCAAGCCGTGGGTGATCTGGCCACGCTTCCACTCAAATGGAGTGGGCAAGTTTCAAAGACCAGTCTTACCAACTTTCAGATGTCCAGACTCCAAGTGCCAGTTCCTTCCCGGTGTTCAGCCACTGCGTTGATCCTCCGCAGGGGCCTGCCATGTGCTGCTCTGGCGAGGCGGTCCACTGGGGCAACTGCCTACCAGGGAGCACTCTCAGGATCTGCAGCGCTCAAGCTGGCCAGAGTCCCCCGCAGGGATGCTCCACAGGGCAGGCCTGAGCCGCCTAAGGGGGTTGCCTCAACCCTCCGTTAATCACCTCGCTTCCTGGTCAGGGAACCAAGAAATGTAGCAGGACGAGCCACAGACAAAATCCCTCAGACACCGAGTTAAAGAAGGAAGGGCTTTATTCGGCCACAGGCATCGGCAAGCCTCCTGTCTCAAAAACCGAGCTCCCCGAGTGAGCGATTCCTGTGCCTCTTAAGAGCTTAAAACTCTAAGGGGGTCCACAGGCACTGGTAATCACAACGGAACAGAACAGGACAGGGATTTTCCCAGTGCTTTTCCATACAGTGTCTGTAATCTATAGATAACATAACCGATTAGGTCAGGGGTCGATCTTTAACTACGAGGCCCAGGGTGTGGGGCCGGGCTGTCTGCCTGTGGATTTCATTTCTGTCTTTTAGTCTTTACTTCTTTCTTTGGAGGCAGAAATTGGGCATAAGACAATATGAGGGGTGGTCTCCTCCCTTATTAGCATTACTGAGTTTGCCTCTTGGTGAAGGCAGGGCCCGTAGACCTCCACTGTAAAAGCAGCTTTCCCTGTGACATTAAGAAAGAGCATTGCCTAGATCTATTGTGATTACGGTATGGTAAATTCTGAATATTTTTAATATTAACTAGGGAAAAGATGCCCCACTCTGTGACTTCATCATAATACTAAGCAGTTCAGGGAGCACCCTCAGCAGATACGGCTGATCATCCTCAAGAAAGGACTATTAAAATTACTTATCATCAGAAGTCAGAGGAAAACAGAACAATGTAAGGAAACTTTAAACAGATAAATTAAAAAATAAACTATGAGTCCAATCTCATTTCTTCTACCTTCATTCTTTCTTCTATCTTCAGTTTCAATTCGTTTTCAAATCTCTTTCTAGATAACAACTAAATCTCATTAACATAAGGTTTAGGGCAGGCGCTGTGTCAACACTGTCAACACTTGTCTCTATAAAAAAATTAAAAAATAAAAGATCATACAACAATGGACTGAGACTCCAGGAACAAGCTGCATCGTCACTGGCTTGTGTCCTCTGTCAGAAAAAGCAAGCATCAAGGTCCACTTTTTTTTTTTTTTTTTTTTTTTTTTTAAGATGGAGTTTTGCTCTGGGCTGGCCTGCAATAGCATGATCTCGGCTCACGGCAACCTCCACCTCCTGGGTTCAAGTGATTCTCCTGCCTCAGCCTCCTGAGTAGCTAAGATTACAGGCTCTGTAATCCTGTAGTGTAATGCACCACCATGCCCGGCTAATTTTTGTATTTTTAGTAGAGATGGGGTTTCTCCATGTTGGTCAGGCTGGTCTCGAACTCCCGACCTCAGGTGATCCACCCACCTCAGCCTCCCAAAGTGTTGGGATTACAGGCGAGAGCCACTGCGCCCGGCCCCACTTATTTCTGTTGATTTGACTTTTCTTAAAAATAACTTTCATTTCTCCTGGAAGTACTGAATGTGAAGTATTAATGAGGGTCTGATTCAAACGGAAACATCTATTGTTTGTCACTTTCTACTCTGAACTGCCCACAGCCAGCCAGGAATCTGTGCTTCACAAACTGCCAGCTTTACAACTGTTTCCACAGAGGAAGAAACACACAAGGACAAAAGCACATTCGCCGTCTGGATACAGTGCAGTAGAAGTAATCAGGGTTTTGCCTCAGAGTAGGTCTGTAACTTTAGGAACCTGAGGTCTCAAACACAAGGCATCTAAATGCAGGAACCACACCACCACTGCTGAGCCACATTTGACCAAACTAAAGCACTTCTGAACAGAAGACATCAGATCTCTGCAAGGCTTTGCCAGAGAGGAGTGGCAACAAAGCTCACTTTAAAATAAAATCTATTAGCATGCACAATTTAGAACTCCCTGAAATAAAGAATTTCAAAAGCCTGAGAACTTCATCACTCTGTTAACTAAATATAGAATGACATTTTGCTCTACAGTCCTAGAAAGGCAGTAACGCGACCTGTCAGAGTAACTAAGACAAACACTGGTCAGTAATGAGGCATGATGTCAAATGCCCGTCTTTCCAGCTACAAACTATTTTTCTCCCTTTCTTTTAATAGTAATAGGCCACAAGCAAATAACACAGAACTTTTGTCAGCTAAAACAAACAAACGAACAACACTAAAATATAACTAGCCCCTTGTCAGGTGAACTGACAATCTGTATTTAGTATAATCAAATTCAATTTCTACAATACAATCATCCTACAGTGAAAATATTCTAATTCCTTTTTCTTTCATCCATTAGTCTGATTTTTTTAAGCATTACTTGTGATTAAGATCTTCATTTAGAACAAATCGACTTTCACATTTTGAAGGAGCTAATAAAAACCTCAGGGACCTGTCCATGTTAAATTCTCTCCGTGATGCTATGACAGAATTGACACAGTGGTCGTGGCAGGCAGTAGTGGTGGTCTGGCAACCAGATTCCTATGCTAATAGCCCCAAAGCAAGGCGTAATGGGGAAGGGTATTATTTTAAAGTTGACAGTTGTACCACCATGTTTACGTATAAGCATTTTGCAAAAAAAGAGGGGGGAAAATAAAACTAACAAAGTTGCATTTTACAGGGGATGGCAGAGCATCACCCACAACTGCTTTAGGTGCCACACAACACTGAAGAAATCTTAAGCATTATTAAGATCACTAGATCACTCTGGGTCTACTTTTTCAGTTACAGAACTTTTGCCAAAAAGAATAAGGAAAAGTAAAAGGAACAAAAATATTATTCTTAACAACCTAAATGAGAATCTCATATTCAATTAATTAAATGCTTGAATTTCTCCCTCTCAGGCCACCCTGGAGGCTGAACGCCTTGCCTTACATGTCAACCTGACAAGGGCAAAGAAAGAAGCACTTTTCATGTTATCGTTCACAGACTGAATCACAAAATCCTCCATGACTCAAAAAAGAAAAGTTAATACGTAGAAATCCATTCATTACACAACAGGGCTGAATGCCTACAATAACTTTTGATCAAAATGGTAACTTTATGTTCTGTGAAAAAACCAAGGGCAGTTTTGAAGACTTCCATAAATATTAAACATGTCCAAAAATGTCATTAATAAACCAAGAAACACTTCCATACAATATACACCTAAAGAATCTTCTGCAAGTAAAGATACAATTCTTAAAGAAAATGATATGCAACAAAGAAGGATATAATTAAATAACAGGAACATAATGTAAAGATACAAAGTGAAACAGAACAGCATCAATTACACAAGGTGAAAAAAAATCCTTTTAGAAATTTTGTCAAGAAACTTATGTGATCCTGTGTTCCCAATAATAAGTAGTTTCTATTCCATCACCCTGGAAGAGCTACTTACAGCTTAGTCTGCAATAGGCTGCTTCTAAGGAGTGAGCTTTATGTACAACACTAACCATAATTTGTTAATGTCTTGATATCAAGCCGTTAAATATAATCAAGCACTGAAAACCACTCAACTCTGGAAAGTATAAAGTAATTCTCAACCCATTAGGAGAGTTTACTGAAGTGTCAAAGTCCTTCCTGCACACCAGGCCCAGACACAGAGGAACGGGCACTCGGTCGACTAGCGGCAGAAATGGGGAATCACTGGTCCTCCTGCACCTAAAGCAGTGGGAAGCAAATAACTTACCTTATTAAGTAAGGGGAAGGCACAGTATTAACAAGACAGATGCACTTAAAATTGTATGTTTCAAAACACTGGGAGGCTAGACCTACCAGATTCACTTCTGATCAGAACGTAAGACCTTTCCTTGACACTTACTGGACTTGAGTAATGTCAATGCAAACAGATTAGCCGGGCTTTGGGAAAACCTTGCAAATTTCCCACCAAAACCACACATATGGCAAAACAGATATCTTTTCATATTTATGAACATTCTAAGAAATACATAATTACGGAGTCATGGTGCTGCCAAATTTCTGAGATTTTATTTTATGTCTGTGCTCTCCTGAATGCCAGGATGAGATCTGCATATAGGAGAGCGTGTGCTTTGAGATCAGACACCTAACTGGGTTTTTAGTCCAGGCACCACTTCCTAGCAGCTGAGTTATTTTGGGAAAAGCTGAACTATTTTTACTCTCCTTGCCTAATAATCTGTTTTTTCATTCATAAAATGGGTGTAATTGTGTAACTTGCTTTATATGGTTGCTGGGACGATTAAATAAGATGAAACAGTTAAAAATTACACCAGATGCTTGCTCCAAACAGGAAGCAAATATTAGCTATTATTATTAAAATGTGAAAAAAGCTATGAAAAACAGTTATCCTCTATGGATGAAACACATTAAAGCATTTAAAAATCTAAAGCTATCATTAGTACAATTAAAAAGATTCATATTCTAGTAAGACAGGGAAAGACATTTGACTAAGCAAAAACTTACTTCAAGGCCGCATAATAAAATGTTCCAAACCAAACACCAGAAGTTATTAGATGCACTGGAATCAGAACTTTTCCATACTGTCTAAATGTCTTCTTGAATCGTTGATAAAGACTAATAGATTTGTCTTGCAAAGGATCAGGCTCTTCCTTTTTTTCTGGAGTTCCCTGAGCTGTGGCACTGGATGAAAAAACCCTCTTGAATGAAACATGTTGCTTCCCTTGCTTATGGCGAAGGACTCCTGGTTGGGGTGAATGAGCATCCAATGGCCTCCTTTCCTTTGCAACATACTGGGCAGCAGATAAATTCAACCATTGTTTTTGAGGGCCTTGTACCAAAACCACTTTGGATTCAGCATTGTACAAAAGTAAAGGTCCTTTTACATTTTGACAGCGTCCAAAAAGACCAGCGTTATGTGGCTCCAAGCATGTCCTGCGTGCCAGCCGAGATACAGTCCGTGGTACACTCCACTGCATTTTGAAGAGTGTTGATAGGTTTCAGTTTCTATAAAGACAATTGTTTTAAAAAATTAGGTAATACTGAGGCTTCCATTTTAAATCAATTCATTTGAAAATCAATCATTAACCATCAGGAAGTAAAAAGAGACACTGCTACATACTCCACAAAAACTGATGTTAGGGTATACAGTTTAAGCACAGTGTAATTTTTAAATCTCATAAAGGCCAGGTGCGGTTGCTCACGCCTGTAACCACAGCACTTTGGGAGGCCAAGGTGGGTGGATCACCTGAGATCATGAGTTCCGAGACCAGCCTGGCCAACAAGGCAAAATCCCATCTGCACTAAAAATACAAAAATTAGCCAGGTGTGGTGGTGGGCACCTGTAATCCCAGCTACTCAGAAGGCCAAGGCAGAAGAATCACTTGAACCCAGGAAGCAGAGGGTGCAGTGATCTGAGATCGCACCACTGCCCTCCAACCTGGATGATAGAGCAAGACTCCATCTCAGAAAAATAAAATAAAATAAAATAAGCCAGGTGCGGTGGCTCACGCCTGTAATCCCAGCACTTTGGGAATCCGAGGCAGGCGGATTGCTTGAGGTCAGGAGTTCGAGATCAGCCTGGCCAACACGGCAAAACCCCGTCTCTACTAAAAATACAAAAATTAGCCGGGTACAGTGGCACGTGCCTGTAATCCCAGCTACTCAGGAGGCTGAGGCAGGAGAATTGCTTGAACCCAGGAGGTGGAGACTGCAGTGAGCTGAGATCATGACACTGTACTCCAGCCTGGGCAACAGAGTAAGACTCCGTTTCAAAAATAAAATAAAATAAAAATCTCATAAAACACATCATTTAAATATGATACGGTAAACTACTCCAGCTGACACCATGGGGAATAATGTTTTGAAGCCTCTTATTCTATAGAAACAGTGTAGTACAGTGTGGGAAAAAATAAGATCTGGGTTCTGATGCTTTGGGGATACAATTCCACATAATTCCCTTTCAGACTCCAAGCCCAGGTCCACTACTAAAATGAAGATTACTTACAGGATTGTTACCAGGAACTACACAAAATTTCTGATGTAAAGACACTTTTGTAAACTAATGAGCATCATAAGTGTTATTTATGATTACAAATGTTGAGATCTGATGAACAGTTGATATAGCATTATTTACACTATAATGCCTTCAGACTGTTATCAAGTTATAAATCACTTATGCTATTGAATGGCAAGAAGAGATAGCCTGGTATTTATTTTCTTCCCCACCCCACATCAATGGGGGAAGAGAAAAAAGTGTACGGTGACGTCTCACTATTTGATCCGGCATCGGCACAGAACAAAGATTTACAAGACAAACAGACACAGTGGCTTGGGCTTGTGGTTCCAGCTACTCGGGAGGCTGAGATGGGAGGACGCGTGAGTCCAGGTATTTGAGGCTATAGTGCATTTGCGAACAGCTACTTCACTCCAGCCTGGACAATACAGCAACACTGCAAGTCTTTTTTTAAAAAAAAAAATCATAGAGACTTCCAGATAATTACTTAGCCTCTCTAGACAAAGGTTTTCCCAGTGGCAAATGTAACTACAGTAGCCACTGCCATATAGTCAATCAGTCCCCTTCTTTCAACATCAGGTGGTGCCACACAAGCCTTCCCAATCCCAACGCCAGCTCTACCTTACTACTTCTAACATGTTGAGAACAGACAATTTAACTATATCCTAAATAACAGAGTGAGATCTGAATTAGCACCCCAATAAATTAGCACTCCAATAAATACAAATACTCCATCTTACATGAATATTCTTTATCTGGTGTACAAAGTTGACTGGCAAAATAAAAACTGTCATCGTATAAAAACATTCGTTAGTAATTATCCACCAATAAAAATTAATCCCCTGACTCATCCCTCCCTAATGAAAAATTAACATCAGCGCCTAACAGACTCTCACAGATAATCCGACAACAGTACAATTGAGTTGATAAGGGAAACTACAAGTCTTGCAAAATAAATAGGCCCCCAAGAAGTCTTTTAAAAAGCGATACTGGGCCAGGAGTGCTGGCTCATGCCTGTAATTTCAGTACTTTTTGGAATGCCGAGGTGGGCACATCACCTGGTGAGGAGTTCGAGACCAGTCTGGCCAATATGGTGAAAAATACAAAAAAAATTAGTCGGGCATGGCGGTGCACGCCTGTAATCCCAGCTACTTGGGAGGCTGAGGCAGGAGAATCACTTGAAGCCCGGAGACAGAGGCTGCAGTGAGCCGAGATCGCACCACTGCACTCCGGCCTGGGCAACAGAGGAAGACTCGTCTCAAAAAAAAAGAAAAAAAAAAGTGATACTGGGGACTAATTTCAGACAAAGCAGACCGCAAACATTCTTTGATTATCAGAGTTAAAGAGGAGCACTGTATAATAACAATAATGAAAAGAAGACATAACAATCCTAAACATGCATATACCTAATAAGAGAGGACCAAAATAAATGAGGTGAAAACTGACAGAACAGAAAGGAAGAAAGAAATCCACTTAGAGACATCAATACTCCGGTCAACAACCTTGATAAACCCAGCAGGCAGAATGTCTGTAAGGATAGAGTTAAACTAAACAACAATGTTAATCAATTTTACCTAATTGACATTTACATAATACTACATTTAACAACAGCAGAATATACACTCCCCTCAAGTTCACATGGAACATTCAATAAGCAGACCCCATGCTGGGCCATCAAATATACTGTAACAAATTCTAAAAAATGAAAATCATGCAAAGTTATGTTCTCAAACTGCAACAGAAGTATACTAGAAACCATTAACATAAAGATAGCTGGGAACTCGCCCCAACCCCAATTATGTGGAAAATTAAACAACATACTTCTAAAAAAAAAATCTTCAAACTTCTAAAAAGAAATTTAAAAATACTTTGAAGTAATTGAAAACAAAAATACAACTTAACAAAATCTGTGGGATACAGCAAAGCAGAGCTTTGAAGACTAAACTTTGACCTTTTTCCTCTTGCTCAAATTCCTGTCTAACAGGTCTGGGGAGTCACACCCTGCAAACCATGAAATTTCATCAGAGGGGTTTTATTTAACCCTATATAAATGGCTGCTTTCCAACTGGACTCTGGCATAACTTCACATGACAGATAAAGAAGGAAATCAAAATATTTTACCCCAAAACATGCTTCTTTGCCCTATTTTGAAATGATCCTACAAAGCCTTTTTTAAACTGTATTTGTAAAGACTCTATTAACATAATTGAACCCCGCTTCCAGGTCTTCTCAATCCTGAAGTGGTTAACGGAGAGTCTAGCACCTTTTAAAGGTCTGAACCAGAAACATCTGCCATCTATTGTCTCTAAGGGCAGCCACCTTTGAGACTTCATCTAAGCATTAAGAACCTTGGTATCTACAACCCCTTATCTTAATTCAGACACTCTTTTCTATTGATTCCAGGTCTTTAGATAATAACTCTTCCAACCAATTGCCAATCAGAAACTCTTCTAATCCAGTTATGACCCATATGTCCCCACTCTGAACTGTCCTGCTTTTCCACATGGAACCAATGTATATGTATACCCGACCTATACTGATTGATGTCTTATGCCTCCCTAAAATGTTTAAAGCCAAGTTGTAACCCAGTCACCTACGGCACGTGTTCTCAGAACTTCCTGAGACTGTCTCAGACCTTGTCACTCATAGTTGGTTCAAAATAAACCTCCTTAAACATTTCACAGAGTTTGACTCTTTCATCAACAGCTTACAGGAAGAATGCACATATTAGAAAAGAAGATCTATACTCAATAAGCTAAGTTACCTCCTTAAGAAACTAGAAAAGAGGAGCAAGCAGAAAGAAATAATAAAAATCAGAGCAGAAAGCAACGAACATGAGGAAAAGAAAACAAAAAAATAATCAACAAAACCAAAACCTAGTTCTTTGGGAAAAAAATGAATAAAACTGATAAATCTCTAGCCAAGATAACTAAGAGAGAAAACAAATGACCAATATTAGAAATGAAAGGAGTCATAACTGATCCCACAGATACTGACAAAGTAATACAGGAATACTATGAATAACTTTAACTCGATGACTGTGAGAAAAGATCTTATCTGAGGAATGCAAGTATTTTTAACTACCAGGCCCAAAGAGACATTAAAATGAGACCGAAATCACGCCATACCTCCCCTCACCAACCCACCTCCTCTGAGTTGTGTATTCACCTCTTGAAACTGCTTGTTATTGCCGTAAGTAGCTACGAATTAACTTAATAATGCTATAATTCACAATCTATAGCTTCACAACATATAGCCAATAACTCAATGCTACCTCTGGAAACCAGTGAGAACTCCTGACAAGCAACTCTTTATTAGTTCATTCCTTGTCCCCCACAATTTGGCCTTTAAAAATCCACTTACTTATAACTGCTGCTAGGAAGTGTGTGTATTCAGGGCAACTTGAGTCTATGCTCCTGGGTTGCAATCCTCAGGCTCTGCTCAAATAAACTCTCTACTTAAAATAATTTTGCTTCAGCTTATTTCAGGTTGACACCCACAAATTTGATAACTTAGATGAAATAGACCACGTCCTCAAAAAGACAAATTGCCAAAACCCACACAAGGAGAAACAAAAGACTTTAATAATCTTATATTCATTATTCATTAAAGAAATGGAATCAAAAATTAATAACCTTTCCAAAAGAAAAAAAAAACCCAGGCTCAGATTATTTGACTAGTGAATTCTACCAAACATTTAAGGAAAACATCATACAATTCAGAAAACACAGGCAGAGAAGACTAACTCATTCCATGAGGCCAAAAGTGCCCTAATACCAAAACCAGCTACATATAATCCAAGAAAGGAAAACTACAGACTAATACCTCTTATAAACATAGAAAGTAAAAATCCTCAACAAAGTATTAGCAAGTCAAATCCATCAATGTCTAAAAACAATCACACACCTTGATTTAATCCAGATATGCAAAGGTAGTTCAACATTTAAGAATCAACTGAGAATAATGGACCTCCTCTTGGCCAAGCGGACCCTGGCGAAACCTTGGAAGCTGAGTTCAGGTCACACACCTGTTACAGGTAGTTAGACAGGCATGTGGGGGCAGGAGAGAGCCCTCTCCCCCCACTAGAGATGTCTGGTGATGGTTCAGCAATTATCACACTACCTTTCTAAACGTGATCAATTGGCAGCAGGGGCCAGAGGGAGGACATTTCCTGATGGTCCACACCTGTTACACTCAAGCGTTAATTGAATGCAGGCACCAGGGAGAAGCAAAAATGGCTTCCAATAAAATCTCAGGTGTTGGATGAGTGAGCCGGGCACGCATTAAGAGACAAAATGGCTGTGTATGACCTTCCAGGGGCACCCCACAGGAAAAGGGAAGAAAGCCTCAGATGGACGTGCAGAGAACTTCCTGAACACACCGCTCGTGCTCACTTCCCAAGTGTAAGAAGGGCACTGTACATGCAGGTAGCCCACCCTAAGGAGAATCATGGGAAAAGTGTGCAAGACACTGGAAGTGGGTCAGCCTGTGAAGTCCTAGGATCACAGTTAAACACTGCATTTACCCTTCACATGCCCGCTTGGGTCTTTCCCAAGCATACTTTCTTTCCTGTTCTAAAGCCTTTTTGAAAAAACTTTCACTACTTCTCTGAAACTTGCCTCAGTCTCTTTTTCTTCCTTATGCCCATCAGTCAAATGCCTTCTTCTCAGGAGGCAAGAAACGAGATTGCTGCAGACCCGTACAAATTCGCCACTGCTAACTTTTGGATACCTTCCACCAGTAACACACCCTTCAACATACCCCTATCTCACTAACTTCCCCAGGAGATAAACAGAAACCGGCTCTCCAAAAGACTCCACACTGATAATGCCGATTACTAGCTTATCTTCCCAGGTACAGAATAAAGACAAGATGAGAGTAATTATTCTGATACAATGACAGGGGCAGGAGGCAGAGAAATTCTAGGCAGACAGGAGCAGGTCCCTGGCAAAACCCCACGTTCAAGCAGAAAAACCTGAAACGCACAGCCCAAAGTGAGAACTTCCAAACCTGTGTGCCCGCTCTCTCCTAACTGGTTCTTTCTGAACGTCTTGTTACCTACCAACGTCTTGTTGTCTTTTCCAAAACTACCTACAGCCCGGCCCCATCCTGTGCCTATAAAGACCCCAGACTCAGCTGACAGAGCGGAGAAGTGGCTGGGCGTCAGTGAAATCAGCTGGACATCGAGAGGCACCTTGACTTAGAGACGATGGCTGGATGAGGCAGAGGCAACTTAATTTCAGGGGAGAGCAACCTGCCCTTTTCAGCCCCTTCCCAGCTTCTCGCCCCGCTGAAACAGGCTTTCATCACTCAATAAAATTCTCCATATTCACCATCCTTCAACCGTCTGCATGACCTCATCCCTCTTGAGCACTGGACAAGAATTCAGGAGGTGCTAGTGCGGGTCCCCACAAAGGCTGTCACTCTGGCTCTTTACCGTCACTGGCGGAGGGCAGCCACCCCACGCGACTAGCCAAAGGGTCCACTGAGCGGGTAACGCTGCTGTCTGCAGATGGCGGAGCTAAGGCAGCACTGCATCACGGCCTCTGGGGCCTTGGGGTCGCAGGCACCCCCGCCTGGATGCCGCCACAGGGCCTGCACGGAGTTTGCTCCAGCTTGCGTGAAAGCAGCCGGTTCCTGCACTCACTCGCGTGCGCGCTTTCTCCCATGATGGGTGGAGCACAGCGGACAGACTTTGCTCCTGCTGGCGGCACCAAAGTGGCTGGCCGGTTCCCACGCTCATTTGCTCACATGCTCCCTCCCGTGAGGGGTTGAGTGGGGCAGGCCGAGTAAACAGGGAACCCCTGTCGCAAGTCCTGTGAAGGGGTCAAGAAAATATCCTGCATCAGTTCCTTCATCCCTCCCTGAGGTATCTGCTTCCTCTGCTCCCTTTTCCTTCAAAGGTTCATCTTATCTTGTGTAAAATGTACATTTACCAGGCACTAAAACCTCACAAGTATACAAGCATTCCTGTCACTAAACCTCCTGAGAACCAAAAAACCAGCCACAGATGTGTCTGTAACTTGTGTTTTTTCTGGGCACGCCCTCAAGCTGGCCCAATAAGCCGCCACTGACTAGGACATCTGCCTCAGTCACTCACTTTGGTTATCACAATCAACGTAACCCACCATATCAACAGGCTAAAGAAATAATATGATCATATGAATTGATGGAGCAAAAGGCTGACAAAATCTAACACCTATTCCCAACACCTACTCATGATTAAAAACAAGCTTCTCAGCAAACTTGGAGGGGAACTTATTCAACCTGATAAAGAACATCTACAACAAACCTATTGCTAAACTCATGCATACTTAATGGTGGGAGGCTGGACACTCGCCCATGGCTGGGAACAAGGCAAAGATGACAGACAACCTCTACCACCACCCTGATCCAACATCACACTGCAAGTCCTGGCTAGTGCAACAAGGCAAGAACAAAAATTTTAAAAGTACACCGATTGGAAAGGAAGATGAAAAACTTTTTATTGCATGTAGTAAGACTGTCTACGTAGAACATCCAAAAGAATCTATTAAAAGACTCCTAGAACTAATACGCAAGTACAGTGATTTTACAAGATCAAATATATAAGTTAACTGTCTATAGATACTAGCAATGATACATAAGAATTTGAAGTTAAAAAATACCATTTATATAATAATATACTCTCCAAAAATACTTAGGTAGTATAAACAAAATATGTATGAGACCTATATAAGGAATTCTGTTTTCTTTCAAACTCTGAAAGAAATCAAAGGTCTAAATAAATGGAGAGACAGTCTACATTCACAGATAGAAAGACTCACTACTGTTAAGATACCAGTTTTTGTCAATATGATCTACAGATTCAACAATAATATCCGAATCAAAATCCTAGAAAACTGTTTCTTATATCAACAACCTGATTCCAAAGTTTATATGGAAAGCTAAAATACTCAGAACAGCCAACAAAATACTGGAGAAGAACAAGGACTGACATTTGTTAGTAGACTCACATTATTAGACTTCACCAAAAAGCAGCATCTGTGAAAGAAAAAATTGGTAAGGCAGACTTCACTAAAAATAAAAAACATCTACTCTGCAACAGATACTGCTAGGAGAATGAAAAGACAAGTCACTAAGCAGAAAATATTTGTAAAACATGTACATGACAAAGGACTTGTATGCAATCCAGTCACATATCGCCTAGCTTCAGTTTCAGCCAGCAATGGACAGCATAAAAGATGGTGCCGTAAGGTAACAGAGCGGAAAAACTCCAATTGCTCAGCGACATCGTATTCATGTGTTTGTGGTGATGACAGTGGAGGCAGAAGACAGTGATACTGATGATCCCGCCCCGGGTAGGCCCAGGTTAATGTGTGTTGTGCCTTCATTGTTAACAAAAACTTTAAAAAATAAAATAAAAGTAAAAATGTTAATAGGCAAAAGCTTATAAGGATAAAAATAAAGGTAAGCTAAGGTTTGTCAGTAAAGAAATTTTTAAAAATAAACTTAGTGTAGCCTAAGTGTACGGGGTTTATGAAGTCCACAGTAGCGTACGGTAATGTCCTAGGCCTTCACACTCACTCACTCACTCACCCAGAGCAACTTCCAGTACTGCAAGCTCCAATTCACGGTGAGTGCCCTGGTGCAGGTGAACCATCTTTTATACTGTACTTTTACTGTACCTTTCCCCATTTAGGTATGTTTAGACACAAAAATATTTACACTGTGTTACAACTGCTTCCAGTATGCAGTACTGTGCTGTACAGGCTTGTGGTCTAGGAGCAACAGGCTGCACCATCTCGGTTTGTGTAAGTACACCCTGTGATGTTCTCACAACGACAAAACTGCCCAACTATGCATTTCTCAGACCACATCTCTGTGAAGCAGCGTGTGACTGTATACAAAGAACTCTTAAAACTCAACAATAAGAAAACAACCCATTTACAAAATGGGAAAAAGATCTGAACAGAGACCTCATTAAGATCTACGGATGGCAAAAAACACAGAAAAAGATGTTCAATGCCACATCATTAGAAAATTGCAAATTAAAAACAGTAAGACACTGCTACAAACTCATTACAATGCCTAAAATCCAAAAACATCAACACCACCAAATGCTGGTGAGAGTGTGAAGCAACAGGAACTCTCACTTATTGTTGGTGGGAATGCAAAACGGTGCAGCCACTTTGGAAGAGAGTTTAATAGGTTCTTAAAAAGATAAACATACTCTTACCATACAATCCAACAATTGGCCAGGCATGCTGGCACACACCTGTAATCCCAGTTACTGAGGAGGCTGAGGCACAAGAATCGCTTGAACCTGGGAGGTGGATGATGCAGCCTGGGAGACAGAGAGAGACTCTGTCTCAAAAAAAAAAAAAAAAATTCAACAGTCAAGTTCTATTTACCCACATGAACTGAAAACTTACGCACCAAAAAAACCTGCACGTAAATCTTTAAAGCAGCTTTATTCATAATTGCCAAAACTTAGACGCAACCAAGATGTCCTTCAATAGGCGAATGGATAAACAAATTGTGGCACCTTCATACAAACAGAACATTATTCAGTAATAAAAAATGCATTATTAAGCCATGAAAAGACATAGAGGAACTTTAAATGCATATTGCTACGTCAAAGAAGCCAGCTTAAAAAGGTTATTCTGGGCCGGGCGTGGTGGCTCACGCCTGTAATCCCAGCACTTTGGGAGGCTGAGACGGGTGGATCACGAGGTCAGAAGATCGAGACCATCCTGGCTAACACGGTGAAACCCCATCTCTACTAAAAATACAAAAAACTAGCCGGGCGCGGTGGTGGCGGCGCCTGTAGTCCCAGCTACTCGGGAGGCTGAGGCCGGAGAATGGCAGGAACCCGGGAGGCGGAGCTTGCAGTGAGCTGAGATCCGGCCACTGCACTCCAGCCTGGGCGACAGAGTGAGACTCCGTCTCAAAAAAAAAAAAAAAAAAAAAAAGGTTATTCTGGGAAATCACACTTTCCATACTCTCACACAAACACCAAAACAGTTTTTGGCAAGGTACAGTGGCCCACATCTGTAATTCCAGCTTAAGAATTAAGAACTGGCCGGGCGCGGTGGCTCACGCCTGTAATCCCAGCACTTTGGGAGGCCGAGGCGGGTGGATCATGAGGTCAGGAGTTCGAGACCAGCCTGACCAACATGGTGAAACCCCGTCTCTACTAAAAATACAAAAATTAGCTGGGTGTAGTGGCGGGCGCCACAATCCCAGCTACTCAGGAGGCTAAGGCGGAAGAATTGCTTGAACCCAGGGGGCGGAGGTTGCACTGAGCTGAGATCACGCCACTGCACTCCAACCTGGGCGACAGAGTGATATTCCGTCTCAAAAGAAGAAGGAAAAAAAAAATTAAGAATTAGATTAAGAATATCTGAATATTCTCGGATCCTAAGAATATCTGAGGATCCTAAGATTAAGATCCTAAAATCAGGATCTTAATCTTATTAATTCAGATTAATAATATCCAAATATCCTAGGATTCATTCCTTTCCACTTCTTTCTTTTTATTTATTGCAGAGACAGGTGAGTCCAAACTGCTTTTGCAAGCCCCCCGCCATTTTGCAGACCTTGGTCAAAGTGAAACATCCCCGGGGCTCAGACCATGAGAACACCCTGCCCAGCCACTTGACCACAAGGCACAGGAACATTTTTACCGCACGCCGCCAGGCAGAGGCCCAGCTGAAGGAACATCCCTATCATATCTTGCTGGGCAAAGGGCCCAAGGAACACACTTGGCCAAACGGGCAGATGATAGAAACATCTTACCAATATCCTCCCGGGCAGCAAGCCGTACCGCCCAGACCCCCCGCCCCCCATACCTGTAAGCACTCCAGCCTACAAGCGGCAGTGGGTACTGGCATTAAACTGGTCCCCCACCTCTCAGGTTTATGCTGGACATAAATGCCCGCAGTTGCTGTAGAGCCACCCTCTTTCTGTGTGTGTCTTTCTTTAACCTTCGTCTTCCCTTCAAAACCTAACAACAGGGACTCGCTATGTTGCCCAGGCTGGTCTCAAACTCTGACCTCACGCTATCCCACTTTAGCCTCCCCAAGTGCTGGGATTACAGGCGTGAGCCACCATGCCTGGCCTCGATCTCTTTCTTAATCACACTTTGGCTGCTGTTTTACATCATATTCAGTTTGCTGCTTAGAGGAAGGAAAACGGTGTGCAAGTTTGTTGATAGTACTTTCTCGGTTCTTATTTTCCTACTCCCTAATGCACTGATGGCTCCAATTTAATTTCTACTATATAATCCATCTCCTTCAGCCTAATCTGCTTTGGGGGCTTTCTAACACCACATAAACACGCTGAATGAAGGATGGAGCCGCGGCTAAATTCTTAATTCTCAGAAAAGATTAAATTCTGCCCCCCTAGTGAATTCCTATGGAAGCTCATTAATAATTCACTCATTTCCAGAGCAGTCTTAAATGCCAAGTGTCCCACTTTAAAAAAAATCAATGATTTTCCAAAATCACTAGATAAATCTATTCATTTATAAAAAATATTTATATCGTTGTATCTTTTTAGAGGATCTGAGTCATAGTTACTATCTGTAATGGTGACATAAACGCGGAATCCAGTTCCCTTGCATCCTCTCCTTTTCACTTCTGACAGCCTGCAATAAAGAACGGAGGCTTTGCCATCAGAAAGACCTGAGCGCTAACATTTTCTTAGCCTTCTCCTTATCAGTAAAACTAAGTTATCCTCTTATCGCGTGGTATTTATGATGAGATAAATGAGATGGTTAAGAGTCTAGCACTTACTACGCTATACCAATAATTATTAGTTCTAGCTCCCTTCATCATCTTCTCATCTATGACCTGGTCAAACCAAGTTCATATTCTTCCTTCATCTAAACTTTTGCCATTATTTAACTTGGGTGACCATGCAAAATCCTACGCTAAGGGTAAGAAAACTCTTTTTCTTTCTCTACTGTCACACTCAATGTAGAATACTTCTACAACTGAATGTGAAGGCGTTTTCTCCACACATCCAGCAATTCTCCGGAGGACGCCAACTGGGTATCCTACAATTCAATTTAATTCTGATACTGTCGTATTTGAGTTAAGAGCCAGAATCTACAGATCAAGGGCTCAGTCCTACAAGACTACTCCTACTCCCCACTTCAGATGCAAATCACAAGCAGTAAGTTGTTACCCATACTTCTCAACAGGCTATACATTCAGGTTCCCACCTTGGGTTCAATTAATTTGATAAACTTTCCGTTGGAGAAACTAACAAGACTTACAAGCCAGGTTTTAGGCAGAATTACAGTTAGGCCCTGGCCAGGATGCATGCGCTGGTGCACTCTGGCCCACTTCCCTGTAGCTGCTGAGAGTCACACAGCGTGCTGAACCACCTGCTCCCCACTGTTCCTATAAACGGAATCTCTGACACTGGATCTTTTAACCTAAGAATTGGTTAAAATGTTTTCCAGATCCGATCCTGAATTCCAGCAAAACAGCTCACACCAAACTGTCTGAAGACTCCAAACTGTCTGAAGACTCCCACCAAGGAACGAACTCAGCAAAGGAATGTAGTTTCTTCATCTCCCTGTCACCAGACTTCACCTCTCACTTCTCGATTAATCAGCAATCCCCACACTTTAGCCCATCACTTGTCCAGAATCCTTAAAATCTCCATCTCCAAACCTCTCGAGGAGGCAGATTTGAAGTTCTTAAAGCAAACTAAATATGGCTTAAGAATGACTCCATACTTCTATGTTTGAGTCCTTGTGGACGAACTATAACCTAGCTTAATAGGCAGACAAGACTGAAAACCCAACTTAGGAGTATGCACCTGTACAACAGCCCAGTCTTGACCAGTTCCAGCGGCCAGCCATACTTCAACCACTCACAGACTGCTAAGTGTTCACATAAGGCAAATGCCAACCTGTAGCCCATCCAGCTGTTTCTATACCTTGCTTCTGATTTCCGTATATCACTTCCCGTTTTTTGTCTATAAATCTTCCACCACGTGGCTGCATGGGAGTCTCTCTGAATCTGCTTTGAGTCTGGGGGCTGCCTGATTTGCAAATCGTTCACTGCTCAATTAAACTCCTTTAAATGTCATCCAGCCTAAGTTTTTAACAGATTGTGTCAGAAGTGGGATCCGAAGCAGAGCTTCTAATGACCCCCAGGAGCGCTGAATGAACAAGCAGCGTACCTGCTGGACCCACTTGTGTCCTTCTATCTCTCAAATGACCCCCAGGAGCGCTGAATGAACAAGCAGCGTACCTGCTGAACCCACTTGTGTCCTTCTATCTCTCAGAGCAGCTGGGGATCGTGGTAAGTTCTCTCTCAGATTTCGGAGTTCTACACATTTGCGTTTTGAGCTCTCGAGTTTCTCAGAGCAAATTTCTGATCCAACTGGGTTTAGAAATCACAACAGAAATTGAACTGGGTTCAGGATCAGATTGGACCTGGTAATTAACTGGTTTGGATCCAGTTAGGGGCCTCTTACATCTGACTGGGTCAGAAAGAAACTGGTGGTAAATGGTAATATTGCAGGGGGTATAAAATTTGGTTTTTAAAAATTTGGAACGATTTTTGTGTTCTACCCCCCTTTGTTTCATTTTTCTTGTGTGTTTAGGTAGGAAAAAAAAATCATTGGCTAAGTTAATCAAGGGAACCTGAGGGTAAAGCCAACATTTTAGGCAAAAATAGGATCCTTAATTTCTGGAAATCAAGGTTCCTTCCAGCTTATACATCAGGCCCAGAAAGCAGCAAACTCTTACAGAATGGCCAAATATTACTAAAGCTAACCTACAGTGGAACGGTGGGAATAAACAAAATTCACTGAAGTGCATTTAAAAATGAAGGCTCTCAGAAATTCAATCTACTAACCTTTGAGCTTAGTTATTATCCAGATCCAAAGGAAATAGACTGCAGTGATCAATTGGCTGACTTTGGCTAAGTACATTTTACCTGAGTAAGGATGGAACTGGGTTAGAGGCCCTCCCCTCAGTAAAGTCTCTCTTGGACAAAAAATGGGTTACAGGTGACAGGGCCCAATCAGGAGAAAACTGGAACCTTGCCGGTTAGATACGCGGCGCCCCCACGCAGCCGGTTGGGCAGCAACTTGCAAAATCAAGAGACTTTTAACCTGTGGTTCCACAAAACAGAAAAAGATGATTTTGCTTTGTGTTGCGGCTTGGCCCCCAGGGCTGTGGTGCCGCCAGCCAGGTCACAGGGCTGCTCAGAGGAAGGGACTCAGAAGCCTGGCATGTCAGCCAAAGGGTAAGAATTTCTTGCCAGTCAGCCTTCTACCTCTTTCCCTGTGCAAACTGGCTGAATGAATGGTAAAAATCAGTTTATCTCCTGTAAAGTTTTGAGCAATGGGAAAAAGAATTTATGAGGCCAGTCTTAAAGCTGTAGCCAATCTGGTATGCTTGCTTTATGTGTCTTCCTGTATCATTCTGTCATAAAGACAGCTAACTTAAAACAGAGCACGGGCTTGAAACCCCATAAGCCCACTGCTCAAGACATCCCAGTAAGCGGGTCGGTAACAGACTTTGCTGTGGGTCCCTCACACACACACAAAACCTGTATGAGGTCTCCATTTTGTTTTACGTCCTTGGGAGCCTGATGTTGTGACCACGTGGCTACACTTTCTCTTGCTCTCTGCCTTCCAGGGAACAGGAATTTTAAGGTTCATGTCATAGGTAGCTCTAAAAATCATCCTGAGTAGTTAAAAGCCTTTGCAAGCTCAAAATTAATTACTCTAGACTCCTCCTGGAAAGCGCAGTGGAGGCTGCCCAGTGCTGCAGCTCAGCAGCCAAAGTTGTCTCCTTTCATGGTGGTGATCTGAGTCCAATTCCTGGCTTAGGGAATGAGTTCTTTCTTGTTTGATATCTGCATAACCGTTACCATTTGCTGATTCTCTTCCCCTCCAGGAACCGTCTAATTCTCCTTTCTCAGAGCACCTGTGAGGCTGCTTTTAATAAAGTTTAAATGCCAACAATATCAGCCATTTAGCCTGGCTAAAATTGGGTAACAGGAAATTTAAAAGGACTTTAAAAAAAAAAAAGAGTGCTGTGGTTAAAAGTCAGCTTAATTACAAGCAGATATTCAAGCTCTAACAGCATGGGACCCCTTGGGAAAAACAGGAGGCACCAGAGACCCCATTTTGGGAAAAACTTCTATTTTCCTCATGAAACCTCAGGAATTGGAAGTGGATAGATTCCTTTCAAAATCTAAGGCTCTGTACTGTTTTGCATTGTAGTATCTAACATTTTTTACTTTTGGGGATATCAGCAATTGCTTCACATTATGAAAGAGGTTTGGTATGTAATAATTAGGTAGGAAATATACTTTTAGGGATGTCTGGTGCCAGCTATGGGGAAATACTGAGCTCTGCACGTTTGGATCAGAGAAGCATGCTCTTGGCAACCTAGGAAGTATGGAGATGTCCCCAACCCCACTGAAAAATAAGACTCCTGTAGGGGATGGGCTAACTACAAATAGGCTTATTGGTTTTGGGTTGCCCTACAATTAAATGCACAGTAAAAGCATTGCACTGTCTTTTCCAATAGGATCTCCCTCTTTTGGGGGACCCATAAAAATGGAACCCTTAATTTTGGTGATCTCTTTTTGCCTTCCAGCTGTGCCTGCTTATTAGGCACTAGAAACTGCATGTTTCCCTAGCCAGTTCTTCCAAAGACTCCACCCTAAAGCCAGTAATCCAATTAAGAAACTTAGAAACTAGGAAATAAAAAAACCTTACAACTACTTAATTTTCTTCCATCTGTGTAGTTATATATGTGTTGTGTATATAGTGTTTATGTAAAAAAGCTCTAATTAATTGCCTTAAAGAAAAACAAGCACTTAAACATTTTGAAAGAAAAATAAAAACTGTAGTATCTTTTAGTTCACATAACTTTAGTGATCTTTGGGAAATAAAAACAGCTTGGAAGGTTATTTGTAAAATAAAAACATTTGGTCTAAATTGTGCAGGTCAGATATTAGGTTTGCTAAATGCTTTAAGGTCATAAACTACTTGCCTTTTAAAAAAAAGAGATTTTATGTAAGAAACAATTTTGGACGGCAAATTCTTTTCCCAAAGTAAAATAACTAGTTGTTTAAAAAGAGGGATGTTTAGGACAAGTCAAAGTCCAAGCATGCCATAGATGGTCTAAGTCATGAAAGAAATTTATGCACCAAAAATAAAAGATGCTAAGAGTTACCATAATAACGTGTAATTAAAATTCCTAAAAAAAAAAGTTTTACATGCAAGGCATGTGAGGAAAGTGAATTGTGTTTTTGATAAAAGATTGTAAGGCATGGGAGTATAACTTTTTGCCTAGAGGGTGAAGAGGTTTTTTAATTAGATAACACAAAATTAAAGGTTTAAGTTGTGTAAGGTTTATAAAAATTAATCTTGTAAAAAGAAATTGTTTGTGAACATATTGACTAAACTTAAAGGGGTGTGATTCAGCATTCCATAAATTAAACCTTGAAATAAAAGCACAATAGGGTTTTCTTAAAGCGCTGATCTACTCTTTCACAAAAATTGCAAAGGGTTATATAAGGTTTACAAAAATCTCACCTCATGGTCAAACTGGTTAAGTATAATACAAAGTGTTTTAACCTTTAACGTATTTGATAGGCTTCTGAAAATCAACTTTCAGCTTCAGAAATTGTCTTTTCTAACTTTGGGATACTACATAGGGCCCCTGAAGCATCCGAGAGAGGTAAGCACAGGATTATTTGGCATGTTAAGTTACATGTGAAGAATTGTCAAATAAAAAATTATGTTTAACCTTCTTCAAGTTATATTTTAGTGACTGTTAATATATGTTCCAAAATTGTGTAAGATTTCTAAAATTAACATGTCTGTGTATATGCTATCCATAATTACAGTTATTATGTTGTTTTAGACCATGGAAATAACCACATTTCCTTGTCAACTGTGTCTTCATAACTATTTAAAGTCATTTCCACAGTTAATTGCTTAATGCTAATGCAGTTTCTAAAAACTTCATAAGCACATAAAAGCCTAGAATATGGTGTCTTTTAAAAGACTCATGAAAGGATGGAAACGACCTAAAAAGCACTCTTGAATACAGGTTTTCTAGTAACCTTAGAATCCTATCATTTAAACCGGGTAAGAATTCCTGGAACTTTAATAAAAAGACTGACTAAAAGACTGACTGGTTCATAAAACTGCTAACCCAAGTAGACAGAAATTAATTGAATACCAAGAAAATCCTTTGCCAGATTTTCACGTTAAATCAGCTGGTACTGAAATTGTTTAAAAACACAATTTAAATGAACTCCATAGTCTAAGTCAAACTGCCTATGACAACCCATCAGTTATCAGTGCTATGCACCTAATTTGGAAAAACAACTGGCATTCAAGAGGACTTAAGTCTAAAGTTAATCAAGCATGGACACATGGAGAACCAGGATGGCCACCTTGTCCTTCCTGAGTCCTTACAGCTTTTGTTACTAAAAGTTATGCTTCCCATGACTCATCATGGAAAAGATAAAATATAATTTGAATTAAATATATTGGTGTGGTAACTTATACATTACTAAAATAATTTTTTTTTTCTTTTTAAGACAGAGTCTCACTCTGTCGCCCAGGCTGGAGTGCAGTAGCACGATCTTGGCTCACTGCAACCTCTGCCTTCTGGGATCAAGCGATTCTCCTGCCTCAGCCTCCCGAGTGGCTGGGACCACAGGTGTGTGCCACCACACCTGGCTAATTTTTGTATTTTTAGTAGAGACAGGGTTTCACCATGTTAGCCAGGATGGTCTTGAACTCCTGACCTCAGGTGATCCTCCCACCTCAGCTTCTCAAAGTGCTGGGATTACAGGCGTGAGCCACTGTGCCCGGCCTGCTAAAATAGTTTCATAACCAATGTTTAGTTTGTCAAACCCACATGCCTGAGAAGACAATCAAAGCTTCAGGTATATTTGGCTACCTGATGGGTCATTTAAACATTTGTAGAGGGATTTCATTCAATTGTCATTTTCAATGCATGTTTTCTGGTTGTATAAAAGTTTTCCCATGCAAGAGGACTGACGTTATAACACTAAGTTATTATGCCACACTGTAATTTTATGGTTCACTGAAGAAAATCAATCCCTTCATGATCTAGAACCCGAAGACTGAATATTCTGAGAACATCACAGAAAGATTGTCCTTGCTATCCACACTGCAGCAAAACTTCAGGACTTGTATTTTGGCTTCATCATCTCACAATAGAGAAGGGTCCCTCCACAATGTTGTTGGAAACCTCAAGGTAAAGCTAACCAGGGAAATTTCTCCCCAGAAAAAGATGGCATCCTTGATGTAAACAGCTTTTCCCAAGATCACAGAGCAAGAGTTCTACTACCATGAGACTCTTACCTTTAAATACCTTTCCCCTCCTTATGCCTCTATGAACAACAGACATGAAAACACGGGGGTCTGTTGCGTGCACTTATGGGGTATACTTTTATTTGAAAATGATTTTGCAGCCAGCAAAATGGATAACCTTATGCCTTCACAGATAAAACATGAAGGCCCAACGTAGGTAAGAAACTTTAATGGTACATATGTTGCCTCATAATCAGTCAGAAACAGAACATTGATTCACTCCTCTTAACCCACACAGGTTAAAGAGAACATTGCCAGGAGGCCTTCACTCTTCTAGAAGGGCATTGTGTGTTAGGTCCTTTTTCCACAGTTTGGAATAAAAGAGGGAATGATTTAAAATGTATCCCTCATGATAGGCTTTATAGCAGTTTCTACTGTAAAGGCTATCGTTGCACAACAGACTTTAAATTATCTTGTGAAAGTTATGCTAAATAATAGAATTGGCTAAACAGGAAAGTATCTGTGCAGCTGCTGGCACTTGTGGCCTATGAAGAAATACATCAAATGTAGATTATAAAAATTCAGTTGTAGGCGATTAACGGAAAAAACCACTTAGTTAAGTGAGTAGTCTCTTCATTTAGCTTATTCTTTGATCTATTTGATTTTAGGTGGCTTGGTTTACTGGGACCCTGGGTAAGAAGCATACTCCCAACTCTTGGTGTTATCCTCCCAATAGTCATGAAAACAGTCTCCCTGGTGTGCTGTATTCTCTCAAAGGTTTTAAATGTTTGCATGCAGCCATCTCTAAAATGTCACATGGTCTCTCTTCAACTGGGATGACAAAGCTGAAAGAAATGTGCAGCCATGAGGACACCATAACCTATAAATGACATGCTGAAACTGAAAACCCAAAACAATGGGAACTGAGAGTGGCACTAAGGCCCTCAGTTTTGGTCACACTCTCACCTAAGTGAGAACCAGAACAGAAGGGGGAATTTTTTAAATTATGGGAGGCCATTGTTTTGGACTAAGATCATGCACTAGGCCCCAACAGACTAAATCAAACCAAAGTGGGGCCGCTCTTGTTAACAACTTACAGCTACTTAATTTTCATAGTTGATGTAAGAAAATTAAGTAGTTTAGCTTGACATAATCAAACTAAAACTTTAAGGAAACACCTAGATCCTAGACCAGAACAGAGCAGGTTTTTTTTTCTCTTATACACGGGACATTCTAGTATAAGGAGGTGCCTCTGCTCAGTCCTTATTCCTGCCTTTGCAAAACTCACTGTTCTACTGTTTCCCAGTCGTTTTCAAAACCAAGTAAGTATACTTATGATGGTAATAGTGACATCAAGGACTAACGTTTTGGTCAATCTCTCAAAATTGAAAAAATGACCAACAGAGGGGAACTGTTAAAGCAAAGTAAACACGGCCTGAGAAAGAGTCTGTACTTCCACATCTGAGTCCTTGCAGACAAACTGGAACCTAGTTTAAAAGGCAGACAAGACTGAAAACCTAACACAGGAGTATACAGCTGAGTCTTGGCCAATCCCAGTGGCCACACTTCAACCACTCACAGACTGCTAAGTGCTCAAACTGTGTTCAAATAAGGCAAACGCCAACCTGTAACCAATCCAGCTGTTTCTATGTCTCACTTCCGATTTCTGTACATCATTTCCCCTTTTTTTTTGTCTATAAATCTTGTTCCACCACGTGGCTGCACAGGAGTCTCTCTGAATCTGCTGGGATTCTGGGGGCTGCCCAATTTGCGAATAGTTCATTGCTCAAACTCCTTTACGTTTAATTCAGCTGAAGTTTTTCTTTTAACAAGGTTTTCTTTTATCTTCTCATTTGGCTGCCCTACAATTATTAAGTCTTTCTCTGCTGCTGTTCCCACTGTTTCTGAATATTGGTTGTTGCCTTGCAATGGGCAATAGAACCTGGTGGTCCTTTAACACTGGGTTTGATTAATTTGCTAAGAAGGACTTACTGGATTATAAAAAATATTGCTGGGCCGGGCGCGGTGGCTCAAGCCTGTAATCCCAGCACTTTGGGAGGCCGAGGCGGGCGGATCACAAGGTCAGGAGATCGAGACCACAGTGAAACCCCGTCTCTACTAAAAAAAATACAAAAAATTAGCCGGGTGCGGTGGCGGGCGCCTGTAGTCCCAGCTACTCAGGAGGCTGAGGCAGGAGAATGGTGGGAACCCGGGAGGCGGAGCTTGCAGTGAGCCGAGATCGCACCACTGCACTCCAGCCTGGGCAACAGCGTGAGACTCCGTCTCAAAAAAAAAAAAAAAAATATTGCTGTAGGATACAGATGAACAGCCAGATGCAGATGCAGAGGGTAAGGTATTAGGGAGGTGTCTGGATGTCCACGCCCTCTCTGGGTGTGCCACCCTTTCGGCAACTCCATGTGCTTAGCAACATAGAAGTTTATCAAGTCTGTTGTTCAAGAGTTTTTGTAGAGATTAATCTCCAGCCCTAGCCTTTCCTGGAGGATGGTGGGTGAGTCTCAAAGTTCCACCACTCTAATCATCTGTATTTCTAGGGAGTCGCCCCATTCTGAAGCTACAGAGGCCCTACTCTAAGTTAGCTCATTAGCATAGCCTAAAGGGATCATTATTAATACAAGGTACTCCTATCAGGAAATTTCCAAGGGTTTTAGGAGCTCTGAGGCAAGTATGGGGGAAAAAGACCAAATATATTTCATATTATACTATACCTAGCTTCTTCAGCAATTCATTTCACTGGTCATGCCCTTGGCCTTGAAATCATCTGATACTGCTCCACAACTGAAATTCTGAACACTACACTATCTCACTCTCAGCTTCCAGCCTCCATTCCCTTTTCTCCAGAGCCTAGTATCAGCGCCTTGCCCAACCCTGTCCTTTCCCTAGCTCAAATCTAACAGCTTCTCCTGGTTTCACGCTGAAATCTTTAATCAGCCTGGATTCTACAGCACATTACTTGAATTACTACCTTGCCCTTCAACAAAATCCAACCTTCAGCCAGTCCTATTATCTGTTTCTTCCACAATCACATCTCACTAATCACTGCTAACAAAAACAACAGAGTAAAATAATGCCAGCATACATTGATAGTACATCATCATATCTCAGACAGGCTCTATCTGCTCTGTGACAGTCCATGACAATTTCTGATCAGATTCCTCTCACATTCCTCTCAGAAACTATTCCATACCTTTCCAAATCTCTTCAAGCCTCGAATGTAAGCTGACCATATATACGGCATCTAAGTCAGATCATGACTCTCCTCTTTTTAAAAGTTTCCCATTTTTCTTTGAGTAAGAGCCAAAGTCCTTAAACTGTCAGACCAGGTCCTAAGTAATCCGTACCCTCTCCACACGCCCCTATCCATGATCGCATCGCTCTCAGTGTTCTTGCTCGTTCTGCTCCAGCCACCCTGGGCTTGCAGCTCTGCCCACAGGCTGAAAAGTGCCTGCTTTAAGACGTTTTGCAGCTCCCTCTCCTTGGAACAAGTCGTTCTCCAGATACCTACATGGCCAACTCCTTCACCTCCTACAAGTCTTTGTTCAATTGCCACCTGCTCTGTAAAGCCTACCTTGACCATCTTATTTAAAACTATAGCACCACTCCTTTCTGGCCCCAGTATCCCAATCTTCCTTACCTTGCTCTCTTGGTTTCATTTTTCCTACACCACTTATCTTCTAACTTCTTATGTCATTTACTTATTTATTATGTTTGTTACTTATGGTCACCCAAGAGTAGAGTTTTTTTCCCTGCATCCCAGGTGCCTAAAACTAAGGCTTGCTGGCACACAGGAGGCACTCAATAAATGTTTGTTGAGGGAATAATTAGATGAAACTATTCCCTCCTCCCCTTGAAAGTGAACCCAAGTTATTGACCCCATTTTCCTTGTATTTTTCTACTGCTATTCTCTTTCCTGTCCCTTCAACTGCTCACTCCATCAGAAGTGCCTGTGCAAAGATTCTGTCAGTGAGAAATCTAGCATGGCTGACTCCATCGTGCTGCCAGCCTCACTTGCTGGCTGTCTTCGCTTGTTCCTGGGTACAGAGCAAGCTAACCAGGGGAGGAATTTAGTTGACAGTTTAACTTTGAAGCCAAGATAATATCCCTCCCTAAAACCGATGCCCTCCTCGTTTGGGGACTGAAATTGCCTTTGTAAAACCAATGAAACGCCACAAGATTAGGATTATGGGAGGGGCCTAAATTCTGATTAAATGTAGGCATAGTTTCCTTTTTCCTTTTTTTTTGAGACAAGGTCTCACTCTGTTGCCCAGGCTGGCGCACAACGGTGCGATCTTAGCTCACTGCAACCTCCACCTCCCAGGTTCAAGCAGCTCTCCTGCCTCCGCCTCTCGAGTAGCTGGGACTACAGGTGTGCGCCACCGTGCCCAGTTAATTTTTGTATTTTTTGTAGAGACAGGGTTTCACCATGTTGCCCAGGCTGGTCTTGAACTCCTGAGCTCAGATGATCTACTCACCTCAGCCTCCCAGAGTGCTGGGATCACAGGCGTGAGCCACCACGCCCGGCCTAAATGTGGGCATAATTTCCATAATCCCTTATTGTTCAGGAGTCATGGGGCCAAAGGTCACCAGATGTGTGACTTCCCTAATGGTTTCTGTGGATAGCATCACTATTGTAAAACTTAAGATTGGTCTTAAGTATTTTTTATACTCACCCCACCTGGACTTGTGACTCATGACTCAACCAGTCCTACTGCCCCCATCCAGAGACACGCTGGGCACCCAAAGACCGTTTTCCACATCCTACGATTTCATCCTCAACGCAATCAGCAGCATCCATCCCCTAGTCCTCTGCCCACCAAACAATCCTTGAAAAACCCTAACCTCTGAGCCTTCAGGGAGACTGATTTGAGTAATAACTGTCTCCTGTATGGCCAGCTTCACATTAATAAAATTCTTTGTGTACTCCAATAGCAAAGTCTCAGGGAACTGGTTTTGTCTGTGCAGCGGGCAGAAAGAACTCATTGGACAATTACACCACTGGCCTCTTTCCTTCACTGCTGTATAGACACGCCATCAAGAAAGCAGGTCTGTATGTGATGTGTGCCCAATTTCTCTTCTTCCTGTTACCAGCAAAGTGTCTTAAAACAACAGCCTTGGCCTGGCATGGAGGCTCACACCTGCAATCCCAACACTTTGGGAGGCCAAGGTGGGCAGATCACCTGAGGCCAGGAGTTCGAGACCAGTCTGCCAACATGGTGAAACCCTGTCTCTAGTAAAAATACAAAAATTAGCCAGGCATGGTGGTGGGTGCCTGTAACCCCAGCTTCTTGGGAGGCTGAGGCAGGAGAATCCCTTGAACCCAGGAGGTGGAGGTTGCAGTGAGCCAGGATTGTGCCACTGCACTCCAGCCTAGACAACAGAGAGGCTCTGTCTCAAGACAAACAAACAAAACAAAAACAAAAACCACCACAAAACCCAAAAACCAAAGAAAAAAACAAAACAAAAAAACCAGCCTCCTTTTTTCACTACCTCCCATACCAAAATGCTATTAAAACCAGCAATGAGCCTCTATTGATACCTTTCAGGCCTTTCGTTCTGTTACACATAATTAACCCTCACTACGTGCGTCCTACCTGTTCAAAGTTTTTCAGACTTCCCTTTCTATAGCTCCAGCTCCTTTCTTCTGGTTTTCTTATCATGGAGCTGCCTTCCTGGTCGTGGGAATAGGCTCCTTTTTCTCTTAAATCTGAAAGCAGGCTCTATACATTTTTTCTGGGCAGTAACTTTTATATCCATTAGGTGATGAACCCCCAATTTATGCTTCCTGTCCAGATCTTTTTCTGACTCTCAGCATCCACCTTAAAACTAGAATAGGACTTAGCCACCTGGATTGCTCAACATCTTTTGTATCTGGGTAACAAAAGATCCTACTGGTACTCAATGACTACCTCTTCCTCCCACTCCCCAAATATGTGCCTCCTTTGGAGCCCAAGTTGTCCAAGACAAAAAGCTATATCAAAGTCAGCCGAGGATCTTCCTATTCCCTTGTACTCAGCAATTTATCAAGTCTCCTAAAATCGGTACTGTGGAGAATACTGAGCAAACTAGAGAAGCAGTGTAAGAATAAAGAGAAATGGCCAAGAAGATGAAAATGACAAAGAAAAGTTCACAGATACACAGATTCAAAAGAGATCTTAGGTTCCTAAAACTGTTATTAGAAAAATAATGGTGAAAAGACCAGAGACTGCAAAATCAACAGGTTCAACATGTTTAAGGCAAATTAAATTCCTTACATGAACTTGTTTAAATTATAAGAAAAAACATATTATTAGGACACAGGAAAAACACCTTGTCTTCACAGACCTATCATGCTGGCCTTAGACTTTTCAACTTTATTACGAACCAGAAAACAGCAGAGCAATTAATTGCAGAATTTAAAGAGACAAGCTTGTAACCTAAAAATTGTAAGAAATTTTAATTTAGCAGTCATGTTAAAGACATTTTCAAATATTTAAAAGCTGCCAAATCCTACACACACTATATGATCTGAATATTTGTGTCCCTCCACATTGGAAGTCCTAACCTCCAAGTTTTATGGCATTGGGAGGTAGGGCTTTCGGGGCAGGTAATTAGGTCATGAGGGCAGAGCGCTCCTGAATGAGAATAGCGGCCTTATAAAAGAGACTCAAGAGAGCTCATGGACCCTCCATCACCTCCAGGTTACGGTGAAAAGAGGGCTGTCTGTGAGCCAGCAAGTGGGCCCACACCAAACCCCTTTATCTGCCAGTACCTTGCTCTTAGACTTTCCTGCCTCCAAAACCATGAAAAATAAATTTCCACTGTTTTTGAGCCACTCAGTTTACAGTATTTTGCTACAGCAGCCTGAACGGACTCAGACACCACAAATCCTTCCGGAGAAAATTATTTCCATCAATAGAAGGACTCAAAACTAAGTACTTCAAAACATGGAAGCTGCTATATACAAAGGCTGATAGCGGTGCGCAAACCTGAGAAAGGACTGATAGTGCTTGTGGACCTGGAACAGGCACGTCACCTACTGGGGTAGCTCATTTGCCGCCCGGCTTTCCTCCAGCCCAGCTCTATCTTTCGTTGCTACAAACCCCAGAGATGTTAACAGCTAAGATGCTCAGCTCCTGAAGGGATGACTTCGTGATACTCTTGTCTTTACTTACAAGTTTGAACTATATACCTGTAAGAAAGCCTCTTTCCTTACAGCACAACTTTTTTTTACCAATAAAAATTTAACTTTTTTGATGTTAAAACCATTACCTTATCCTTAAAGCATAAATTAACTTTTGCTGTTCTTGCCTGATATGAGTCTAGAATGTATGTTTGTATGTTGATACATAAATTCAACATAACTTAACAACATAACTTACAATTTCCATACCTGAGATGTTATGTTCTGCCACTATCATCCTTTATGGCCTTTTGTCCAAGTTAGCATGATGTATTCCTTGTATTCTTAGTCCCCGTCTTCCTTACTACTGATTGAAACCCTCTCAACCTTCGGAGTACTTCTTAAACTAGTAAAACTCACAACAACACTTAAATCGCCCCATGTGTACATACATACAAGTAATCCTCAATAAATGTAAACATGTTAATTAACAAAAATCTATTTGCCGTTTCTGAAGGTAACGCCTGGTGAGTGAGCACAGACCATTAAACCATGTCTGAGGACAGAGGATGCAGTTCCACCTCTTTCCTGTCATCACAGGGAAATGACAAGGATTTCTCCTCCTGCCTCTGCCTCTCAGGTAGCATACCAAGCACTGGGCCTGAAATATTTACTAAGCATCTCCCAGCTGTTCAACATTACTCCAGGAAATTTAACTCTTCGTTTTCTCAACTAAATTATAACTCCTCTAGGGGTACAAACCAGGGGATTTTCTTCTATATCTTCAGAGTACCTAAAATCTACCAACATAAAACAGTTACAAAAGAACTTAACGGTGCAGCTCTTCACTGACCCCTACCAAAGGGTGGACAATACACAGAACTGTAACCCTTTAGGCACCTAGAACAAATTAGTATAATATATGTTTTCACTGTCTTTAAGTAGTTTACAATCTAGTTGGAAAACGGTAATTAAATATTCCAAGATAGGAGACATGTCAGACATGAGTTACAAGTTTATAAAACATTCTATGTATTAGGGGGAAAAAGAAAAGGCTAACTGAACTGCAGTGGTCAGCTGAAGGCTGCAGGATACTTTTGAAAGCCCAACTTCAGAGCATTGGAAAAGAAGATGGAAAGTCATTCTAGGTAAAGTGGAAATGGTACTCGGAAAGGCACGTAGTGTCAATATGTAAACATGGGCCTTTTCAGGGTAATGAGAAATGAGGCTGGAATTCTAGAGCATTTTTTAATTCCTAAGGAGTAACTGATGTTTTGAGCAAGAGAGTGATATGATAAAAGCAGGTTAATATACAGCAAGAAGGATAAAGTGAACTCAGTTGCTTCTGAAACTATATTTTACTTTGTAGAGAAATCTGCTCAAAACAATTATCTGGCTGTTCAGTCTTCTTTGACCTTGGATTTTGTTCACAGGAGCCAGCTGAGAACTAAACTGCATGAACTTATTTTAGATCCTAGATTACTGCTTTCTGTATTACATGTAATTTTGCATTCTTTACCATTACCTTATGCATACACCATTACAGTCACCAAAAATATGAGTCTGAACAGCTGGATAAGAAATAATTCATTATCTTGGGGGATATAACATCCCATTATTGATTTGGTCATTCTCTTACTCTTAGAAGCTTTGATTGTCCCCAGTTTTAATGCACTATAAATAGGATCCTCATATATAACATTTTTGTCCATATTTTAAGTTCTTCAAGAAATTCCTATGAGTAGTATTACTAGGTTATTGAAGATACAATATATTGGTTACTGGAGATAGATAGATAGATATATACACACACACACACACGTACACATCTCCAATAACCTAGTCATATAATGTATAAATATAATCTCATATATAAATATTTATTTACTGTTTTAGAGACAGGGTCTTGCTACTTTGCCCAAGCTGGAGTACAGTGGCTATTCACAGGGATCCCCACTACTGATGAGATGAAAGTTTTGACCTGCTCAGTTTCTAGACTGGGCTAGTTCACCTCTCTTTAGGCACTCTGGTGGTCCTCTGCTCCAGGGAGGTCACCGTATTGATACCGAACTTCGTGCAGACACCTGCTATCAGCACTGCACACTACAGCCCAGAACTCCTGGGCTCAAGTGATCCTCCCGCGTCCCCACTAGCTGAGACTACAGGGGGACATAACTATTTTTGAGGTACTTAATATAACAATTCTTTAGCCCTAATTCTGGTTTGATAGATACAGCCTCAGAATAGTGGAGACAGGATTATATCAAACGTATCTGTGATTGCACTAATACATATTCGACTATATTCCCTGGAAAGTTTAGCATACTCTACTAGAATGACAAACTGAGCAGTCACTTTCACTCTACTGTGAGAATCATTATCATGGGTATGTGACCACCACGTAAAGTTGTTCACATTACAACATTTTCCATATTCTGAACTTCGAGGTATCATCAAAGTTGCACAGAGTTATTACATAACAAAAAATAATTTGTACTTTCTTAATGGAAAAAAGAATATTTTTAAAAACTTTAAAAAAGATATTTTTAAGTCCTAAGTAGTATCAAACGTTATATTCAATCACCTCAATATGAATGAATTCCTATTTCCCATTTTGGCTAAATTTTAGATCCTATAATCCCCAACATAAGATGAAAACCTAGTAAAGTAGGCACTATCCTTGTTTCCACTGCGGTTCAACGCTTACACAAAAACTTTACCTGAAACAATTTAGAGCAGCTCTGTTCAACAGATCTTTCTGAAATGATGAAAATGTTCTGTATCTGTGCTGTTCAGTAAGGTAGCCACCACACACAGGTGCCTACCCAACACCTGAAATATAACTAGTGTCACTTAAGTACTAATTTTTCCATTTTAATTACTTTAAGGTACAATAGTAACAAGTGGCTGACGGCTACTGTATTAGAAAACATGGCTTCATAGTATACAGAAAGACTTCCACTTTAAGATGTTCTATAGTTACAAAAAAGAACAATAGATAAAACAGTGTTAACTAAATTACTGGTTAGATGAGATAATGGAAAGTGTTGGCTGCCTACTAAGCATCTACTCCCCTCTTCCCTCTTCAGAGGCCCTGTTCTGCTCAGGTGGCTGTCTACCTGCGCCCCCAGCTCCAATGATGGATCCCGATCAAAAGGATAGGGCTCAGAGCGTTGTGTGGCTGGCTGACTCTTACTGGTCCAGGGGTGGGCATGTGACTTAGGAGAATCTAAGGATTTTGAGAACTTATATTCCATGGTTTGGGGACCTAATTCTCTCTCCCAAACTGACGGACAAAGAAACATATGGATTCTGGGGGTTCTGGCAGCCACTCTGTAACCTTAAAGAAACTGACATGGTTTGGCTCTGTGTCCCCACTCAAATCTCATCTCAAATTGTAATCCCCACGTGCTGAGCGACAGACCCGGTGGCAGTGATTGGATCGGGGGCGCGATTTCCCCCTTGCTGATCTCAGGATAGGGAGTTCTGAGATCTGATGGTTTTAAAAATGGTACTCTCCCCGGTGCCCTCTCCCTGCCTCCTGCTGCCTTGTGAAGAAGGTTCCTGCTTCCCCTTTGCCTTCCACCATGATTGTAAGTTTCCTGAGGCCTCTCCAGCCATGCCCAGCTGTGAGTCAATTACCCCTCTTTTGTCTATAAATTACCCAGCCTCAGGTAGTATTTTTATGGCAGTGTGAGAATGGACTAACACAGGGAGTCAGCCTAAGGACAAAGCGGACACGGACAAAGCAGAGCCGAAGCTCTGAACTAAGGCACTGGAGTGCTCTGCTTGTGGACTTCCTGTTACTACGTCCCTCTTTATTGTGAACGCCAGTTTCTGTTACTTGAGGCGGGGGTGGACAGACAGCATCCAACACGCTAAGGCTCTCCAGAACGCAGGAAATACCATCTGCCCTTTCTCACATTATGTTAATCCCCCCAAGCAAGGCTTACGGCATGGAGTCTTTCAGACTTGAACTGATAAAGGATCCTTTTGAAGTAGAGATTAGTGCCACCTGTTACCTACATTCAGGTCTAAGTTTTGTTTGTTTGTTTTTTAGAGACAGAGTGTCACTCTGTTGCCCAGGCTAGTCTCAAACTCCTGGGCTCAAGTGATCCTCCCACCCCAGCCTCCCAAAGTGCTGGGATTACAGGTGTGACCCACTGCACCCAGCCCAAGTCTAAGTTTTGAACCTCACCACTGCACTGCTAACTGTAAAGCAGGGTTTGTAGATTTATTTGAATTCTAAAGCACTTTGGACTTATGTTGGTCAGCTGCGTGACACTGTGAAAAGAAAGGAAAAACTGAATGTTTAGAAATCTACTATCAAAAGTCTGCCAAAAAAATAAAGCACAGAGAGGTGAAGAAGAAGAAGATACATTTTGAATTATGGATTGGAGAGCAAAAAGCATACTCCAGTGAGTCCTTTGGTAACATGAAAGTTACTAATCAGCATGAAAACTGCAAGGGCCCAATGCACCGGAATGTCAGGTTTAAAAAGTTGTCTCATAGGCTCAAGAAAAGACTTGTGGTACAGCAGACCACATGGTAGAAAAGACGGAAAGGACCCCATCTTCGCAGACTGGAGAGACAGTCTTCTGCTGGCCTCAAGGAAACAAAGTGCCATATGCTGAACTGGCTATGGACAGGGTCGCATACAGGGAACAGCCCTAGTCCCTGAGGGAGGACACCAGTCAACAGGAAGAAGATAGCACCCTCACTCATGCAGGGAGAAGATAGTACCCTCACTCATGCAGGGAGAAGATAGCACCCTCACTCATGCAGGGAGAAGACAGCACCCTCACTCATGCAGGGAGAAGACAGCACCCTCACTCATGCAGGGAGAAGACAGCACCCTCACTCATGCAGGCACAAATGATGAACTCTGCATACAACCTGAATGAGTTTGCAAACAGGTTCTTCCACAGTTGAACCTCCAGATGAGAATGCAGCCTGCTTGACACTTTGAGATGCTCAGCAGCAAACCAGCTAAGATGTGCCCACACTCCTGACCCAGAGAAACTGCGAGACAATAAACCTGTGTTGTTTTAAGCTGCCAAATTTGGGGGTAATTTGTTACACAGCAATAGAAAACACAAGCCTTCTCTCCTAAACCTTCCCAACCATTGCATGAGTAAGGATTATTTTCATCTTCTCAAAGTCTTTGTTAGAGGGACTACAAAAATGGCAGGCCATACAGACCCTGAGTACAACTGTATAAAAGCAGCAACCTTAGGTTTAGTCACAGTTGTCTACATTAGAACTACAGGAAGACTTGGAAGGAAACTAAGAGGCCCCCTAGTACCATTCTTTATGTTTACAGATAAGGAATGCAAGGACATGTAATAGTTCATAACTTGTTCCAGATCACATAGCTGATTAAAGGCAAAAAAAAAAAAAAAGAAAAGAAAAAGAAAATAGAACTGCTAATCTAGTGAATTTCCCACATCTTCACAAATTGCTCATATGTATAAATTGTGTCTTTTCCCTGAAAATAAAGGATTGAGAGCCAAACTATAAATTTCATTTCTATCTCCTACATGAAAATCAATTGTAACACAAATTTATTGTTACTAATTAACTAAAACATGCTTAGCAATAGGAATTCACTTGATAAATAAGCTCTATGCTTGCTAAACCAAAAAAAGGCATATGAGAAATTATACATATATTTTACACGAAGTAAGCTGCAATAAAACCTGTTTCAGCTTGGCTTTGGTGAAAAATACCAGCATCCCTCTCTGTGGGGTTAACTAGTTTTTTGTCAGTGTTTACTGTATCAAGCATATTTCAGAAAATGTGATTTGATCATCAGAGTACCAGAAGCCATGTTGCAATAAAGAGCTCTTGTATTCTGGGTCCAACTTTAAAATATGTGTTTTTAAAAACCTGCATTTACAGTGATGAAGATGGCAAGAAAAGTGAAGTAAAAACTTGCATTTAGAACTTGACATAAGTCTGCTTTATTTTATAACGTGTGCCACACAAATAAAATTTTTCTGAACATTATATATGACATTCATTTGGCAAACACTACATTGCAGGCCCATCACTGTTTATCTAATTCCTCTAATTTTAAGAAATGACTCAAATTACAATGCAGCTTACTAAGCAGCCCAAACTGTAACAGGAATTGCAGTATTTCAAATAGCAAGGAAGAGTTACTCTAATCCATGCTTACGTTAAAAATCAAGGACTCCAAATAAAACACCATGTTTAATTCAATTTATCATGTCCAAGAAGTCACCAAGGCAATGTAAAAGAACTAACAATGGGGAAGCCCTAATTTTTAAGTCTGCCTTGAAAACAATTTTTGCTTATCAGTGAGACTTTCTAATAGGACTCATCTTGCCATCGGCATCCACAAAATCTGAACCACCTACCTCCCACTTCTCCACGAGGATCCCTTCCTAATGTCTGATGCCTCTTCCCTCACCTCCATTCTTTGCCCACTGCTGCACATGCTTAAAGCCCAGCTACCCTTTCACCCACAGAAGTTGGAGACCACTGCTACCCTGGTTAATTCTCAGAAGTAATAAACTCAGAACCTGAAAGCACATAATGCCTACAAGACTATTCACTATTTCAAACTTCTGCTCTGCTTTACATGAATTAAAAAAAAAAAAAAAAAATCACTGTATTTTTTTCTGCTGTACCAAGGCAAAGAAATTCTACAATCACATTTAAAGACATGGACTAATGACTTCACGACATCGCAGTAGCAGTTTCAGCTGTTCAGTTTCAGAGAAGCTAAAAATTAACAGGTTCTGTGCTAAGCACTGTATCATCTCATTTCTTCTGTAAAATCGCTCCATGAGGACATTAAAACACAATGTTTGGTCACTTACTCAAGGACGACATACTTAGCAAATATAACACAACCAGGATTTGAACACATGCCATCTGCTTGTGCTGTTAACTGCTGAAACATTCTAGTCATTTTTCTAGCCAGGTTGCATAACTTGGCGGCCCATGGTTAAGCGTGAAGTCTCTACGAAGCCCAGTAACAAGCCCAAAAGCTGTTTCTTAAAAGAGCGGTTACCTGCAAAGGATGCAAAGGCTTTGCTCCAAAATCCCAGGATCTACACTGTAATTATCTCCTACAGGGCCTGCCAAAGGTTCCAAACAGCATTTCAGTCTGCCACTGACATTTCAAGCACCGTAGGATCTGCTGGGTCATATGGCCTGAGAGGCAGAGCAGTTTGCACAGCAGCCTGTAGCTGTGGCAGAGGCGCCTTTTGTTCCGGGATCCACTCAAAACTAGCAGCATTTTGGGTCACTCAGTGAACGACCTGAAGTCGCACACCCAAATGAGGACTATGCCACCTCCAGAACCCAAACAGGCCCACCAGACCTTGCTTCTCTCTTTCTGTTATAGGTGGGAACACGCCCTACACCACACCAGCGGACCCCTAGAAATTTCACTCAAGGCCGGGCGCGGTGGCTCACGCCTGTAATCCCAGCACTTTGGGAGGCCGAGGCGGGCGGATCACGAGGTCAGGAGATCGAGACCATCCTGGCTAACACGGTGAAACCCCGTCTCTACTAAAAAATAGAAAATTAGCCGGGCGAGGTGGCGGCGCCTGTAGTCCCAGCTACTCGGGAGGCTGAGGCAGGAGAATGGCGTGAACCTGGGGGGCGGAGCTTGCAGTGAGCCGAGATCGCGCCACTGCACTCCAGCCTGGGGCACAGAGCAAGACTCCGTCTCAAAAAAAAAAAAAATTTCACTCAAGTAGAAGGACCCTGAACGTTTGCTGGATTTATTTCCCGCCCTCTGACATGCAAATGTCTTACCAGTAAGTCAACAGTAGTTGTTCCTTCTTGCCCACCAGGTCCAATCAGCACACCACCATCAATGTGATGGGCCAGGATGATGTCTTGTGGAAAGGAAGGGCAATCAGGGTCTGTCTGCTTGCTACAGCTGCTGTAATAGAGAACCACAAACTGAGGAGCTTACACAACAGAAATGTATGTCTCCGTCTATGGGGTTAGAAGTCCAAGATTAAGGTGTCAAAAGCACTGGTTTCTTCAAAGGGAGTGAGGAAGCATCTGCTTCATGCCTCCCCCCTTGCTCCTGATGGTTTGCTGAAAACGTGTGACATTTCTTGGTGTTCCTCTACTTCAGTTTCACATGGCATTCTCCCCGTGTGAATGTCTGTGTTCAAATTCCTCCTGTTTACAAGGACACCAGTTGTGTCGGATTAGGGGCCCAGCCTACTTCAGTATGACCTCATCTTATCTAATCACATTTTTAACTACCCTATTCCCAAATAAGGTCATACCCTGAAGTAATGAGGGCTAGGAATCCAATATACAAATTTTTAGAAGACACAATTCAACTCGTAACAAGATCTCTGTGGTCTAAGTTATGATACAGTGTTGGAAAGTTGATATTTCCGAGGGAGGACAGTGAAGGTGTATTTCTGGCTTTGTCAGTTGAAAGAAAACTGCTTTTAGTGATCTTTACTAACAGACAGTAAGACAAAGCATGCAGCAGATCAGTAACTGCATGCCAGCTACTGGGGGACAGGTTCTCAAGTAAAGAAATGAAACATGGAACAGCGGCTGCAATTAGTCACCACTCAGTTAAGTTCATGATAATCCACTGTCATTTTCCAAGATCAATCTGTTTTCTGCACAGGCCAAATAGGAGGGCTGAATGCGAATATGTCAGGAATCATCACCTGTATCCTTAAGTGCCCCAATCTCTGCAGTTCCTCCGGGAATGAGGTATTGCTTTCGGCTTCCTACCCCTCCAGGAAGAGGCAGCTCTAGTGGCTTTTATTTGGCCTTTCTTACCACAATAGCCCTCATTCCACAGGTCGGGGAACCAGTGTGGGGATTCTGCCAGTTGCTGAGTATGTCTATACCAGTTACGCATCCTGGAACGAATATGCGGACTCACTGTGAGGAGGACCTGGATTAAACCTCTACTGACCACCTACCCTCAACAAGCCCCTAGTCTGAACGGTGGGCCAAAACGACACTTTGAGAGTCCTGGAATTAGTGTCAGTTCAGAGTTAAGTGTTCACTAATCCATGAGAAGTCTATTTCCTCTTCTCCAATGCACACTTACCCTGATAAGCCATAGGCCCCTTCGGGAAACGCTGAGAAAAAAATTAATGGTATAAATTCTTGGCAGCACAATGGGGTCCGTCCTCAAAAGGATCCAGCCTCCCCTCATTCAAGGGGTTCTTCGTCTGTAAAATGACTCAAATCTGGGAATTGATTGAGGGGCCATGACTCTTTCTTTGGTAATTAAAGTAAGGCTTCCATTCACTTGACCTAGAACTCTTCTGCTTACCCAGATTAAGTCAGAATTCAGTAGACTGCCCATCGAGTTCTCTTCTAGGGACACCATGACCACCTACCCAACGCCACAGGACTCCCAAGTCAGGCTGTTCAGATTGCTGCTTTGACTCCGCTGTCCCCCATGATGGCAACACACCCACTTAGTCTTTGGTGATCACATGGCCCCACCACCCGGGATCCAACCATCCCTGCTGCTGTTAAGGACCTGCAGTCAGTGGCAGCAGCTTTCACTGCAATCTCTGACCGGCAGAGAAGAGCAACCCCAGAGCTCTTCACAGGTGCCTCAGGAGAACCAGCAACGTCTTACAAGGTAACTACCTCAAGGGACATCATTACAGGTTCTTCAGGCAAAGCAGAGTTAATATCCTCAAACAGAGGTGGAAGAATTGCTTCTATTGGCAAAAAAGAGTGAGTAAAATTTAGAAGTTTAACATCCCCAACTTCATCAGGATTTTCCCATATGGCCCTATTCCAAGTGTGAGGATCCCATTCCTTCCCAATCAATGCCTCATTTTAACAGCAGACCAAGGTGAAGAGGGGACTCAGTCAGACACTCACACGGGGAGATGCCGTGTGAACTGAATAACAGCAGACCAAGGTGAAGAGGGAACTCAGACACTCACACGGGGAGACGCCGTGTGAACTGAATAACAGCAGACCAAGGTGAAGAGGGAACTCAGTCAGACACTCACACGGGGAGACGCCGTGTGAACTGAATAACAGCAGACCAAGGTGAAGAGGGGACTCAGTCAGACACTCACACGGGGAGACGCCGTGTGAACTGAATAACAGCAGACCAAGGTGAAGAGGGGACTCAGTCAGACACTCACACGGGGAGACGCCGTGTGAACTGAATAACAGCAGACCAAGGTGAAGAGGGGACTCAGTCAGACACTCACACGGGGAGACGCCGTGTGAACTGAATAACAGCAGACCAAGGTGAAGAGGGGACTCAGTCAGACACTCACACGGGGAGACGCCGTGTGAACTGAATAACAGCAGACCAAGGTGAAGAGGGAACTCAGTCAGACACTCACACGGGGAGACGCCGTGTGAACTGAATAACAGCAGACCAAGGTGAAGAGGGGACTCAGTCAGACACTCACACGGGGAGACGCCGTGTGAACTGAATAACAGCAGACCAAGGTGAAGAGGGGACTCAGTCAGACACCAACACGGGGAGACGCCGTGTGAACTGAGTTCAGCAGACCAAGGTAAAGAGGGGACTCAGTCAGACACCAACACGGGGAGACGCCGTGTGAACTGAATAACAGCAGACCAAGGTGAAGAGGGGACTCAGTCAGACACCAACACGGGGAGATGCCGTGTGAACTGAATAACAGCAGACCAAGGTGAAGAGGGGACTCAGTCAGACACCAACACGGGGAGACGCCGTGTGAACTGAATAACAGCAGACCAAGGTGAAGAGGGGACTCAGTCAGACACCAACACGGGGAGATGCCGTGTGAACTGAATAACAGCAGACCAAGGTGAAGAGGGGACTCAGTCAGACACTCACACGGGGAGATGCCGTGTGAACTGAATAACAGCAGACCAAGGTGAAGAGGGGACTCAGTCAGACACACACACGGGGAGACGCCGTGTGAACTGAGTTCAGCCACCTACAGGGTGAGCCTCTGGGCTTTTGGTCTCCACCAACCCCAGCTCTGCAGCTACAGGAGACACGGGTTCTTCAGGGCAGACCCAGAAGCTTTTCGGGTCACTCATGTGGAGCTTCAATCGGGAATTTGAAGCCTTCAGCTTTTGCCCTTTTCTTTTCTTTCTTTCTTTTTTTTTTGAGACAGTCTCACTCTGTTACTCAGGCTGGAGTGCAGTGGTGTAATCTCGGCTCACTGCAACCTCCGCCTCCTGGGTTCAAGCGATTCTCCTGCCTCAGCCTCCCCAGTAGCTGGGATAGTCCTTTTCTTTTCTCACTTTACCCAGCACAGTTAAAAGCAACCAGCCTATCTTATTATACTCATTAATTTGATTAAAATGTTCTAAGGTATCAAACACCTGATCATTCTGAAACTTGTCTATAAGCACGAGTGGGAGCATCCAAGCGTGATCTTGTGCGTATCTCTTGCCACATCACACCATGGACTACCAGCGCCCTCTTTTCCACTGGGAACACTCATTATTGCCTTTAAATCTGATCAGTCAAGAAGACCAGTTCCGGAAACACTATCATCAATTCAGAAAACTCATCCTTAAGATTCTGCTCACTAGAAGCACTCTCAGCACCCAAATTTGAATCAGTCAGGGCTCTCCAGAGATACAGAACTGATAGGAAAAAATACATAGATGTAGATAAAAACATAAATATCTTCATCTATATATAGACAAATATAGAGATACTGGTATTTTAAGGAACTGGCTCACACAATTGTAGGGGCTAGAAACTTCAAAATGTGTAGGGTAATCTACAGACAGGAAACTCAGGCAGGAATTGATGCTGTAGTCTTGAGGAAAATACTGTCCTCTTCAGGACACCTGTTTTGGCTTTTTTGGCCTTCAGTTGATTGCATGAGGTCCACTCACATTATTTAACGTAATATACTTTAGTTTAGGTCAGCTGATTATAGATGTTAACCACGTCTTCAGAATACCATCATAGCATGAACCAAGTTAGTATCTGATTAAATAACTAGGTATTATAGCCTAGCTAAGCTGACATAATAAAACTAATCATCACACACAGTATTACTCAACAAAATCTTATTTCCAACTGAAGGAAAAACCTTTTAAACAATAATATTTTATTTGCTCCAGAAAGGCCATGAAATTTTAGTAAGAACACTTTTCTGAGTGGACAGAGGAAAAGTCCTTCATTCAAAACCATTTGGAGGAACAAAGCTGCCATGAACCACCTCTCTTCACAGAACACTATCTTAGGAAACTGTAACATTGTATCTACATTTTTAAAACAATCTCTATGTTTCAAAAATATGATCTCCAACTCTACAACAGAAATCACACTTTAAAATTATACCTCTGACAGAAGCGCTCTCACTTTCTTACAAATGGGTTGAAATAAATCCTACACGTCCTTTCCTTGTCTTGGTGGAGCTCACATTCCAGCAAGATAACATCCTTATCTAACTATGTTCTCTCTGGACATAATAACCCAGGCATTAAGAAGTATCAAAACACTTTCTGAAAATCTATTTGCTAGGCAACTTCCAGTTCTGAGTATGACCTTCTAGCCAGCACTGTTTCATTATTAGCAGAATCTGGTCAATCAGCCAGACTGCCTGGGTCCAAATCCTGATCCCACTACTTACAAGCTGCATGATCTTGGCCAAGTTACTTAACACTCATCTGTAAAACACTCATAATTATACCACTGGGTTCAGTTAGAATTAAACGAGGGCAAATGAATAAAGCACTAAGCTCAAGTATTAGCTATTATTATTTTAATGTCTGGAAAACCAGAGATTACTCAGGTACTCAAGTATTCGCTGTTATTATTTTTTTATTACTAAAAAATTTACTAAATTTTTTTACAATTTAAAATTTTAAAAGGTACTCAAGTATTAGCTATTATTATTTTAATGTCCAGAAAACCAGCGATTACTCAGGTAATAAGAGAAAAATAACACTAATGGTAATTTTAAAATCATTTTTATCTGGCTCATTTACTTCTTACATTAACTGCTTTCAAGAATCCTTCCTCTCTCTTCTCAAATGAATTTACATAACTTCTAGTTTTATAAAAACTACAAAACGTAATCTCTATATATCCCACTATCGTGGAGTTTTCATAAACACATAGTTAAGGGGCTTTTGATCAAATAAAATTTTTTTGTTTTGATTTTTGAGACAGACAGTCTCGCTCTGTCGCCCAGGCTGGAGTGCAATGGTGCAATCTCGGCTCACTGCAACCTTCGCCTCCCAGGTTTAAGTGATTCTCCTGCCTCAGCCTCCTGAGTAGCTGAGATTACAGGCACGTGCCATCGCGCCCCGCTAATTTTTGTATTTTTAGTAGAGACGGGGTTTCACCATGTTGGCCAGGCTGGTCTTGAACGTGATCCGCCCACCTCGGTCTCCCAAAGAGATGGGATTACAGGAGTAAACCGCCGTGCCTGGTGTTTAAAAACATTAAAACATGCTTTTAAAAGTCTAAATTACATTCATTTTCTGTAAAATTACAACAGCAATTATCTCAAGAAACTTAAGCATCAGGACCAGGGAATGTAATTGCCTGGTTCTAATGCTTGGATACTGTCAGGCCTCTGAGCCCAAGCCAAGCCATCGCATCCCCTGTGACTTGCACGTATATATAGGCCCAGATGGCCTCAAGTAACTGAAGAATCACAAAAGAAGTGCAAATGCCCTGCCTCGCCTTAACCGATGACATTCCACCACAAAAGAAGAGAAAACGGCCGGTCCTTGCCTTAAGTGATATTAACTTGTGAAATTCCTTTTCCTGGCTCATCCTGGCTCAAAAAGCTCCCCCACTGAGCACCTTGTGACCCCCACTCCCGCCCGCCAGAGAACAACCCCCCTTTGACTGTAATTTTCCTTTACTTACCCAAATCCTATAAAACGGCCCCACCCTTATCTCCCTTCGCTTTTCGGACTCAGCCTGCCTGCCTTCACCCAGGTGATTAAAAAGCTTTATTGCTCACACAAAGCCTGTCTGGTGGTCTCTTCACACGGACGCGCACGACAGATATGCCTATAATGTATTCGATCTTTAAGACCTTCACCTTTGCAATTGTCAATATTCATGAAATGAAATTCTCAACTTAGCTCATTTCATATAATAATACAAGCAGTCATCTGAAATTGATGGTTCATCCCTATTTGTGAAAAACAGGCCTCATTCTCGGTTCAAAGTTTGTAAGAGGTCAACAACCTCAGATGCCCACAATTTACAAGTGATTAGATTGGAAACTACAACGCTGCAAATGCTGCCTTCCCCAAAGCCAGGTCCATTCATTAATATATCTGTGCCTACTGACAAGAAGGCAGGCTGGTAAAGCACATTTTCAAAGCTGTTTTAAAGGGATCAATTTTGGTAAAAAGTAATTCAAGACGGATTGTAAAGCTGCTCAGTTTTACACCCTTGGAAGGTGGGGACTTGACGCACGATGTTAACATGTACACGCATCAATAATCCACAGGTAGTTTTGACCCTGATCTCAGGTTGAAAGTCCTCAACTATGGAGCTTTCGAGTTTCAGCACAGTAGGCGCTTTCACTCCCCAGTAGAAATCTGGGGTGATGGCCAAAAAAAGTGTGTTGTCTCCCCCAAACCACACCATGCCAAGTTCAGCCAACGCAGAGTAATGCACCCTTACGTATTCGTCAAGAAGAGGTATAGTCGGTCCCTTTTCTCAAAACCTAACAGGTGAGAATGGCCTCTTGTGGCTTCCCAAATACGGCGGTAAGGACCAATCTGCCAGCTCCTAACAAGAAATTGCTGATTTTTAAAACCACTCCGACCGCGGGCGCTTCCAGACCCCTCCTCAACCGGCTTCCGAGGAAGAGAAGAGAAGACGGTGAAGGGTCACAGCAGAGCAGGCAGAAAAACAGTCCCAAAGCAAGATTTGCCAGGACACTGGCTCAACCCGGAAGGGCGGGGGAGCCTCTCTGGGCCGGGGGCGGTGGGGTCTGCGGCTGTGGACGACCCCAGTCTGGCGGTCATACACTGCCGCAGTCCGAAGAGCGGCGTCCGCAGAGCAGTTGCCGGGTTCGCGCCGCGAGTCAGCTCCCGGACACACGCCCAGGGTTGAAGGTGCCCTCTAGACCCCTCCCGCTGCCCCCAGAGGCCTGGGGCCCAGGCTACCTCTTAGGACGCTCGGGCCGCCGCTTCCCGCCGCGCGGGCTGGACCACAGCTCCTCGAACGCCACGGCAGTGCTACTCAGCAGAGGACCCCGACCGAGTGCGGGTCCGGGTGCCAGAACCCGCGGGACTCAGCCGGACGCCAGCCCCCTACCGCCTCCGGCCCGCCAGCCGCGCCCACTAGCAACGTGCTCGCGGCCGCCCGTGCCCTCTCAGCGAAGCCTCCGCATGCCGCGCGCGGCACGTCGGGACTCGTAGTTCCGGCGCGGAGGACTTGCGTCGCGGCACGCTCTCCTGAGCGGCGCCACGTGACCCCGCACCTCCGGAAGTGACGTGACCAGACACGCGTGGCGCGGGCCGCCGTTTCCGCAAACAGAATCGCGTTTGGGTGTGCTGGTGAGTGTGACGGCTGGAACTCCGGCCCTTCCTTTCTTTGTGTTTATTCCTCGGCTGCCGTGGAGCGGTGGAAATGGCACTCCCGCTCCTGACATGGGCTCACTTCGATTAGCCCTGTGCTTCACTGGCCGCGGCGTGCGTCTGTCGCCTTGTGTCCGCAGTCCCAAGCGAAATGGGAACTGCTTGGGGTGGGCGGGCGCTGTTGCTCCTCCAGACTGAGCGAGCCCGGGTGGGAGAAGAAGCCCGAGAGCTGTTCCAGCTCGCGCCCCAGGGCCCTGCTGGGGAGGGGCGCGGGGTCCTCAGGTCTGTCTTGAGCGGCGCCTCGGAAACCTGAACCAGAGCTTGAGTAACAGGCCGCGCCAATGACGGAGGGGAGAACTTGGCTGGAAGAGTCCGTCTCGCCTCGCTGCGTCCTCTCGGGCCCGTAGTAGAGGGTCAGGCGGCTGGCTTGGGGCTTAAGAGCTTATCCCGCGTGGGCTTTATCCCCGCGGCCTTGGCGGCCCGCTCGGTCGTACCCCGAGGAACTGAAGTGACGCAGAGACTTAGCCTGCTCCGGAGGTGTGGCTGGAAAGCCAGGTCGAAACGTCCGGGTGGTTATTTATCGCGTATCCATCTCGATGTCAGGCGACCACCTCTGGAAGGTTTCTCCCGAGGATTCTGAGGGACAGCTCTCTTTCCTTTGGAGTGTTTTCATTATTCCACTTTGAGTTCGGTTTGTTCCCCCCCATTTGTTAAATTGGTACATAGAAGTTGCACATATTTGGAGGTACAGGTGATATTTTGATACATGCATACAACGTGTAACGACCAAATCAGGGCAGTTGGGGTATTTGTCATCTCAAACATTTGTTTTCTTTATGTTGGGAGCATTCCAATTTTTCTTTTAGCTATTTTGAACTACACAATAAGTTACTGTTAACTGTGTCCACCCCACCGTACTATCAGGCACTAGATTTTATTTCTTCTGGGGTTTTTTTGTACCCACTAACCAGTTTCTCTTCTTCATCCCCGTCTTCCTGCTACCCTTCCCAGTCTGTGGTAACCACCATTTCACTCTTTACCTCCACAGTTTTAGCTCCCACTTGAGTGACAACATGATATTGTCTTCATGTGCCTGACTTATTTCACTTAACATGATGACATCCGGGTTGATCCATGTTGTTGCAAATGACAGGATTTCATTCTTTTTAATGACTCATATTCCATTGTGTATATGTGCTACATTATCTTTATTCATCTGTTGATGGACACTTAGGTTGATTCCATATCTTGACTATTGTGAATAAACTTGAGACTGCAGATATTTCTTGGATATACTGATTTCCCTTCTTTTGGATCTATTCCCAAATTTGCAAAACTATTCATCGGACGGGGATTAACCAGAATATAGAAGAAACTCATCTCAATAGCGCCAGTTCTATTTTTTGGTTTTTTTTTTTTTAAGAACCTCCATACTTTTCCCAGTATGTAAATTAGTGGCTTGCTAATTTACATTCCCCCTAACGGTGTACAAGTGTTCCCTGTTTTCTGCATCCTCATCGACATTTTTTTTTTTTTTTTTTTTTTTTTTGACGGAGCCTTGCTCTGTCGCCCAGGCCGGAGTGCAGTGGCTTGATCTTAGCTCGCTGCAACCTTTACCTCTGGGTTCCAGCGATTCTCATGCCTCAGCCTCCAGAGTAGCTGGGATTACAGGCGCACATCACCACGTCCGGCTACTTTTTGTATTTTTGGTAGAGATGGGGTTTCAGTATGTTGGCAGGCTGGTCTCGAACTCCTGACCTCAAGTGATCTGCCCACCTTCACCTCCCAAAGTGCTGGGATTACAGGTGTGAGCCACCGCGACGGCCTTAGTATCCATTTTTTAAAAGTCTTTCTGATAAAAGCCATTTTAGCCGAGATGAGATGGTATCTCATTGTGGTTTCGACTTGCATTTCCCTGGTATTACTGATATTGAGCATTTTTTACATATATACCTGTTGGCCATTTGTGTGTCTTTTAGGAAATGTCTATTCAGATCTTTTGCCCATTTGTAGTAGGATTGCTTCTTTTTTTTGCTATTGAGTTGAGTTTCTTCTATATTCCGGTTGTGAATCCCCTGTCAGATGAATGGTTTCGCAGATACTTTCTCGCTTTCTGTAGGTTATCTCTTCATTCTTGTTTCCTTTGCTGTGCAGAAGTTTTTAGCTTGATATAATCCCATTTGTCTGTTTTTGCTTTTGTTGCCTGTACTTTTGAGGTCTTACCACAGAAATCTTTGCCCAGACCAGTGTCTTGAAGCATTTCCACAATGTTTTCTTCAAGTAATTTCATACTTGCGGGTTTTAAATTTAAGTTTTCGGTCCATTTTTATTTGATTTTTGCATATGGTGAGAGAGAGTGGTCTAGATTTCCCAGCACCATTTTTTGAGGACACTGTTCACTATGTACGTTCTTGGCACATTTGTTGAAAACAAGTTGGCTGTAAACATGGTGCTTGGTTTTAAACATTCTTACTCATTTTTGTGGTCATCTGGAATGCTGTGTCATTTCTGCTGACCTAATTGATTATGTTTTTATGATGTCACATCTGTGATACCATAAAAGTAAGTGACATAAGTAAAATTCATGCTTAAATCTCGATACTAATTTTAGGTAATAATTATAGCTAAAGATAAGTCACGTTGCTTTATTTGAATTTAAAGCCAATTTCCATTAAGAAATCAATGGCAGAGGAGGAGAACTAGGAATTTAATAAGTTGGTAGCCAATTTTTCTAGATAATCATTTTAAGTATTTGTTCTGAAAATTACTTTTTTGATTTTTTGTTGTTGTTGTTCTCTCATTCAGTTCTATTTGGTACCTCTTGGTATTTTGTTACCTCAAATGGTGGATCATGAAAGCTAATAACCCTTGAAATCGTTACCCATTCGTAGTGACTTGTTACCCATTCCTTTAAGCAACTTAATTTCTTATTCTTTTTCGTTATCCAAAAGGCTTATTTATTTATCTATCTATTTTTAGCACAACACAAACACTTCCTTCATGAAAAAGCTTTTTTTTTTTTTTAAGGGGGCGTCTCACTTTGTTACCTAGGCTGTAGTGCAGTGGCGCAATCACAGCTCACTGCAGCATGGACCTCCTAGGCTCAGGTCATTCTCCTACTTCAGCCTGCTGAGTAACTGGAACTAAGGCATGTGCTACCATGCCAGGTATTTTTTGTAGAGACGGGATTTTGCCATGTTGCCCAAGCTGGTCTCTAACTCCAGAGCTCAAGCAGTCTGCCCACCTCGGTCCCCCAAAGTGGTGGGATTACAGGTGTGAGCCACTGTGCCGAACAAAAGCTTAACATTTTAATAGTGGTATGTAAGCTATAAACATCTTGAAAACATAATTTACCTTGAGCTTCTCTGTAGTAGGAGGTCACTAAGTTTGTTGAATGACTTAATAAATCACCCACCGTAATTCTTAACCAATAGATAGTTCAGTTATTTCTCTCTCTTTCCCATCTTAATGTAGGTCTAAGAACATATTTGAAGGAGACTTAATGGTCATCAAACTGCAGGCTGAGTCTTGAAACTTGTCTAAAGTCATTTCTGCTCTCTCCACTTTCTACCTAATTGTGAAATATGATTTCATTATGAAACCATTATGAAATATGATTTCAGAAGTTCTTGCTGTAGAATCCCAAACTTTTTCTGTTCTTGATGCCCTTAGTGTCCATAGGCCAAAAGAAATGCAACAGTTCCATTTATTAAGTAGTTTACCCCAAAGAATTTGAAAGTATTTGTGGTCTAACAACTTTATGTCTGTTTAAAAAAATTAATACACATAAATTGGGGGGAAAGGTAATGTTTGTGTTTTATTCTTAATTAATCACAATCCCTTGCTAACAGGATGTGTGAACCTGTTGGGTACTGTACAACTTCAAGCCTCGAAATCAGATAGGCACCGCCAACCTCATCTCCTGTTTCACCTTGATTTTCTGTGATACCAAAATCTCAGCTTCACAAAGTCATTGAAAGGTATGTAGTGCAGTCTATTCAGTTGGAACTGTGCTGCACTTAAAGCTGGTAGTTTCTGTGATATCTTCCACGTTACGTCCTGTGGTGCTGTTTGTTATGGTGCCAACCATGCAGTTTGGGAACCAGAGTTATGGAGTAAGGGTCAGAACTGAAATGGAGCTAGTGCATGTGTATCCCCACTTCATTCATCAGCTTTAATGCCAACAGTGACTTTTATGAATAAGATTATAGAATTACGGGGGGATTATACTTAGTATTACCATATTCAGAAATTCGTGCATAATATCGATTAACATTTTTTAATATTCTCTCTACAATGAGATTTTTTAAAACTCCTAGTTGATCAAATTTTTTTTTTTTGATCAAATTCTAGTTAAAATTATTTTAGGCCGGGTGCGGTGGCTTACGCCTGTAATCCCAGCATTTTGGAAGGCCGAGGCAGGCGGATCACCTGGGGTCAGGAGTTAGAGACCAGCCTGCCCAACATGGCGAAACCGCGACTCTACTAAACATAGAAAAAATTAGCTGGGCCTGTTGGCAGACGCCTGTAATCCCAGCTACTCGGGAGGCTGTGGCAGGAGAATCGCTTGAACCCTGGAGGCAGAGCTTGCAGTGAGCCGAAATCACGCCATTGCTCTCCAGCCTGGGTGACAAAAGTGAAACTGTCTCCAAAAAAAAAAAATTGTTTTAAAGTCTTAGTGTTTACAAGTAATACCAATTTTTTGTCATTCTAGTGTTGGTTCATGAAGTTTTACCATCAATTCAAGCAATCATAAATGGCAAATTCTACAAAAGCAGAGGAATATGAAAAGATGTCTGTTGAACAGGCAAAAGCTTCCGTGAATTCTGAAGCAGAGTCTTCGTTCAGTATTAATGAAAACACAACAGCTTCTGGGACTGGGCTTTCTGGAAAGACTTCTGTCTGTAGACAAGTAGACACAGCAAGAAAGAGAAAAGAGTTTGAAGATGATCTTGTAAAGGAAAGTTCTAGTTGTGGGGAAGGCACTCCATCCAAGAAGAGAAAACTTGATCCCGAAATTGTCCCAGAGGAAAAAGATTGTGGTGATGATGAAGGCAATTCAAAGAAAAGAAAAAGAGAAACTGAGGATGTTCCAAAAGATGAATATTCTACTGGAGATGGCACTCAAAATAAGAGAAAAATAGCACTTGAGGATGTTCCTGAAAAGCAGAAAGTATGTTCAGTGTATTTTCTTTTACTCGGAATATGTAAGTCTGAAATGTGGAACACCTGTGCAATCATACTGATCTTTTTACATAATCTTAATAGCGTAAGAATGTTCTGTTTTTAATAGATGTGGTCTTAAGACAAAGGAGGCTTTTAACTCTTACGATTTCTGTTAAGGCGAAACGTCTCCTGCTAATGAGATAGATTTTTTAGTTTTTGTTTGGTTTTATTTTCTAATGAGATAATCTTTATCTTATTTTAGAATCTTCTTTATTAGAAACTTTTTTTTTTCCGAGACGGAGTCTTTGCACCGTCGCCCAGGCTGGAGTGTGATGGTGTGATCGAAGCTCACTGCAGTCACAACCTCCTGGGCATTAGCAGGCCTCACCCGTAACTAGAAACTTGAAAGCTACTTTGCTGTCTGTTGGTGTTTTTAAAAACTCATACTAGAGTATGAGATCCAAGTGATTTACCTATTTTTCTTTTTTATTAGGTGTTCGGCTCCAGTTTTTTTGTCAGAAGTTATCACTTAAAAATGATAACTTTTAAAATTATACCTAGCTTTACATCCCTTTATTAATGTAATTCCTTAAACTGTTTTCAACTTATTAATGTATTTTACATACTGTTTTAGTTAAGTGAATACAGATGCCTAATATGTAGTGAAGATACTACAGAGCAAGTTGTTTTCATCTGGAAGTACCACATTAGAAAGGAATTTGAGGCAGAATTTGCAGTTAGAGGAAAAAAGTACTTTAATGAGTAAATAAAATTCTGCCATTGGCCCTTATGAGGAAAGTGACTGATAGTGAGGCTTTTGTCATTAATGGAATGTGAATTCTTTTAACAGAGGGGAGTTGTTTGTTTGTTTTTGAGACAGAGTCTCCCTAGAGTGCAATGGTGCAAACTCAGCTCACTGCAGCCTCCACCTCCTGAGTTCAAGTGATTCTCCTGCCTCAGCCTCCCGAGTAGCTGGGACTACAGGCGCCCACCACCATGCCCGGCTAATTTTGTATTTTTAGTGGAGATGGGATTTCACCATATTGGCCAGGCTGGTCTTGAACTCCTTGTCATGCACGTCCGTGTGAAGAGACCACCAAACAGGCTTTGTGTGAGCAATAAAGCTTTTTATTGTAAAGCAATAAAGCCTGGGTGCAGGCGGGCTGAGTCCGAAAAGATAGCAAAGGGAGATAAGTGTGGGGCCGTTTTATAGGATTTGGGTAAGTAAAGGAATATTATAGTCAAAGGGGGGTTGTTCTCTGGCGTGTAGGAGTGAGAGTCACAAGGTGCTCAGTGGGGGAGCTTTTTGAGCCAGGATGAGCCAGGAAAAGGAATTTCACAAGATAGTATCATCGCTTAAGGCAAGGACCGGCAGTTTTCACTTCTTTTGTGGTAGAATGTCATCAGTTAAGGCGAGGCAGGGCATTTGCACTTCTTTTGTGATTCTTCAGTTACTTCAGGCCATCTGGGCGTACGTGCAAGTCACAGGGGATGCGATGGCTTGGCTTGGGCTCAGAGGCCTGACACTCCTGACTTCGTGATCTGCCTGCCTCAGCCTCCCGAAGTGCTGGGATTATAAGCGTGAGATGCTGCACCTGGCTGGGAGCTTGTATTTTAAACATAGTTTTCAAACTTTTACTAGCCCTAGAACCCCTTTTTCAAATGAAAATCTTACACTTAAACCTGTTATGTAAAATAGGTCAAGGATTTGCTGAAAGGCCGTTCAGCACATCAGTGAGATTCAGCACTTTGGCTGAAAAGGGACGTAGGAGGATTTGAAGCCCTTTACAAACTATCATGGCATTTTTACAGGATTTCTAGGGACTCAGGAAGCACAAATTGAAAACTGTTGGGTTACATATAACGTATATGATAGCATTATTATAATAGAAATCACTAACACTGCACATTGCCTACTGAATTCTAACCTCTTTTTTTTTTCTTTTTTTTTTTTTTTTTTTGAGACAGTCTCGCTCTGTTGCCCACGCTGGAGTGCAGTGACCCGATCTTGGCTCACCGCAATCTCCACCTCCTGGGTTCAAGCGATTCTCCTGCCTCAGCCTCCCGGGTAGCTGGAATTACAGGTCTGCACCACCACACCCAGCTAATTTTTGTATTTTTAGTAGAGATGGGGTTTCACCATGTTGGCCAGGCTGGTCTCAAACTCCTGACTTCAAGTCCTCCCACCTGGGCCTCCCAAAGTGCTAGGATTACAGGCGTGAGCCACTTCTCCCAGCCCTAATCTCTTTATATACATTATTTTATTTAATTTTCACAAGTTTTATAAAAATAATGTAATTATAGCTTATTCCTAATTTATTCTCTTATAGAAACACCAAACATTGTCATTTATCAAACTGAATAATCAGAATTCTGGAAGAGTACTGGGTTTATTAAGACACTGACACTAAAATTATACAGATGAAATATCACAATGAAAATTTTAAACCTAGAGATGTTTTTCAAAATAGGGTGATATGTTTGGGTGTGTCCTTCCCGGGATCTCATCTTGAATTGTAGCTCTCATAATTCCCACATGTGTGGGAGGGACCTGGTGTGAGATCATTGAATCACTGCGGTTCCCCCACACTGTTCTCATGGTAATGAAGAAGTCTCACGAGATCTGGTGGTTTGATAAGGGGTTTCCGCTTTCACTTGGCTCTCGTTCTCTCTCGCCTGCTGCCATGTAAGACCTGCCTTTTGCCTTCCACCCTGATTGTGAGGCCTCCCCAGTCACGTGGAACTGTGAGTCCATTAAGCCTCTTTTTCTTTATAAATTACCAGCCTCGGGTGTGTCTTTATCAGCAGCATGAAGACGGACTGATACCCAAGGACTCAGAAAACAAATCTTAGGTCTAATGATAATTAGTGAGACTTCTGTGGTTAATTGCCATTGTTTAGTGAAGTTTACCAATTCTAATAGTATTTTATCCATTCCCAGGTGAAATGTTCTGAGGCTTATTTTTACCATGTTCTGATCCTTGATGTTTTTCTATTCTGTTTTATTTTCAGAATCTGGAAGAAGGACACAGCTCAGCAGTGGCTGCCCATTACAATGAACTTCAGGAAGTTGGTTTGGAGAAGCGTAGTCAAAGTCGTATTTTTTACCTAAGAAACTTTAATAATTGGATGAAAAGTGTTCTCATTGGTAGGGTGGTTTTTTGCTGTTAGCTTGCCGTTTTTCATTTTGGCTTATGTTTCCTTTTTTCTCCCCACTGGTGTAACCAGCGCCAAGCGACTGAGTCTTTAATTCCTGCTCATTTAATTATCAAACCTTGACTTTATAAAGCTAGAGCCAAGACTAGGTCTTGAAGACAGATTCTTCTAATACTTGTGGTTGACGGTAAGATGTTAACGGGTGTTTAGTTGATATGTTGACGATGGTAAGATGTTAACGGGTGTTTAGTTGATACGTTGACGACAGTAAGATGTTAACGGGTGTTTAGTTGATACGTTGACGACGGTAAGATGTTAACGGGTGTTTAGTTGATACGTTGACGGTAAGATGTTAACGGGTGTTTAGTTGATACGTTGACAGTAAGATGCTAACGGGTGTTTAGTTGATACGTTGACGACGGTAAGATGTTAACGGGTATTTAGTTGATACGTTGACGACGGTAAGATGTTAACGGGTGTTTAGTTGATAGGTTGACGACGGTAAGATGTTAATGGGTGTTTAGTTGATATGTTGACTACGGTAAGATGTTAACGGGTGTTTAGTTGATACGTTGACTACGGTAAGATGTTAACGGGTGTTTAGTTGATACGTTGACGACGGTAAGATGTTAACGGGTGTTTAGTTGATAGGTTGACGACGGTAAGATGTTAACGGGTGTTTAGTTGATATGTTGACGACGGTAAGATGTTAACGGGTGTTTAGTTGATAGGTTGACGACGGTAAGATGTTAACGGGTGTTTAGTTGATACGTTGACGACGGTAAGATGTTAATGGGTGTTTAGTTGATATGTTGACCAGGTTTTCAGAAGGCAATATGTTTCTTTAATGCACAGAATTAAGGTTACCCAGCACTATTAAGTAATGATTCTGTTTTACCCTCATAGTTTTGGAGCAACTGCATATCGTTGGTTAAACATTTAGGTTTCATTAAGTCAAGAAATAGGCAGTGTCTTGATTTGTGTAGGCCTTCAATTAGTTGATAAAGATCATGTGTATTACATTGAGGATAGATAAAGACGTTCAACTTTTTTGAGCCAACATTTTATCTGTGGAATGAAAGTGAGCAGAGAAAATATGATTCAGAATACAGTTCTTGTCAGCACCATAAGATAGGGTAAAAGAGGAATATAATTATTGCTCTGTATGTTTAGTGCATTGAGTAGTCAGACTCTTCAATTTAGAGAACTTTAAAAAGTGGTTTAAAATTTTTCGTAATATTTTTTTCAAGCCAGTCGAAGAAGAAATGAGGATGCTTTCTTAATAATGTTAGAAAGAATAAAGTGCGAATTATGGGTACTTCTTACTAGTTTTGATGGTAATTTACTAATTTTGAAAGATAAATTAATTACCTATTCTGAGAAGTATTAGCAGGAACTAATTAGGCTTATTTTGAACACATTTTAATATTTTGTGTATCACTTGTTTTTAACATTCATGTTTTGTTACAAAAATATTTATTTGACTCTACCATGTGTCAGCTTAGGCTCAATGAGTGTTCACTTTTTTTTTTTTCCTCAAGATTAATGTAATGGCATTTTCAGTCTCTACTCATAAGGTTCTCTCTCTACCCCAGTCCTAATGTCTTTTCAACCTTTCTCTTCCTTCATTATCCTCAATGATGCAGATAACTTACTGGATTTTTTATGAATTCTTATTTATTCATTTATTTTTTACTGAATAACTTTTTCGAGTCCATATTTTCCACATTGTAACTTGTATTATTTGTATAATCAGAAAAGAGGTTTTTTTTTTAAAGGACTGAAGTCAGAGTTGGCAAAATTGTCTCAGCAAATACAGGGTATTCTTTCCTTCTTCAACTGTTCTAGCAACTCTCTTGATGTGTGCTTTGCACCTGTCTTTAATGTCCTAATGCAATCAGTGTGATTTGTTCCAAGCTTTCTCTCTGACTTCTTCCTTTCTCAACACTCATTCTTTGTCACTCATTTTCTCTTTCTTCTTGGTGCTTATGCTTGGTAAGTAAACAGTTGAGTACAGTTCTGGAATGTGATAAAGGCTTTTTTGAAATTGTTTCTTGATGATTTCCTGTCTCGTTAGTCTTACTGTAGATAAATGCAAGATTTTATAATTGTTTTTCACTCTTTCAGTATTTTTATGCTATTAAGATTCATGGTAGAAAGTTAAATTTTATGGAACACTTGTGCTTCTGTTGAGGTTACTTTAAGTTCCTGGAGAAGGTGAAAGTACTTGTACAGGATATTTTAGCCATCAAAATAATACACGCTTGAGCTCGAAAGTGTTCAACTCAGTGATAAAGACAAGGAGAATGTGTCTAGGATTCAGTGTTATATCAGGTTTTAGAACTGTTGAATACTTAACTTGCCTGCGAGTATTAATATGCCTTTAATTGATGTTTGAACAATTTGCCTATTGATGTTTGGAGGCCTACTGATTTTATCTGTTGGCTGTTAATGTCATTTAGTAGACTGGGGTCTACCAAATTCTGATGATGCTAAAACTAAAAGACATAGTGCATTTTTTTTTGTTTTTCTAGTTTTTATATTTCTCTTGGTGGTAAGCCTGACATCTTTCGTAATCAAGCTCTTTTATCATTCCATAACAACTTTGGTTTACTTATGTGTCTGCTGTTAAACACCTAGAGAAAGCTACAAAACAAATTATGAATAATTAGTTTTTCTCATCCTTACTTAGCTTTTTCTCTTATCCTCAACAAGTGTTGTGTTGTCTTAATTAGAATTTTACATATCTGCTATTTAAAATTCATTTTTGAAAGTAACATTCAAAATGCTGCCTTAATTTTCCAAAACACCAGACACATAGTCTTTAATGACAGAGGATCAGATCAATCAACTCTTAGTCATATTTTTAGTTACTTATCAAAAGTTACAAATTACATAAATGGATGTGTAATCGTTTATGTTACATATTGGGCAAAAGATAGTAGGTTATTAGAGGTAACAGTTTATACTTCAGTAAAATTGAAGAAGAGGTAGTTTATTGTGACTGATTTCTGTCTCTTAGGAGAATTTTTGGAAAAGGTACGACAGAAGAAAAAACGTGATATCACTGTTTTGGACCTGGGATGTGGTAAAGGTGGAGATTTGCTCAAATGGAAAAAAGGAAGAATTAACAAGCTAGTTTGTACTGGTAAGATAAATAATGATATGAGAAAGAATAATTTGTAGTCAGGTAAATGGAAAATAAGAAGGATTATCTCTGATTACAAGATATCTGGGACTATGCATGAGATGAGGTTTTGTTTTTTTTTTTTTTTTAAATTAGTTACGGCCTGACGCAGTAGCTAACGCCTGTAATCCCAACACTTTGGAAGGCAGAGGTGGGTGAATCACTTGAGGTCAGGAGTTTGAGACCAGCCTGGCCAACATTGTGAAACCCTGTCTCTACCAAAAATACAAAAAATTAGCTGGGCATGGTGGTGCACACCTGTAATCCCAGCTACTCAGGAAGCTGAGGCAGGAGAATCGCTTGTACCCAGGAGGTGAAGGTTACAGTAAGACGAGATCGCGCCACTGCACACCAGCCTGAGTGACGGAGTAAGACTCCATCTCTAAACAACAACAACAACAAAAAATTAGTTACAAGACTTTCCTGATAGTTTTATTTTATAGTAAGATTACATAAGCCTGGGATAACGTTTCCTTCCCAAAAGAACGGAAGCTATCAAAGATGGTTGGAGTCATGTCTAAAGGGCAGACTTGAAAAGGTTTCCATTGGCAAAAATAGGACAATTTTAACATTAAAAAAAAATAGCAGTTGGACACATCAAATCAGAAAAAACATTGTTCACCCTTGGAGGTTGCTAAGAAACTTACTATTCTGAAACTTATAAATTAAGGAGAGGGAATCAAACATTTGTAATCAGATGGTTGAAAAGGGCAATTCTTTTTTTTTTTTAATCAGATAAATCGAAGAGGAATGATAGAATTAGAAAATTATTTTTTCATTCTTTATGAAATAATAGATCTAGGCAATAATTTTTTTTTACTATCGAAGCCATTAAGGGAAAAGTCGATAGTAATGCAATGAATCAATCAATCAGTCACCTTAGCCCAGTGGTTAGTCTAAACACTGAAGTGGGACGAGCAGACGTCAGCATCTTTCTGATGTGGTGAGTTAAAAGAGATACATACCCCCACTACAGAAGTACTGCCCAAATTAGCAGTTCTCAAATTTTTGGTTTTATGAGCCCTGTACACTTAAAAATCATTGAGGACCCCAGAAAGCTTTTTTGTATGTAATTATGGTAAGTAGCTATTGATATTTACTATATTAGAAGTTAAAGCTGAGAAATTTGAAAATATTTTTTAGTTCATTAAAATAAAAGTAAGAAGGCTGGCTTTTACATTTTTGCAAATCCCTTTAGAGTTTGGAATTACAGGAGACAGCTGGATTCTCACACCTGTTTCTGCATCCAATATGTTGTGATTTTATTTTGGTTGATATGTAGTTGTAAAATAAAGGAGTAGTTTAATAGCCTTTTTTGATAATTGTAGATATTCATCTTTGTTACTACATCAAAACTCAATAAGTGGTAGTTTCTTAAAGAGTAGTTACAATATGGAATCTGAAACCTTACTGATGAACTTTTTATACTGTGTAACATTAAAATCCATTGGTCTGTCTTGCACTTCCTGCATAATTTTATAGTATTTGGAAAATATTGTTCACTAAAGTTATGCAGATCTAATTGTTGAGAATCAAAAAAATCACGTGTTTAGTATCACTGCCAATCAGAAAAGTATTGGGAAGAAGTCCAGCCCACAGTGATCAATACAAGTTTTTCAGGATTGTAATTCTTATTTGAAAGTCAGTTTTATTTTTGGCAACAAATACGCTGTCCATTGTTTCCCTTTAAATCAGTGGTCCCTAACCTTTTTGGCACCAGGGGCCAGTTTCATGGAAGTCGGTTTTTCCCCACAAGCGGGGGATGGAATTCTACCTCAGATCATCAGGTGTTAGATTCTTGTAAGGAGTGTGCAGCCTGGCTCACCTGCCACTCACCTCCTGCTGTGCGGCCTGGTTCCCAGCAGGCCACGGACCTGTACTGGTTTGCAGCCCAGGGGTGGGGGAACTTTAAGTGACAGGTTCACTTTGTTCATTTTCAGGAAAATGTGTGCCAGTTACGCAAGTCTGCATAACCATGGTTTGTCAGTGATTCAAGTCAAAATGACTTTCTCAGAAAAAAAGTGGCCAGTACAGCTCAAAACTCAGAACAGTCATATCGGTACTGTTCTTGAAGATGACCATCAAACCTTGTTAGGTAGCAGAAATGTTTTCTTACTTCCCAGTTCATCACACAACATTTTTAAAAGTGTGTATTCAAAAGCCCAGGTTTAATAAAATTAATTTTCAGTATTTTTTCAAGGGCGTTCTTAAATGAAACTGTTTTTTCCCCCTTTGTATTGTATAGTGGTGAAGAATACACGAAGTGCTGCCGGTACTACCTAGTGTTGCTACTTTGTATCTGTGATAAGATCCCAGTGTTTTACCTACCATTGCCTTTGCATCATCAGTGTGAATCTTTAAACAGGGAAAAGGGCAGGCCAGGCACAGTAGCTCATGCCTATAATCCCCAGCACTTTGGGCAAGCGAGGGTGGATCACTTGAGGCCAGAAGTTAAAGGCTAGCCTGGCCAACGTGGTGAAACCCCATCTTCTACCAAAAATACAAAAAAATTAGTTGAGCATGGTGGCACACACCTGTAATCTAGCGAGTTGGGAGGCTGAGGTATGAGAATCACAGAACCCTGGAGGCGGAGGTTGCAGTGAGTGAAGATCGCACCACTGCACTCCAGCCTGGGCAGTACAGCAAGACTCTCTCAAAAAGGAAGAAAAGTAGGCCGGGCGTGGTGGCTCAAGCCTGTAATCCCAGCACTTTGGGAGGCCGAGACGGGTGGATCACGAGGTCAGGAGATCGAGACCATCCTGGCTAACACGGTGAAACCCCGTCTCTACTAAAAAATACAAAAAAACTAGCCGGGCGAGGTGGCGGGCGCCTGTGGTCCCAGCTACTCGGGAGGCTGAGGCAGGAGAATGGCGTAAACCCGGGAGGCAGAGCTTGCAGTGAGCTGAGATCCGGCCACTGCACTCCAGCCTGGGCGACAGAGTGAGACTCCGTCTCAAAAAAAAAAAAAAAAGGAAGAAAAGGGCAGATAACATTTTATTATAAAAATATACCCTTGGTATTTCCAAAACTGGGCTTATTGATAGTGTTAGGTTTTATAATTCAGATTGGAATAAAACTTTCTCCTTTTTACTTTGAATAAGCATTTAAAAATCATGATAGAACTTTTCTAGCATCCATACCTATTGAGACACTTTTAGTTCCTCTTGAAAACTGATGGGGTATTTGCGTCAGAATAAAGCCCTTTTTTTAATTTTATTTTAAAAGAAATAAAACCTTTTCACTGGTACTAAAGCTGACTTTTATGCCAGAGTTTTATCAGTCGAGATCAATGTCTCAATTTCTGGCATTCTGTCTTGATGCTTACTAATACCCTTCCATCTTTCCAGATATTGCTGATGTTTCTATCAAACAGTGTCAGCAGCGGTATGAGGACATGAAAAATCGTCGCGATAGTGAATATATTTTCAGTGCAGAATTTATAACTGCTGACTGCTCAAAGGTACAGTTTGTTTCATTTTCAGTTTGGGTAAATAATTTGTTTTAAAAATCAACTCAATTTTTACTTTTTAAAAAAATTTTATTCTCTTTTTTTGAGACAGGGTCTCACTCTGTCGCCCAGGCTGGAACGCAGTGGCGCAATCTCAGCTCACTGAAACCTCCACCTCCCAGGCTCAAACAATTCTCCTGCCACCTGAGTAGCTGGGACTACAGGCACATGCCACCACACCCAGCTAATTTTTGTGTATTTTATAGAGATGGAGTTTCGCCATGTTGCCCAGGCTGGCCTCAAACTCCTGAACTCAGGTGATCCGCCCACCTCCCATGGTGCTGTGATTACAGACCTGAGCCATGGTGCCTGGCCACTCATTTTTTAAAATATGTTTTGAAACTTTAAAAACCTTGGGACAGACATTTTCACTTTCGACTGGAAATTCTGTTATGATAAATTCCCTTAAATGACTCACTGAACACTTGTAATTTTTTGCTTTTAACAATTCGAGTTAAAATTAGCTGTTGCTTTTCTGTGTGGACATCATTTATTTTCCAGTACTTTGAAATAGAACTGAACTTATACTATGTCTTGTTCACCTTATAATTTATTAGTTTCCCAACATATCAGAGCCTGTTTGGTTTTTTCCTACCTTCCACCTGTTTCTGAATTTCTTATAAAGAACTGCTTCAGGGGTGAAGGTCTCACCATGAACTTTTTGTTCTTCATTGACTTATTAGCTCGTTGAATGTTGTAGATACCTTTAATCATACACATTTTGTTTGAAATTTGAAAGTGGGCCGGGCGCGGTGGCTCAAGCCTGTAATCCCAGCACTTTGGGAGGCTGAGATGGGCGGATCACGAGGTCAGGAGATCGAGACCACCCTGGCTAACACGGTGAAACCCTGTCTCTACTAAAAAATACAAAAAAACTAGCCGGGCAAGGTGGCGGGCGCCTATGGTCCCAGCTACTCGGGAGACTGAGACAGGAGAATGGCGTAAACCTGGGAGGTGGAGCTTGCAGTGAGCTGAGATCCGGCCTCTGCACTCCAGCCTGGGCGACAGAGCGAGACTCCATCTCAAACAAACAAAAAAAAAACAAAAAAACAAAAAAAAGAAATTTGAAAGTGAAAAAGATAAGTGGGAGTGTACTGCCAGAAAGTTGTAATACCTTCAAAACATTTTTGCATTTTTTTTAAAATGCCAAACACCAGATGTTGTTTTTTTTTTGTTTTTTTTTTTTTTTTTGAGACGGAGTCTCGCTCTGTCACCCAGGCTGGAGTGCAATGGCCGGATCTCAGCTCACTGCAAGCTCCGCCTCCCGGGTTCACGCCATTCTCCTGCCTCAGCCTCCCGAGTAGCTGGGACTACAGGCTCCCGCCACCGCGCCCGGCTAATTTTTTTGTATTTTTTAGTAGAGACGGGGTTTCACCGTGTTAACCAGGATGGTCTCGATCTCCCGACCTCGTGATCCGCCCGTCTCGGCCTCCCAAAGTGCTGGGATTACAGGCTTGAGCCACCGCGCCCGGCCCAGATGTTGTTTTTTGACCCAAGTTATTGTTGAATGTCATTTTATTTTAGCTGTCAAGTAAAGTGATGAAAGAATCAACTTCAAATGTCGTAATTGACTAATATGTTTTAAACATGATTTCAGAATTCCTCAGTTTTTAAATACTGTGAAAATGGGAATCAGATTATTCTGTTAAACTAGAATATGTGCATGATTTCTGTGTGTCCTTTATTGTACAAGGGAAAGCATAGGTTGAAGATTGTGAGGGAAAGGAAGAACCTTACATTCTAGAAGTTAATTTACTAAAAGGTTTTTAACCTGTGTTGTAGTTACCTCAAAATCTTAACTCATTTTAATTTGTTTCAGGAACTTCTGATTGAAAAATTTCGTGACCCACAAATGTGCTTTGACATCTGCAGTTGTCAGTTTGTCTGTCATTACTCATTTGAGTCCTATGAACAGGCTGACATGATGCTGAGAAATGCGTGTGAGAGACTTAGCCCTGGGGGCTATTTTATTGGTACTACTCCCAATAGCTTTGAATTGATGTAAGTACTTTTAAATATATTGTGGTTTATAAAATATTCAGTATTAAGTAGCAAATGTTTACCAGAGGTCGATTTTATTAAAGTATGCTATTTTAATCTTATAAGTATTGAACACACTCATAAGGTATTTGAGTAGGCATTCAGAATTTAAATTCAATAGACAAATTTACAGATGAACTTTTAAAAGTTCATCTTTATGTGTAGGTTAGAGACTGAAGTTATAGTGATAGACAAACTGCAGGTCAGACAGACAGTCACGGAGACTGAACCAATCTTCATGTGTGAGTTAGAGACTGAAGTTACAGTGATAGACAAACTGCAGGTCCGACAGACAGTCACGGAGACTTAACCAGCGCTCATGAGAGTGATTCCTATTTCCAGCTTAATTTTATTGGTGTGACTGTTGATGATCTTTTAGTATATTGCTTCTTAAAAGTAACTGGGATCAGGAGGGTGCAGTGGCTCATGTCTATAATCCTAGCACTTTGGGAGGCCAAGGCAGGAGGATTGCTTGAGGCCAGGAGTTTGAGACCAGCCTGGTCAACAAAGTGAGACCTTGTCTTTACGAAAAATTTACAAATTAGCCAGCGTGGTGGCACACCCCTGTAGTCCTTACTCAGGAGGCTGAGGCAGGAGGATCACTTGAGCCCAGGAGCTGGTGGCTGTAGTGAGCTATCATCACACCACCGCACTCCAGCCTGAGTGACAGATTAAGACCTTGTCACTTTAAAAAAAAAAAAAGCCCATATCTAATTAAAAAGCTAATCAAGTGTGCATCATGTAGTTCTTCACATGCAAAATCTGATCAAAATAAGTCTACATTAATCACAATTTTATTCTTTTTATTTTGGTTGGGGGATAACCTTGACAGAAGACGCCTTGAAGCTTCAGAAACAGAATCATTTGGAAATGAAATATATACTGTGAAATTTCAGAAGAAAGGAGATTATCCTTTATTTGGCTGCAAATATGACTTCAACCTGGAAGGTGTTGTGGATGTTCCTGAATTCTTGGTCTATTTTCCATTGCTAAATGAGTAAGAAGATTAATCTGTTCACTCTTTTCTTTTTGTCTTAAGGGAAAGAAAAGGGGGGAAAAGCAGTATTTCTTTTACTCTTTATTTTAAATGGGGGCCAAAGAAAAAGTATAGTCTTGTTTTTTTCTTTTGTTTTGTTTTGGTTTGGTTTTTGTTTTGTTTTGTTTTGTTTTTTAAAGACTAGCCTCAAATCTGGGGGATTATTGCCATAGGTCTCATATAGCCTAACTTAGTTTTTTCTCATTCCTGGAATTTTTTAATCCTGTGGGTGAAAAGGGGAACCAGTTGCCTTCAGCTTGTGGCACAAAACGCCTGACACTGCAAATAGCGAAAGTTTTTTTTTTAGTGACTGTTGGTCGCTTTGATGATAAACAATGAGTCTTCATAAATCAAAGGTCTTCCTGTTGACAGAGATGAGCATTAAAAGTTGTTTGCATTTCACTACAGCTTTGAAATTGCCTGTGTCTCACAGGCAGTGTCGATGTTAAAATCCTGATTCAGGAATGTATTCTCCCATGTGCCTGAATTCCTAGGAGTCCTGGCAAACTGTAGACACAGGAAAAGCTGGGGGTAACTGGGCCTTACCAGGTAAGGCTTCAAGGCCTTGTGATACACCTTGGTTTCCAGAGTTTCCCTGGTGGGGAGAGTATAAAAGTCAGCTTAAATGTAGGCCATGTCATGATTGATTGAACTTGATTTTCTACTTTTTCGAAACAAAAATCTTTTGTTTTGAATATTAGCTGAGAAAAAGAAGAGGTATATTGTCTGTTTACTTTTGCTTGGTGATGATTTTAATTGTAACTCAGTCTAAAATTAGGGTTACAGTATTTTCAGGAGTTCTGTAATAGCTTATTCAATAGTATAAGAAAGCCAAGTAGCATTGTGACTGAACATGAGGAAAATACTATGCATAATTTTATAAATATAAACCATTACAAAATTTAAAAATATCAATTGCATTTTGCTTTTTAGTTTTTAAAACTAATAAACTTGGGGGAAATGTTACTGCTCTTCAACTTTATTTAAAAAAGAACTTATTTGTGGCATGTTGTTGAGAATGTTTAATATGTTAGCTTGAGGTTTTAGTTAACAGTATAAAACAAAAGATTCGTTTTAAATGCTGAACAAGACCTAGAGGTCTTTGTTTTTTTTTTTTTTTTTAACTTGAATTGCCTAATGATGGTAAACCTAAGTCATCACTTTAATATCTAATTTTTTAAAAGATTATTTATTGAAACAGTATTGGATGAAATAGAATCTGAAAATGTGTAGGGGTTTTGAGATGCCTTTTTGCCATTTCATTAAGAAATTGAACAGAAGCTTTTTGTGTGGCAAAACTTACTCAAATTGGGCCTCAATTCTTGGAATCATGAGATTTTTTAGGTGTGAAACTTGGTTTCATTTCTAAAGGTTTATTTTAGAGATTTACAAAGAGAATGGGCTGGAATAAAAGATTTAATTTTGCTCATGTTGCCTTTCCAAGGAGGATGCATTGAAGTAACAGAATCCTGCCTTACGTGAACCTCTTACGTAGAAACCTCGGTGGCCCCTGGTGTCTGCCTTACATGAACCTCTTACATAGAAACCTCGGTGGCCCCTGGTGTCTGCCTTACGTGTACCTCTTACGTAGAAACCTCGGTGGCCCTCTGTTTGCCTTACGTGAACCTCTTACATAGAAACCTCGGTGGCCCCTGGTGTCTGCCTTACGTGTACCTCTTACGTAGAAACCTCGGTGGCCCTCTGTTTGCCTTACGTGAACCTCTTACATAGAAACCTCGGTGGCCCCTGGTGTCTGCCTTACGTGTACCTCTTACGTAGAAACCTCGGTGGCCCTCTGTTTGCCTTACGTGAACCTCTTACATAGAAACCTCGGTGGCCCCTGGTGTCTGCCTTACATGAACCTCTTACATAGAAACCTCGGTGGCCCTCTGTTTGCCTTACGTGAACCTCTTACATAGAAACCTCGGTGGCCCCTGGTGTTTGCCTTACGTGAACCTCTTACATAGAAACCTCGGTGGCCTCTGGTGTCTGCCTTACGTGAACCTCTTACATGGAAACCTCGGTGGCCCCTGGTGTCTGCCTTACGTGAACCTCTTACATGGAAACCTCGGTGGCCCCTGGTGTCTTCCTTACGTGAACCTCTTACATAGAAACCTCGGTGGCCCCTGGTGTCTGCCTTACGTGAACCTCTTACATAGAAACCTCGGTGGCCCCTGGTGTTTGCCTTACGTGTACCTCTTACATAGAAACCTCGGTGGCCCCTGGTGTCTTCCTTACGTGAACCTCTTACATAGAAACCTCGGTGGCCCCTGGTGTTTGCCTTACGTGAACCTCTTACATGGAAACCTCGGTGGCCCCTGGTGTCTTCCTTACGTGAACCTCTTACATAGAAACCTCGGTGGCCCCTGGTGTCTGCCTTACGTGACCCTCTTACATAGAAACCTCGGTGACCCCTGTTTGCCCTACGTGTACCTCTTACATAGAAACCTCGGTGGCCTCTGTTTGCCCTACGTGAACCTCTTACGTAGAAACCTCGGTGGCCCCTGTTTGCCCTACGTGAACCTCTTACATAGAAACCTCGGTGGCCTCTGGTGTTTGCCTTACGTGAACCTCTTACATAGAAACCTTGGTGACCTCTGTTTGCCCTACGTGTACCTCTTACGTAGAAACCTCGGTGGCCCCTGTTTGCCCTACGTGAACCTCTTACATAGAAACCTCGGTGGCCCTCTGTTTGCCCTACTTCTACCTCTTACATAGAAACCTCGGTGGCCTCTGGTGTTTGCCTTACGTGAACCTCTTACATAGAAACCTTGGTGACCTCTGTTTGCCCTACGTGTACCTCTTACGTAGAAACCTCGGTGGCCCCTGTTTGCCCTACGTGAACCTCTTACATAGAAACCTCGGTGGCCTCTGTTTGCCCTTGCCCTGTCCCCTCAAGTGCCACCCTGTACACGAGGTCTCCAACCTAACTTTCAGGGTTTCCCCACTTCCTTCCACTCTTCCTTTACCTGCTGCCTGAAGTCATCTCCAGGCTCCCTCTTGTTGTCTACAGATATATAATTATAAACTTGGTAAATGCAGTGAGGAAAAAAAACACCTGAGAATCTAATGGAGGGACCTAATATAATAGAAGATTTAAGGAGGATACCTGTAAAGAAGCAATGTTTGAGTCAGGATCTAAAGGATGGAAAAGTAGGTGGGCAGCTGAGGACTGGAGGGAAGAATGCTCCTGACACGAGGACAGCGTGTGTGAGGGCCCTGCAGTGGGAAGGCTAGGCTAGTCCAGGATGTTGAAAGAAGGCCCATCGTGACCGATAGTGGGGGTGTCCCAAAACGAGGCAGCATTCCTTTACAGATGCATGTCTTAGAGACCATGTTCTGTGTCCTGCGTGCACTGGAGCCCCGTGGAGGGTGTTAAGGAGGGTAGAGACATGACTCAGGTCCACATTTCTGAAGCTTAATCTGGCTGCGATTGGAAAATTCATTGAGGGAGAGTAAGAATGGAAGCAGGGGACAAGCAAAGTGAGTTTATGGACTGGTACCACTGAGTGGTGATGGCGACTGAAGCAGCAGGATGGTGCCAAATGCAGGAGGTAAGAAGTTGACCTATTTGAAATTGATGTTTTCTAGGTAAAATAGAAAGGACTTAGTGATGTATATTGAGCACAGCGGGCAAAAGGGGGAGATGGCATGGATCACTAGATGGATTTACTGAAGTGGCAAAGATTGGCAGAAAAAGAGTAGTGATGTTCAGCCTTAGATATGGGAAGTTAGAGAGTGCCAGTGACACATGCAGGTGAAGATTTCTAATAAGCGGTAGAATCCATGAGTGATGAGAGAGAGCTGAACTACCGATAGCTGTGGGGTGGAAGTGAGTGGGACTGTGGACTGTACTCTTCAGAACCTTGAAGTTTAGAAGTTGGGTAAAAAACAGAAACCTGCAAGTAAAAAGAAAAAAAAAAAACCTGTGAAGAAGCAGTCCACGATGTAGGGGAAAAATTAATAGTGTATCTTGCCAGAGAAGTCAAGAGATGAAAGTGAATCTTTAAGAAGGAAGTCGGCGGCTGTGTTCAGTGCAGCTGTGAGAGATCAAGTAAAGTAGAATGGAATCAGTAGAAAAGAGTTTCCTACACTACTTCTTCCCCATCTCACAGCTCCACAGCTTCCTTCCACAGCTGACCATTTGCTTCCTGACCTATGTGTCATACCAGTAGAGCTCTCTGAAACCCCCTGAGATTTCGAATGCACGTTTCTTTTAGGTGTGATATGTTACTCTTGCTTCATTTGGTATGACTGTATTGTGAATTTATCGAGGAAATGGTAGCTTCTTTAGTTAAGTCCAGAAGATGTCACTGCTGGGAATTACAAACATGCAGAAGCTTTTCATTAAGTATCTTTTTTTGGACAGAATGGCAAAGAAATACAATATGAAACTAGTCTACAAAAAAACATTTCTGGAATTCTACGAAGAAAAGATTAAGAACAATGAAAATAAAATGCTGTTAAAACGAATGCAGGCCTTGGAGGTGAGTATTTAGAGAAGATGTAAAAATTCCAGTCATGGTGAACTTGTTCGGCTGTTGTTGACATCCTCGCAAGGCCATCTGATCATGAAGTAGTTACATGTATTGCGCTCTTCAGCACTTAGGACAGAGCTTAATACAGAAACTGCATGGTGAATGCTCAGTAAATGCTTGATGAAAGAACGAATACTGCTGTTACCAAATTCTGTTTTCTGGATAGTACTGCTTTAAAATAGGATTTCTCAACCTCAGGACTGTTGACATTTTCTTCTGGATATTTCCTTGCTGTGGGATGCTGTGCATTGTAGGATATCAGTAGCATTCTTGGCTTCTGCCCACTAGATGCCTTCCAGTAACACTCTTGTCCCCAGTTATGATCACCAGAAAACTCTCCAGACATGGCCAAATGTCCCCTCGTGGGCAGAATTGCCCCAGGTTGAGAACCCGTTCTTTACAACAGTGCCTTTTGGTTACGACAGTAATTTAGAACCTTCCTGGCCAGTGTCCAGAGGAGCTCACACTGTACGTAATTTTGTTGTGTGGTAATTCTTTAGCAGGCTCCAGTCTTTTAGACTGTGCTGTTGCTGAGACCTCTCCTGACCTAATGCAGCAATGAAGGTACCTGTATAAGCTTCAAGCACATAGCCATTGATTGTTTTTCCTTTTTCTCCTTATCAGACAATGTCTGGTTGGACAGACCTAAAATATTTAGTGAGCATTTTTATTATTGATCAGTAGAATTATATTCATCAAGTGGACATTAAACTTCTTTAGAGAGTTGATTCAGTTTAGGTACTTTAAGCGTGCTCTAATGACCTCCATGAAGTAGGCAGAACAGTAACTTTTCCTTTATTTTTCCTATTCTTTTTTTTTTTTTTTTTTAAATGACAGGATCTCACACCGTTGCCCAGGCTGGCGTGCAGTGATGCAATCACAGCTCACTGAGGCCTTCACCCTCTGGAAGGTGACCCTCCCACCTCAGCCTCCTGAGTAACTGACTACAAGCTTGTGTCACCACACCTGGCTCAGTTTTAAACTTTTGTACTGAGGTTTTGCCGTGTTGCCCAGGCTGGTCTCAAACTCCTGACTTCATCAAGCGATCTTCCCACCTCGGCCTCCCAAAGTACTGGGATTACAGGTGTGAACCACTGCACCTGGCCAGTTTTCACTATTTTTTAGTAGGCAGCCTGAGGCTCAGAGGATCAATGACTATCTCAAGGCCATGCTAACCTTTTGATGTTCTTCAGTTTTTAGATGATACTCAAACAAAAGTCTCCTGTTGAAGTTGCACCTGCACCCAGCCACTCCCACAATGTTGAGTGAGAAAACTTTCTATAAATTCTAAATTGTCTTTAAAGAGACATAATCAGTAAAATGTTATATTCCTCATTAGTTGTATTTCCTATACTTTAGGTCTAAGAATGTTTTTACTGGCTTTATATTAGGAAGGGAGGCTTGTTTTGTTTGTCTTGAGGAAGAGGAGAAAACTAGCAAACCATGTGTGGATAAGTCCCCCTGTCCCACATACACAGCATACCTTTAGCATATCGCCTTTATTTGATGGTGCTTTGCGTGACAGTGGTCAATTATTTAGCTTTTCTCTTAGCATATGGGTGATGAATTCACTTGTGTAATTTATGTCAAAATGTACTTAGGTATAGTAGGGTATGGGATAATAAGGATTTTATGGCATGTTGTTTCTGTGAATTATGCAGTCCATGATGGGAACTGGACTGAAGTATTGAAGAAGCATTCCAAGTGCAGTGAGTGTATATAAGGGCCTTTTGGGAAGGAAGAAGACTGGTAGAGGACAGGCAGAGAAACCTGAGAGCACAGGGGATGTTTGAGGGACTAGTACTAATGGCTTTCACAGTTCTTCAGCAGTCTTCCGTCTCTCCCAGTACTGCACTTGGGGTTATGACCTGTTACCATGGCTGTCTGCGGACAGAAGCAGTAATAGCATGTAGTTTGAAATGTCCTTTGGTTTTCCTACTTCTTGACCAAGTCACTCTGGTGGGCATGTAAAGGACTGGGAGCAGGAAAGGACATGCCCAGATAAGAGTTAGGACGCTACTTGGGTGGCATAATGGGGGACGGTTTGGAGGGACTTTGAGATCAGACCAGAGGTGGAAAGAGCAGTCAGATGCCACTGCTTTTGACCAGGTCAGAGGTTTAAATGGATCTGTGTCTTGATATTTGCCACAAAAAGTCTTTTCCTGAAGCATCCAGCTTTCGTCTGGGTTCAGCACTAGAACCAGTACAACTTTTCTGCTTTCCTGGAGCATTGGAACAGAGAGAAGAAAGAATGAAAAGATGTAGGCCATGCAACTCTAGGTCCTGACACCTGTTTTCTTTTTTTTCCACCAGCAAAATATTCTAGGGACACTTGTGGAAAAGTAACTGCTTTTAGAGGAGACACTAAGATATATATGTTTTAATAAGTTTTGGGCCCAGCGTGGCAGCTCACGCCTGTGACCCCAGCACTTTGGGAGGCCGCGGCGGGCAGATCACCCGAGGTCAGGAGTTGTAGAGCAGCCTGGCCAACATGGTAAAACTCCATCTCTACTAAAAATACAAAATTAGCCAGATGTGGTGGTGCACGCCTGTAATCCCAGCTACTCGGGAGGCTGAGGCAGGAGAATCACTTGAACCCGGGAGGTGGAGGTTGCAGTAAGCGAAGATCATGTCACTGCACTCCAGCCTGGGTGACAAAACTGAAACTCCGTCTCAAAAAATAAATTTTAAAAAATAACGATGTTTTGCAGCTTTATAATCGTGTATTGGTTGGTCTTTCAAAATGATCGGTAGAGAAGAGAAACTGGGTGTCCAGTGATAAGCAGATAATCACATGGAGGATAAGTTAAAGAACAAGTGTACAACAAAATAGTTTGGCAGGCATTTAGAAATGAAGTTCTGAGTCTTTGTGATATGGTAAAACTACAACACGTAGAATTAAAGTTCCAAAAACCTGATTGATAGTCTGTGTTCTTTCTTATAGCCCTGTGCTGGGATGTGATACAAAGTAAAGTGGCTTATGCTAATGATACAGCAGTCCTAAATAGCCGAATACTTTTAAAACAGCAAATAAATGGGTTAATTTCTAATGCCTGAACTTGCCACAGGATGTTTATTAAAAAAAGAGACAAAGAAGACTGCACAGCAGATATTCATAGATCCTTTCTTAAAAGTTTATTAGGGAGTTGTAAGTTTACAGTGCTTCCTTTCTAGCTGGTTTGTTGCTGTAAGACAAATAATTATAAATGAATTATTAAAAAATATAAACTTTGTAGAGTAGATGGTTCTGTTAAATGTTTTATGTAATTTATTGTGTTTTGATTTACATGTATCTGGTTTGTTTTTTGGTAGGGGAGTGGGGGAGACAGAGTCTCGCTCTGTCATCCAAGCTGGAGTGCACTGGCACCATCTTGGCACACTGTAACCCCTCCCCACAACCACCACCACCCCACCCACCCCCCCGCCCGCCTCCACCAACCCCGGCCTCAGTGATACTCAGAAGGCAACCTCAGCCTTCTGAGTAGCTGGGACTACAGGCATGTGCCACCACACCTGGCTACTTTTTCTATTTTATGTAGAGACAGGATGTTGACATGTTGGCCCAAGCTAGTCTCGAACCCCTCAGCTCAAGTGATCTGGCTGCCTCGGCCTCCCAAAGTGCTGGAGTTACAGCATGAGCCACCCAGCCAGGCCTGATTTACATCTATTAAAAGGCAAAATTCAGATACTATGAAGGGATATCACTTAAAATGGATTAAAAATAGCACTTGAAGTAATTTGGATAAACAGTTGGCCAGCATACCCTTAAAAACACAGCATGTTTTTCTGACCCTTTTCCATAGTCTTATGTAAATGTGGGAAATGTCTGTAATTTGGAGGCTAGATTATTAAACAGGGTTCTCTGTTGACTTGACTTTTTTATTTGTATTATTTGTAATTGCTATTTATGCTTTTCATGGCTATTAAATCGCCATCATTTTAATATTTAGCTCTTTTTATGACATCTTTAAGCTCTGTATTTATATATACAAAGCCTTTGGCTAACAATAGAGAAGTTGCAAGTGTTTGCTGCTAAATGGTTCTTGATGGTGATTAAATTATGTAGCTTCTTCCAGCTGTGAATATCCTAAGATTGTGATAAAAGTTGACTGTAAGACTGGATGTGGTGGTTCACACCTGTGATCTCAGCACTTCGGGAGACTGAGGTAGGAGAATTCTTTGAGACCAGGAATTTAACAGAAGCCTGGGCAACATACTGAGACCTTGTCCCTACAAAAAAATTTTTTTATATTAGCCAGCATGGTGGCTTGTGCGTGTAGTCCCAGCTACCCAGGAGGCTGAGGTAGAGGATCACTTGAGCTCGGGAGGCCAAGGTTACAGTGAGTAGAGATCCTGCCACTGCAATACAGCCTAGGGGAGAGAGCAAGACTCTGTCTCAAAAAAAAAAAAAAAAAAAAAAATTGCTGGTTTACATCTGATCTTCTTTGATAAACCTGATAAAAACAAGCAATGGGGAAAGGATTCCCTATTTAATAAATGGTGTGGGAAAACTGGCTAGCCATATGTAGAAAGCTGAAACTGGATCCCTTCTTTACACCTTATACAAAAATTAACTCAAGATGGATTAAAGATTTACATGTAAGACCTAAAACCATATCAACCCTAGAAAAAATCCTGGGCAATACCATTCAGGACATAGGCTTGGGCAAAGACTTCATGACTAAAACAGCAAAAGCAGGCTGGGTGCAGTGGCTCACGCCTGTAATCCCAGCACTTTGGGAGGCCGAGGCAAGCAGATCATGAGGTCAAGAGATTGAGACCATCCTGGCTAACATGGTGAAACTCCGTCTCTACTAAAAAATACAAAAAAAATTAGCCAGGCGTGATCGTGGGCGCCTGCAGTCCCAGCTACTCGGAGGCTGAGGTAGGAGAATGGCGTGAACCTGGGAGGTGGAGCTTGCAGCGAGCTGAGTTCACGCCACTGCACTCCAGCCTGGGCAACAGAAGCCAAAAGACAAATGGGGTCTAATTAAACTAAATTAGATGTGCTTCTGCACAGCAAAAGAAACTATCATCAAAGTGAAGAGGCACCCTACAGAATGGGAGAATATTTTTGCCATCTACCCATCTGACAAAGGGCTAAATATCCAGAATCTACAAAGAACTTAAACAAATTTACAAGAAAAAAAAAAATCAAAAAGTGGACAAAGGATATGAACAGACACTTCTCAAAAGAAGACATTTATGCAGCCAACGGACACATGAAAAAATGCTCATCTTCACTGGTCATCAGAGAAACGCAAATCAAAACCACAGTGAGATACCATTTCACGCCAGTTAGAATGGTGATCGTTAAAAATTCAGGAAGCAACAGGTGCTGGAGAGGATGTGGAGAAATAGGAATGCTTTTACACTGTTGATGGGAGTGTAAACTAGTTCAACCATTGTGGAAGACAGTGTGGCAGTTCCTCAAGGATCTAGAACTAGAAATACCATTTGACCCAGTGATCCCATTACTGGGTATATGCCCAGAAGATTATAAATCATACTACTATAAAGACACATGCACACATATGTTTATTGTGGCACTATTCACAATAGCAGAGACATGGAACCAACCCAGATGTCCATCAGTGATAGACTGGATTAAGAAAATGTGGCACATACACACCGTGGAACACTATGCAGCCATAAAAAAGGATGAGTTCATGTCCTTTGCAGGGACGTGGATGAAGCTGGAAACCATCATTCTCAGCAAACTAACACAAGGACAGAAAACCAAACACATGTTCTCACTTATAGGTAGGAGTCAAACACTGAGATCACATGGGCACAGGGCAGGGAACATCACACACTGGGGCCTGTCATGGGGTGGGGGCCTAGGGGAGGGATAGCGTTAGGAGAAATACCTAATATAAATGATGAGTTGATGGGTGCAGCAAACCAACATGGCCAATCTATACCTATGTAACAAACCTGCGCGTTTTACACATGTAACCTAGAACTTAAAGTATAATTTTTTAAAAAAAATTGGTTTAAGAGAGGATTCTTCCTTTATTTTTTTTCATATTTCAAAAGTATCTGTAGTTTGTATTCCTGCAGTAGTACTTATGAATTATTCTAATTATGTTATTTCAGTGATTTAGCATGTGTAATTCTGAATTTTAAATTTCAATGTGTTATTGTAACTAGGACTTTCATTTGTTTGCCCAGCCATATCCTGCAAATGAGAGTTCTAAACTTGTCTCTGAGAGGGTGGATGACTATGAACATGCAGCCAAGTACATGAAGAACAGTCAAGTAAAGTTACCTTTGGTAAGTTTTAATTTTTGAAAGTATTTTATAGAGAATGAGAAAAAGAACATGCCTTATATGGAGACATAGGAAATTATTTCACTTGCTTACAATACTTGGGCTCATTGACTTACAAATCAGTTGTTTCCCCTAAGCGATGTTGACTTGTTATAACCACAGAATATGGAATAAAATTCAGTTCAATGGACTGAGATGGAGTGCTATATCTAAGGCAGTGAAGATAGTGAAAACATTACAGGCTTGGTGTGCAAGTTCCCTGCTAATGTAGGCACCAATGAATCACAGCATTTCATAGATAGAATTCAGGGGTCCAGGAATTTAAATGGGAAAAAATTACATCTTAACTTACACTAATTTCTGTGTAAAAGTTTTTAAAAATAATTACTACAATAGTACCACAGTGATAATTAGCTGCTACTATGGCTTTGTCATCAGTGGAAATTACAGATATTTTCATAGCACATTTTTGCCAATATCTTAGAATATTGTTTTCATTTATCATGTCTGGAAAAATGACATCACTAGAACTGCCGCTAGATCTTGTTATTATAGTTAATGGTGTGTGCAAAGCAACACATATCTTTAATATTTTGATAGCTACATAAATGTAATTTATTTCCTTTGTGTAATATATACTTTATTTTGTTACTCCTTTGAAAAAACACAAAAATTGTATTTTTTCCACCAGTGCTGTTTATTGTTTCAAGATAGGCCTTTTTTGTTTTTTCATTTTCCAGATTAAGAATATTAGATAGATGCATTTTCCAGTTACACCCACACACACACTCACACACTATTCCCTCTTCACATACATTCAGTCTTTGAGAATTTGCAAGTTAGAGAATTTGGCAGGAGGGTAAAAGTGTGAGAAGATGGCTTTCAAAGTTAATCTCACTGATTTCTTTTATATACTCAAATCACATTATAGGAGTGAATTGAATGTGTATTTACAATGAAGTTAGGGTCTTTTGGACATCTGTGCTGGTTATTTAGAAATAAGCATATGTTTACTTCCATCTTGAATCTAAAATTTTCTTTTTCTCTTTTGTAATTTTAGGGAACCTTAAGTAAATCAGAATGGGAAGCTACAAGTGAGTATATCATCAGCATAGATTAACTGATAATGTCAAAGTTCCTGTTTCAAAATGATCATTAAAACCTGCAGAAAGGCCGGGCGCGGTGGCTCACACCAGAAGTCAGTATTCTGGGATGCCGAGACAGCCAGATTCCTCGAGCCCGGGAGTTGAGACCAGTCTGGGCAACATGGCGAATGCTTGTCTCTACCAAAAATACAAAAAAATTAGCCAGGTGTAGTGGCCTGTGCCTGTGGTCCAGCTACTCAGGAGGCTGAGGTAGGAGGACTGCTTGATCCTCAAGGCTGCAGTGAGCTGTGATCACACCACTGCACTCCAGTCTGGGCGACACAGTGAGACTGTCTCAAAATAAAATCTGAAAACTTTGAGTTTTTCTGACACATTTTAGGTTGTGTTTGTGTTTACACACACACACAAATACCTGTATCTCTATATATGTCTAATCTTGGTTTCTTGCACAGCTGTGTAGTGCCAAGAGAAGACACACTGTACATAGGGTCTCCTCAGCATAAACTTGTGAGCACGTGTAGACAATCTCATTGCCTATTTGTTACTCAGTAGCCATCTCTTTTTGAAGTGTTTACCTCAGAGTTCTAGTGGAATTTTTGGCTTATAGAATACTTGCATGCCTTTTTCTTTTTATTTGGCCACTCTGATGTGACCGTGAAGGCATAATAACACTAGAACGTTCAGTGAACCATCCGTGAGCAGGACGCGTTACAGGTGTGCACGATAGGGGCAGACGTGGTGCACAGATACTCTGAAGGGGAGTTCCTGTGTTCAGAAGAGAAGCCAGAAGCACAGCACATCTGTGAAGACCGGTGGTTCTTCAGCGGTGGGTGTGAGGAAGTCGGGCCGCAGAGCCTCGCTGTTACCCCAGGAATCCCCCTTACATGGTGGGTGATAATGTTGAGGCACAAGTGGTCATTAAGGACAATGCATTTGATAAACATTATTGATTTACATGAAGTTTTGTGAAAGGTAAAGTAAAATAAAGATGTTAAATCTCTACCTTCTAGAAATCTACACTGTAGTGGAAGGAACAGACACAAATAAATATACTACTAGGCAGACTTTTAAGTGCTAATGTTACTATAGTGGGGAACAAAGGTGAAGGAGAGCTTAATGAAAACTAATGAAATCTGGGAGGTAGTAATAATATCGATATTACTGAGTGTTGAACACGTGCAGGTGCGTGTAACTTTAATCCTTATAATAACATGTTGTAACTCATTTAATCCTCACAATGACTTTATGAGTATTATATCTCCTTTCACAGATGAGAAAACTAAACTGCTAAGATCACAGAGCTCACCTGTGATTAGCTTACCTAAGTGATCTGTCATCTTAACCGTGTTTTGTGGAAGCCTGGCAGAAGGAAAATTTAGTAAGACTTCCTGAGTTGGATAGAGAAGAAAAGCAAAGGAGTAAACAAGACCAGTATTTTGAGGCTGTGTGTCTCTGAACATTGGTACTATGACTAGAACTGGGACTGGAGGGTGTTATACACATGTGATCGTGTTGGACACACTAGTGAGCGTGTGCATAAACTATGGATTTTATTACTTTTTCCCTCAGTGGAGACTGGTTACCTGTCTTAGATATCCTGCTAGTCCCAAAGTAGGGTGTAAATTTTGATCAAGAGTCATCATGATGGTGGTACTGGCTGTGGCTTAGAACTGTATTTTTATATTGCCTATTTGTCTGAACTTCAGTCATCATGTACAAATGAAAAATTAGATGGCCCCAGACAATTGGAAGAGATGGGCTGGACATGTGAAGAGAGCAATGGCCAAATTGCACCTAGAGTGTGGCACCCCAGGATTGTTTGGCTGTTTGATGAACTGCACTGTTCTAAGCTAGAGGGCTTCGTGGGTTGAGCGTATCTTGCATGCCATCACGAGTCTACAAGGCCCAAGCGATATTTTAGACTTCTGCTGGTCTGATCATTAAGCTATCATCAGAGCTGCTGCTCCTCTAGAAGATGGCTTTAAATGAGAAAGGCGAGAATTGCTATTGATTTGTTTCTGGAAGTGGAAGTGGTTCACGATTTGATTTTTTAAATCCCAATTGAAATGCCTGCATAGAAGGCATTTTATACAGTAAGTGGAACTTTTTAGGAGTTTCAAGTTAGAAAGTTACAATGTATTGAAAATCAGACTCTAGCATGTTAGTGGTTTCAGATGACCCTAAATGAGGAGAGAACAGGACTGAGGGGTTGTTTGCAATTGGTACGGGCCTGTGGGAGGTGGGATTTGGCAAGGCTGGACTGCACAAAGGCCACCCAGAGCGGGGGACAGCACGAGTGATAGTAGCCAGCTGTGAGTGCTGACGTGCTGTGCACACTGATGTGCTACAAGTGCTGGGGACTGCGTTCCTCCTTACCTTCTGGCAGGAGCAGCAGACTTGATGAACACCTGCCTGCTTTCTGTCCTGTCACTGTGCTGCTAGCCACGTTTCATTTCAACTAAAGGAAATTGGAAACCGGTAAATAAGGAGCAGATAGTAGCAGGACCAAAGTAGTATTTTGGAAAAACTGCCATGGTATTCCTGTACAAGTTGGGTTGGAAGAACAAGAAGCTGGAGTCTTGGGAGGCCATCAGGCAGTTAGCTGTGTTCATCTACCCTCCCTTCAGAAGTCGTCTCAAGGAGTGAGGCCTCCAGCTTAGATGGACTTGATCTCGACTCACGGTTGAGTATCCTAGCACGTGCCCCGAACATCCTTGTGATGTTTTCAGGATTTGTCACCTTTTCAGGTATTTTCTTGCCCTAAAATCTATTGGTATTTTATTAGAAGATACACAGGCATACCTTGGGGATACTGCAAGTTTAGTTCTAGACCACCGCAGTAAAGCAAGTCACTGAGATTGTTTGATCTCCCAGTGCATATAAAAGTTAGGTTTACACTGTACTGTGGTCTGTTAAGTGTGCAGTAGTGTTTGAAAACAGTATACACACCTTAATTTAAAAATGCTTCATTGGTAAAAAATACTAAAGGTCATCTGAACCTTCAGTGAATCCGAATCTTTTCTGCTGGTGAAGGGAAGGTCTTTGCTCGATGACAGAAATACTCTCGGTGGATGGTGGTTGCTGAAGATGGGTGTGGCTGTGGCTCATTGACTGACCGTTCTTTCACAGAAGATTTCTCAGTAGCATGCAATGCTGCTTCCTAGCGTTTTACCCACTGTAGAACTTACTTCTAAATTGGAGTCACTCCTCTGAAACCTCTCCTGGTGCTTTATCAACTAAGATTTTGTAATGTTAATATTCTAAATCTTCTGTTGTCATTTCAACAGTGTTCCCAGGGTGTTTACCAGAAGCAGATTCTATCTCAAGCTCATCCATAAGCAACTCCTCATTTGTTCAAGTTTGATCATAAGATTGGAGCAATTCAGTCACATCTGCAGGCTCCATTTATAATTCTAGTTCTCTTGCTGTTGCCATCCCATCTGCAGCTACTTCCTCCACTGATGTGTTGAACCCCTTGAAGTCATGCATGAGGATTGGAATCCAGTTCTTCTAAACTTCTGTTCATGTTGTTATTTTGACCTCATCCCATGAGGCATGAACATTCTTAATGATATCTAGAATGGCCGGGCGCGGTGGCTCAAGTCTGTAATCCCAGCACTTTGGGAGGCCGAGACGGGCGGATCATGAGGTCAGGAGATCGAGACCATCCTGGCTAACACGGTGAAACCCCGTCTCTACTAAAAAATACAAAAAACTAGCCAGGCGAGGTGGCGGTGCCTGTAGTCCCAGCTACTCGGGAGGCTGAGGCAGGAGAATGGTATAAACCCGGGAGGCGGAGCTTGCAGTGAGCTGAGATCCGGCCACTGCACCCCAGCCTGGGTGACAGAGCAAGACTTTGTCTCCAAAAAAAAAAAAAAAAAAAAAAAGATATCTAGAATGGTGAATCCTTTCCATCAGGTTTTAAATTTACTTCATCCAGATCCATCAGAGGAATCGCTATCTATGGCAGCTATAGCCTTACAAAATGTATTTCTTAAATAAGAAGACTTAAAAATGAAAATCACCCCTTGATCATGGGCTGCAGAATGGATGTTGTATCAGCAGGCATGAAAATAACATTAATCTCCTTATACATCTTCATCAGACCTCCTGGGTGACCAGGTACATTGCCAATGAGTAGTAATATTTTTTAAAGAATTTTCTTTTTCTGAGCAGTAGGTCTCAACAGTGGGCTTAAAATACTCAGTAAACTGTGAACAGATATGCTGTCATCCAGGCTTTGTTCCATTTATAGAGCATGAGCAGAGCAGATTCTACATAATTCTGAAGGGCCTCAGGATTTTTGGAAGGATAAATGAGCATTGGCTTCACCTTAAAGTCGCCAGCAGCATTAGCCTCTGACAGGAGAGTCACCCTGTCTTTTGAAGCTTTGAAACCAGGTGTTGACCTCTCTAGCTATGAAAGTCCTCAGTGGCATCTTCTAATAGAAGCTGCCTCGTCTCCATTGAAGATCTTGCTTAGTTAATGTAGCCACCTTCATCGGTGATCTTAGCTAGATCTGCATAACTTGCTGCAGCTTCTACATCAGCACTTGCTGCATCATCTTGTACTTTTACATTATGAAGGTGGCTGCTTTCCTTAAACCTCCTGAACCAACTTCTAGTTTCAGACTTTTCTTGTGCAGTTTCCTCACCTCTCTCATCCTTCATAGAATTGAAGCGAGTTAGGGCCTCTGAATTAGGCTTTGGATAAAGGGAATGTTGTGACTGGTTGACCTTCTTTGCAGACCACTCAGACTTTTTCTGAAAATCAGCTGTCAGGCTGTTTGCTTTGTTATTCCAGTGTGTTTATTGGAGTAGACTTTTATTTTAAGAACTTTTCCTTTGCATTCATAACACCTGATTTCAAGCCTAGCTTTTTGCCTATTTTAGCTTTTGACATGCCTTCTTCACTAAGCTTAATCATTTCTAGCTTCTGATTTAAAGTGAGAGATGTGCAAGTGTTCGTTTCACTTGAACATGTAGAGACCATTGTAGGGTTATTAACTGGCCTTGTTTCAATATTGTTGGATCTCCAGAAACAGAGAGGCCGAGGAGAGGGAGGGTGAGAGATGGGGGAACAGCTAATTAGTGGAGCATCAGAGCACTCATGACATTTAGGAGTTCTCCATCTTACAAAGGCACTTCTGTAAAGTTTGTGGCACACCAAAACAGTTATAACAACAACAGCAAAGATCGCTGATTACAGATCGTCATGACAGATAATAATGGAAAAGCTTGAAATAATGCAAGAGTTACCATAATGTGATATAAAACCTGAAGCAAGCATGTGCTGTTGGAAAAATGGTGCCAGTAGACTTGCTTGACGTGGTATTGCCACAGAGCTACAATTTGTAAAAAAAAAAAAATCTGTGAGGCTAAATAAAGTTAGGTATGCCTTTAATAGGTTTCAGCTTGGTTCAGAACAAGGAATCGTAAATTCATTTAGCTGTCTTTTGAGTCGAAGCAGGAAACCTTATTTCAGGGAGAGAGCTCTTGGGGCCAGTACATGCAGAAATAGAAATAGTGTCTGTAAGTATTAATTGTCATAGAGCTTCAGGCGCACTTTCTTCACAAGGCCCTGCAACACAGTCATTGGGTGAATTGTTAACATGTATGTTCCTTTAATTCTTCTTTTATAAAATAGCTTTAATATTTTAATTCTAGTTTTCTTTGTTACACTTTTAATTTAAAATTTAATTTATAATTTTAATTTGTTATACTTTTAGTTTAGTTATACTTTGATTTTTCTTACCTTAAACTGATTTTTAGGCCGGGCGCGGTGGCTCAAGCCTGTAATCCCAGCACTTTGGGAGGCCGAGACGGGCGGATCACGAGGTCAGGAGATCGAGACCATCCTGGCTAACACAGTGAAACCCCGTCTCTACTAAAAAATATACAAAAAACTAGCCGGGCGAGGTGGCGGGCGCCTGTAGTCCCAGCTACTCGGGAGGCTGAGGCAGGAGAATGGCGTGAACCCGGGAGACGGAGCTTGCAGTGAGCCGAGATCCGGCCACTGCACTCCAGCCTGGGCGACAGAGCGAGACTCCGTCTCCAGAAAAAAAAAAAAAAAAAAAAAAAAACTGATTTTTAGAGCTGTTGAACTGGTTTTCCCATGGGCTGCTATATCACTGAGTATTATAGTAAGTAGATAATTGTTTTAAAGTAAACAAATACCATCCCATGTCTGCCTAAAAATGATTCAGATAATAGAGGAACTCTTAGAATTTACGGGGATTTTCCTTTTCAGAAGCTGCTTGAGAGCCTAAGAATTTTCCCCAAATTATGAACAAGACAGATTGTTTTATTTATTGTAATCATATGAGAAACTAAACTCTTATTTATTTCCTTTTTAGGTATTTACTTGGTGTTTGCCTTTGAGAAACAGCAGTGAGCACAGGCAGTAGTCCCAGAGGGGCCATGTTCTGCCCTGCACGGATGTGAACAACTCATCTCGATATATTTGACATTTCTCTGTCTGTTGATTTTAATTCTAAATGTGCAGGATGCTGCCAGAAACTGCAGTGCAGAAATTCAGCATTTGCTGTCTGTGACAGATGAACTTTTGCATGTGTATATAAGAATGAATTGGGACCTCTGTCTTTAAAAGTCTATTTTTAGGTAATGTTCTAAGAATTCCATTTGCCTCTATGATCTTAGCTCATACAAATATAATATGACTTGTTAAAGCAACTAAACTCTTTCCTCAGTGCTCAGATTTGTCCTGTGTGCGTCTACAGTATTCAATTTATTGCAGTTGTAGAATTGGTCAGAGAGCATTTTCATAGTATGTTCATTTCTATGGTTTTGTTATATAGCATTTTTCAAGATTTAATGGTCTGTACAGTTGAATGTAAGTGTTCAATATGTATTGTTCAAGTTAAAAGTTTAGAACTCAATTTCAGATGTTCATGAAAGTTGCTTAGCTGAAATTTTAGCAATGTATTGCATTTTGAAATAATCATTAACATGCCACAATTCAGGAGCTGGTTAGAACATTTTAAGTGGCAGCATAGAATTTTGGAATTTGGGGGCTTTCTTTTGAGAATTTACTACCACAGCAATTAATGTTTCCAGTTACCAAGATTGTGATTAGACACATTTACCTTTCTTCATTGAACAAATGGTGCCATAGTTATTTTTCTCAAAATTTAGTGAAAATCCCTCCCATGTAAACATGTTGCACATTTTTTCCAAATTTATAGATAGAACTGCATTAGGAATATTCTCACCAACTGATGCTGTATACCCACTTCAGCCCAGAAATAAGCAATACCTGTTCTTCTGTTACAGCCTCAGCACTTTGCACCATACGAGCCATTGTTAAAATTGTCACTTGTATAATTGACTGCTTTTCCAAAACTGGTACCTATGTGAACTGTTGTCCTTACTTTACACCACCATTTGGAAAACTTGCCAGTTTTTAGATGTAGATGTAGTGAAAAAGTTCAAGAATGAAGCAGAGCAATTGAGTATTGTTTTTTAAATTATTAAGCCATGGTTTACAAAAACATCACTTTCTGTAGTAATTCACAATACTTGTTTTAAAAACATAGTGTCTTTATTAGTTTATGTCTATTAACCGTTCATGGTGTTAGAGTTGCAAGCTTTTTAGCAAGAAAATAGGGTTTCCTCATTTCAGTTCCTTCTGCAACCTGTGAATCTCCAAAGTGTTACCAGTTTACAAAAATAAGTCTTTTTGCCTTAAGTCGTTTGGGAAGTAAGTAATACTGCATCTGACTCTGGTGGCTGCCATTAGCTAGGAGAAGTTTGCAGATGGTGTTGGTGAGGTGGGGAAAGGAAGTCGTCCTGTCACATACACGGTTCGTTTTCATTCTAGCGCAGTGCCGGGAAGTGTATTGATAGCTTGTAGGTACAGGAAAAGCATCATCATCATTTCCTCAGTTCGCATTTACTGGTCTTAACAGGTAATAATAATACATGTACTTTTAGCCTCTTTCAGCCTCTTCCACGCCATGGGTAATTTGGGGGAGAGGAGAATCCTGCAAAGGATGGAGTAACCAGTGGTAATACAAAGCAGAAAGGTAGAGTTCCTCAGGCCTTCAGTGAACAGAAAGGAGCAGAGAGTGAGATTAGATCTGAGAAGACGCTCTGGGGACTGAACCCACTGTTGCTGGTGTGGGGGAGGCTCACTGGAGCCACGTCTGCAGGCACTGCGTTCAGGCAGCCGCCTTCCTCCTTGAGCTTTGCCTGTCGCTTGCCTTATCAGTTCTTTCTCCACCACCCCCCACCCGCCCCCAGCCCGTGTCTCCTTGCTACAATTAAGTTTCTGGACATTGACTTAAGAACTGTTAGGAAAAGGAAAAGGACCCCTGCCTATCCTCTCCAACCACCAAGGTGGAGGGACCTAGTAGGACGCCCTCGACCCACCTTGCAGTCGAAATGTTCGGTTTTCTACTCAGGACTTAGGTGACTGTTGTGAGGGGGCGTGGCTTTTCACCATCAGGCCAGGAAGAGCACCTGTTGCCGTAAGCTCAGTGAAGTGGGGCCCTCCCAGACCTGCCGTGCAGTTTATCCTCCGAGAATGGAATTAGAAATGAAGACCCAGCCAGCTATTGGTGGGATGACGGAACTGGGGATTGCGCTGATTGATCTGGGACCGTGGCTGGATTGTGATGGAACGAAGACTGCTGATGTTCAATGCTTTGGGCCCAGGATATACTTGAGAAAAAGCACTAGTGGCTTGTGTTCAGGGAGAGGAGCTGGCAGTTTTTAACCACTTCTGAGGAAGCCGTGTTCTAACCTGCGGAGAGTATTGCGATTCTGTGAGAGGGCCTCTGCAGAGCCACTGCAGCGTCCGGCTTGGCCCTCCTGTGCCTTCAGCACCCAGCCACGCTCTCTGGGTCCAGGGTGACTCGCAAAGAAACTGGCCATCAGCCGGAGAAAACACGGGGTGGAGACTCTCACTTACGTTAACGCCTTCTCGTAATGCCTGAAAGGCAGGTTGCCAGCACAGTGAGTTTCCCAGCCTGCTCCCCCACCCACACTTGGAAATCGAGGGAGCACGATCGCTGTCTCACTTCACATGTTAGTAGAGAATCAGAGCAGAGCTGAGAGTATATTGGTCAGCATCATAGAAAAGCAGACAAAGGTTGCTGAGCCATGAGAGGGCCAGGTATCCAGTTTTGTTAACTCGGGAATTTCTTCTTAACCTGTTTTTTAGCTTAGTGCCATTATGTCATTTTGATTTGTATTCAAGTACTCTTCAAGTATCTTTGTGATGAAGGTTTGGTTACTTGTAGAGATCTGCCTGCACGGTGAAAATGCCAGTGTGAATGTTCTAGCTACCGAACATTGTTTTTTGTTGAAAAACTGACTTTCTGTTGTCTACCTCAGGCCTTGTGCGTTTGGGTTATCTCGAGCCAGTCACCACAGAGGGTCTCTAGGGTCTGCAAAATAGAGGCCAAATCCAGGGACCAGGCCCCAGTAATGGAAGTTGTACCAAAATCCCTGTGGTACTTGACGGCCTGTTGGTCAAATAGGAAGTGTGAGTGTGTGATGTTAGAACCTCCCTAGTTGCTGCTGTATCAAATACTACACACTTGACAAGCGTTTTCATTCCCCGCCCTCGGACAGAACAACATTCCTAATTGTTTGAAGGCAACCAGTGCAAAGGCTGCTACACTTCTGTCATGATCTTTAGCAGATATGGACGGGACTGGATCCCGGGGCACTGTCAGCACTTCTCTCCCTCTTGTGCTTCCCAGTTTGTCCTCTGCTCCCACGTAGGCCTAAAAGCCACCCCACTCCGTAGTGCCTGCGCCTCACCACGATATTGAGGACGCTGAGGACACCCAAGGGTACTCTGCACAGTTTGGCTGTGGAGACTTGAGCAAGCCCTCAAGTCCCCTGCGCCCTGGACTTCTCCTGGGTTGTACTTTTCTGGGGACAGCGTACCTTGGACAAAGCCGAGCTGACAACTCACGTTTATTAGTCTCCTACCTGAGTCAGTCACTTCGCCAAATTCTTCACCTGTGGTAACTCATTTTGATTGTTACAACATCTCAGCACCATTATTCCCATTTTAATGATGAGGAAACTGAGTCATAGAGGATACAGACTTGCCCAAAGGAGAGCTAGGATTTCCACACCCCCTCCCCAAGTCGGGCCTGCCCTCCAAGTGCTTGTTATATACCTCCGTGGGTGTCAGCCCAGATGACTCCACCCATCCACCACCTGCAGCTTGAGATGTTCACGATTAGAGCTCCATCCTTTTGGTTCAAAACGTTGGTACCTACGTAGATGTTCCCTGGGAGGAGTGTTTCTTTCTGAGTAAGGGGCTTTGTTGAAAGGGGGGGTTAGAGAGAGCAAGACGGCCCTCGAGTGCACTGGCAGGAAGCAAAGATAAGACTTGAATTTAAGTTTGATGGGCCTCCTCCTTTAGCAGCCCAACCTGTAGCAAATCTAGTTTAGCCTGCATGACAGGGAGACGGTTCTCTTCCCACCCTCACCGTTTGCAAGTGGCCGGAGCTGGGAATGGCAGTACAAGAGTGTAGCCAAAGGGAGGCTGAGAAAAGGAGGCCTTTTTTTCAGTTTTGAGTTGAGTATCCAGACAGAGGCAAATCATTTTAACTTTTTATTAAAGTGTAACTATAGAAACACATCAATGATTTTTCACAAATGGAACACGTGCATACAATCAGCACCCCAGAAGCCCCCTATCAGATTCCCTTCCAGTTAACTACCTCTCCAAGGGAAACCACTATCCTGAGTTCTAAGAGCATAGATTAGTTCTGTCTGGTTTGGGATGATACATAAATGGAATTATGCATTCTTTGTATCTGGTTTCTTTTCACCCATATTATGTTTGTGAGATTTTTGTTGCATGTATTTGTACATGGTTTTTCATTCTCATGGTTGTATAATATTCCATTGTGTGAATAAACCACATACTATTTATCTGACGGCTGTTTGGTTCATTTACCATTTGGAAGCTAGTACTGTCCAGATACTCTAGTACATGAATTTTGGTGCACCCAGGTACGTACTTCTGCCTAGGAATGTGCTACAATTTGAATGTTTATCCTTCCAAATCTTAGGTTGAAATTTGATCCCCAGTGTTGCAGATGGGACCTAGTGGGAGGTGTTTGGGTCATGGGGGTGGGTCCCTGATGAATAGATTAATGCCTCACGGTGGTGGGAGTGTGAGTTCTTGCTCATTTCCCAGGGACAAGTTAATTTTTTTCCAATTAACAACAATGACACCTGGTGGTTTAAAAGAGCTTGGCACCTCCCCCATCTTTTGCTTTCTCTCGCCATGTGATCTCTACACACCAGCTCTCCTTTGCCTTCCACCATGAGTGGAAGCAGCCTGAGGCCCTCATCAGAAGCAAATATTGCAGGATCTCTCCGGGCCTTTGTCTTCTGTGCCTACGTGTCCGCGGCTCAGTTACCCTCTACTGCTCCTTTGCCTTTGCCCTGTCACCCTGTTACCTGCAAGGGTAGGGAAGATACCAGTACACTCGAGAACCAGGAAGTGGAAACAGGAATACCAGAGCCTTAAAGATCAGTACAATGATGTTTGGAGAAATCTAAAAGAGTTGGGGAGGGAGCTAAGCTGGCTGACTAGATGCGGCCAGGAAGAGCATCTCTCACCAAGAGACCAGACCATCAAGAAAACTGACACACTGGCCGGGCGCGGTGGCTCAAGCCTGTAATCCCAGCACTTTGGGGGGCCGAGACGGGCGGATCACGAGGTCAGGAGATCGAGACCATCCTGGCTAACACGGTGAAACCCCGTCTCTACTAAAAAATACAAAAAAACTAGCTGGGCGAGGTGGCGGACGCCTGTAGTCCCAGCTACTTGGGAGGCTGAGGCAGGAGAATGGCGTGAACCCGGGAGGCGGAGCTTGCAGTGAGCTGAGATCCGGCCACTGCACTCCAGCCTTGGCGACAGAGCGAGACTCTGTCTCAAAAAAAAAAAAAAAGAAAAAAGAAAACTGACACACTCTGAGCAGATCTTTGGAAGGAAGGTGTTGAGAGTGGACAGTGGGAAAATACAGACGCTGGGCTCAAGGGGAAGGAAGCGGGGAACCCTGCCCAGGACCGGTGAGCACTAGGATTTGTTCCTGGTCCTCAGTGGCTCCTGGGGAAGGGGTGAGTTAAACAGACGAGTGACCCACTCTTACCATGGACCTCCGGAATCCTGGCTGCAGGAAACCCCACAACCCCATGGACATTTAAGCTGACAGGGAGAGTTGTTTGGAGCGGTGGCAGGGAAGGGACTCCAGCCTTTGCAGAACCCAGAGGGTTTGGCACTGGAATGGCTACAGTGGAGTACAACCAAGGACACCCATCCCCTAGGACTCACCACACTCCTCTGGGTGACTTTGGCTTTGTCAACTGTCAGACCTGGAAAGAGCAGGGTGGTCTTGCCCTTGGGACAAGGCCAGTCTACCTGAGTGCCCCTGCTCCCTTAATCTGGCCTTTCTGGGGGTCCCTGCCTGGCCGTGGCCGTTTGCAGCACAGCCACAGATGCCCAACTAGGGTGCCCTCCAGTGGCAGCCAAAATAGCTCATTTACAGGCAGACCATACCTAACTGCCACAGAGCTCCAGCAGACTGGCCCCTACCGGTGAACACCCACCCACCCACAGCCTCTTCCCACTGCAATCTCCCATGCACCACTTTGCTGGCACCCACCGGCAGTCTCACCATCCTGCTCCCACCAGTACCCTAACTCTGCTGACACACGCACACCCCACTGCACTGCTGCTTACACCACAGTTAAACCCTCAATGGCATCAAAGAAGATAAAAGCAGGCTGGGCACGGTGGCTTACACCTATAATCCCGGCACTTTGCGAGGCTGAGGTGGGCAGATCACGAGATCAGGAGTTCAAGACCAGCCTGACCAACATGGTGAAACCCCATCTCTACTAAAAATACAAAATTAGCTGGGCATGGTGGCGCACACCTGTAACTGCAGCATTAACTGAAAAGTCCAAAGTTCAATGTCTCATCTGGGACAAAGCAAGTTCCTTCCAACAGTAAGCCTGTAAAATAAAAAACAAGCTATTTACTTCCAAGATACAATGGTGGGTATAGGCACTGGATAAACACTCCTGTTCTAAAAGGGAAGATCTGGCCAAAAGAAACGGGGCTACAAGCCCCACACAAGTCTGAAGCCAAGCAGGGCAGTCATTAAATCACAAAGCTCCAAAGCAATCTCCTCTGACTGCGTATCCTACATCCAGGGCACAGTGGTGCGAGAGGCGGGCTCCTGTATGAGTCCGGTTCTTACACTGCTATAAATATACTACCTAAGACTGGGTAATTTATAAACAAAAGAGGTTTAATTGACTCACAGCTGGGCATGGCTGGAGAGGCCTCAGGAAACTTACAACAATGGCAGAAAGTGAAGGGGAAGCAAGGTATATCTTACTTAGTGGCAGGAGGGACAGCGTAAGTGGGAACTGCCAAACACTTTTAAGCCATGGGCTCCTGTGAGAACTCACTCACTAGCATCAGAACAGCAGGGGGGAAACTGCTTCCATGATCCAATCACCTCCCACCAGGTCCCTCCCTCGACGTGTTGGGATTACAATTCAAGATGCTGCTCTCGCAGGCAGGAGTTGAGTGCCTGTGACTTTTCCAGGCACAGAGTGCAAATTGCTGGTGGATCTGTGATTCTTGGGTCTGGAGGATGGTGGCCCCCTTCTGACAGCTCCATTAGACAGTGCCCAGTGGAATCTCAGTGTGGGGACTCTAATCCCACATTTTCCCTCGTCACTGCCCTAGTAGAGGTTCTCTGTGAGAGTTCTGCCCTTGCAGCAGGCTTCTGCCCGGACACCGAAGCTTTTTGATACATCCTCTGAAATCAAGGTGGAGGCTGCCAAGCCTCAATCACTCTCACATTCTGTGCACCTGCAGGCTTAACACCACATGAAAGCCATAAAGGTTTATGGCTTGCATTCTCCAAAGTGGCAGCCTGAACTCCTGGCCCCTTTACGCCCTTGCTGGAGCTGCAGTCACCTGGATGCAGGTAGCAGTGTCCTGAGATTTCACAGTACAGCAATGACCTGACCCTGGCCTATGAAACCATTCAGCCCTGCTAGGCCTCAGGGTTTGTGATGATGGGGGGCTGCTGCCAAGGTCTCTGAAATGCCTTAAGGCCTTTTCCTTATTTTCTCGGATATTAGCACTTTACTCCCTTTTAGTAATGCAAATTTCTCTAGCAAGTGGTTGCTCCACAATCTGCTTGAATTCCTCTTTCAGAAATTCCTCTCTGTCTTAGAAATTCCTTCCACCGGATATCCTAAATCTTTTCCACAGATCCTTAAGGGCATGAATGCAATGCAGGCAGGTTCTTTGCTAAGGCCTAATATGCATGACCTTTTCTCCAGTTCCCAATAAATTCCCTATTTCCATATGAGACGTTGTCAGCCTGGAGTTCACTGTTCATCTCACTATCAGCATTTTGGTCACAACCATTTTGCCAGTACCCAAGAAGTTGAAAACTTTCGCTCACCTTCCTGAGCCCTCGAAACTCTTCCACCTTCTGCCCTGTAGCTAGTTCCGGAATCACTTCCATTTTAAGGTATCTTATAGCAATGTCCCACTCCTTGATACCAATTTTTTATGTTAGGCCTTTCTTGAATTGCAATAAATACCTGAGACGGGGCAATTTATTTTAAAAGAGGTTTAATTGGCTCACAGTTACGCAGACTGTGCAGAGATCATGGCAATGGTATCTGCTCAGCTTCTGGGGAAACCTCAGGGAGCTTTCAATCATGGCAGAAGGCAAAGTGAGAGCTGGCACATCGTATGGCACAAGCAGGAGCAAGAGAGAGAGAGTGGTGGGTGGGGAGGCGTCCCACACTTTTTAAACTACCAGATCTTTTTTTTTTTTTTTTTTTTTTGAGTTGGAGTTTTGCTCTTGTTGCCCAGGCTGGAGTGCAATGGTGCGATCTCAGCTCACTGCATTCTCCGCCTCCTGGGTTCAAGCGATTCTCCTGCCTCAGCCTCCTGAGTAGCTGGGATTACAGGCACGCGCCACCATGCCTGGCTAATTTTTGTATTTTTAGTAGAGACGGAGTTTCACCATGTTGGTCAGGTTGCTCTCAAACTCCTGACCTCAGGTGATCCACCCGCCTCAGCCTCCCAAAGTGCTGGGATTACAGGCGTGAGCCACCAAGCTTGGCTTAAACTACCAGATCTTATGTGAACTTAGGACGAGAGCTCACTTATCACCAAAGGGATGGCCCAAGCCATTCATAAGGGATCTGCTCTTATGATTCAATCACCACTTATCAGGCCCCATCTCCACCACTGGGGATTACAATTCAATGTGAGATTTGGGTGGGGCAAATATCCGAACTATATCACTTTCCCTCATCAACCATGGCTTCTCAAATATAAAAGCAGATTTCCAACCACCCTTATTGAAGGGATGGCCTGCCCCTCCACACCTGTGGGTGTTTCTCGTTAGGTGGAACGAGAGACTTGAGAAAAGAAATGAGACACAGAGACAAAGTATAGAGAAAGAAAAGGTGGGCCCAGGGGACCGGCGCTCAGCATACAGAGGACCCGCGCCAGCACCGGTCTCTGAGTTCCCTCAGTATTTATTGATAATTATCTTTACCATCTTAGAAAAAGGGAAGTGGCAGGATAATAGGATCATTGTAGGGAGAAGGTCAGCAGTAAGATATATGAATAAAGATCTCTGTGACGTAAGTTTAAGGAAAAGTGCTGTGCCTTGATATGCATATACAGGCATCTTCATAAACCTTTTTAGTGCATGAAGAGCAGCATTGCGCTAGCAAGTCCCACCTTTCGCCCTAACGCGGTTTTCTCCTTTCTCAGTAAACAGAACATACAATCGGGTTTTACTCCAAGATGCTCCATTGGCCAGGGATGGGCAGGAGACAGATGCTTTTCTCTATCTCAACTGCCCAGAGGCCCTCTTTCCTCTTACACTAGTCCTTCTCAGCACAAACCCTTCACAGGTGTCAGGCTGGGGGATGATCAGGTCTTTCCCTTCCCACGAGGCCATATTTCAGACTATCACATGGGGAGAAACCTTGGACAATACCTAGCTTTCCTAGGCAGAGGTCCCTGGGAACTTTGGCAGTGTATGCGTCCCTGGGTACTTGAGATTAAGAGAATGGTGATGACTTTTAACCAGCACACTGCCTTCAGGCACTTGTTTACCAAAGCACACCCTGCACAGCCCAAAATCCGTTAAACCTTGAGCCACCACAGCACATGTCTCTTGCAAGGACAAGGTTGGGGGTGGGGTCAGAGATTAACAGCATCTCAAATACAGAACAAAATGGAGTCTCTTATGTCTACTTCTTTCTATACAGACACAGTAACAGTCTGATCTCTCTTTCTTTTCCCCACACCTTATCAGTGGGATACAACTTACTTTGTAAAAGCAAACACTCGGGGAGTAGTCAGCAAAGAGCAATTGGCCACTTACATGAAGGTTAGGTGTCAGAAGGTAATAAGCCTGCAGAAATAAGTGTAAGGCAGAAATGTCACAGTGTGGCTTGTAACTCTTTTTTTTTCTTTGAGACGGAGTCTCACTCTGTCACCAGGCTGGAGTGCAGTGGAGTGATCTCAGCTCACTGCAACCTCCGCCTCCTGGGTTCAAGCGATTCTCCTGCCTCAGCCTCCTGAGTAGCTGGGATTACAGGCGCTCATCACCATGCCTGGCTAATTTTTTGTATTTTTAGTAGAGACGGGGTTTCACCATGGCCAGGGTGGTCTTGAACTAATGACCTCTGGTGATCCGCCCGCCTCAGCCTCTCAAAGTGCTGGGATTACAGGCGTGAGCCACCAAGCCCTGCAGCTTTTCTCCAGACAGCTTTTCATATAATTTATAACTATTAATTTTTCTAGCAATGGCAATCCAATCATACCAGTAAATTGAATGGAATTCTTAACAGCTTCTTCCTAACATTTCTTTCTTTCTTTTTGGCATGTGTCACTTCTCCTAAACTGGTAATAAAATGAAGTTACCTCTATATGCAAATCCATTGCTCTTCTCACAAAAGTGAATATATCACTGTTGATCACATGGTAAATCTTTTCACTATTCTTTTTCTTTTTTTTTTTTTTAAGAGATAAGGTCTTGCTCTGTCACCTAGGCTGGAGCACAGTGGTACAATCATAGATCACTGCAGCCTTGAACTTCTCAGCTCAAGCAATCCTCTTGCCTCAGCCTCCCAAGTAGCCAGGACTACAGGCACATGCCATCACACCTAGCTAATTCAAAAACTTTTTTGTATAGACAGGGATCTTGCTATGTTATCCAGGCATGTTGCAAACTTCTGGCCTCAAGCTATGCTCCCACCTCAGCAGTTGAAAGCACTGGGATTACAGCCATAAGCCACTGTGCTAGGCCTTTTGCATTATGTGATGATAATAGTGATAGCTAATATTTTAAAGCAGTTACCATTAACTACATTATCTTTCCAGCATTAATACAAAATAACTACTGTATTATTATTATTTTCTTTTTTTGTTTTGTTTTGTTTTCTTTTTGAGACGGAGTCTCGCTCTGTCCCCCAGGCTGGAGTGCAGTGGCGTGATCTCTGCTCACTGCAAGCTCCGCCTCTTAGGTTCACGCTATTCTCCTGCCTCAGCCTCCTGAATAGCTGGGACTACAGGCGCCTGCCACCATGCATGGCTAATTTTTTTTTTTAGTAGAGATGGGGTTTCACCGTGTTAGCCAGGATGGTCTCAATCTCCTGACCTCCTGATCCGCCCACCTCGGCCTCCCAAAGTGCTGGGATTACAGGCGTGAGCCACCATGCCTGGCCTATTATTATTTTCTTAATCATGATGATGAAAAAAGCAAAGTTGAATGTTTCTAAAAAACACACAGGTGGCCGGGCGCAGTGGGTCACTCCTGTAATCCTAGCGTTTTGGGAGGCCAAGGAGAGTGGATCATGAGGTCAGGAGTTCAAGACTAGCCTGGCCAAGATGGTGAAACCCTGTCTTTACTAAAAATACAAAAATTAGCCAGGCATGGTGGCAGGTGCCTGTAATCCTAGATACTTGGGAGGCTGAGGCAGGAGAATCGCTTGAAACTGGGGGGCAGAGGTTGTAGTGAGCCGAGATTGCACCACTGCGCTCCAGCCTGGATGACAGAGTGAGACTCCGTCTCAAAAAACCAAAACCAAAAACTAACAAACAAAAAACCCACATGGGCTAACAAGAAGAGTAAATAAAAATTACCCATAGCTCACACATACAGCTTAACTAGGAGACAGAATACTATAAACTACAATTTCCATTGAAGTAGTTGGGGGTTGGTTTAGGGTAAATAGAAATAGCTCTAGAGTCTACACCAGAGCAGTTTCAGAAGGAGGCAGCACATAAAATAGAGAGGGCAGTAATAAAATTACCATCGGAAATTGAGAGTGCCACCCTGAGTGGACAAATGATGAAAACAATAAATTTTTCCTGTGGACTCATGAAAACAGCTATTATCTGGCAAGCCCAGCAGGTGGTCCAAGGCACAGAATGACCACTGGTAAATTTAGATAGTGGCAACGTATAAAGAAAGTCGTCAGAATGATTTAATAAAAAGACTTAGTGGAGGTGGAGTAGAAAGCAGGTTTGAGGCAGGGCATGGTGGCTCACGCCTATAATCCCAGCACTTGGGGAGGCTGAGGTGGGCAGATGACAAGGTCAGGAGTTCGGGACCAGCCTGGCCAACATGGTGAAACCCTGTCGCTACTAAAAATACAAAAATTAGCTGGACATGGTGGCGTGCAGCTGTAATCCCAGGTACTCAGGAGGCTGAGACAGGAGAATTGCTTGAACCAGGGAGGTGGCGGTTGCAGTGAGCCGAGATCGCACCATTGCACTCCAGCTCTGGGTGACAGAGAGACTCCGTCTCAGAGGTGGGGGTGGGGGGAGGGGGGAAGAAAGAAAAAAAAAAGAAAATAGGTTTGATTGTTGGAGAAGATTTCAAGAGGTAACATTTGAGCTCAGACCCAAATAATCACATAAGGCAAGAACGCCCCAGTCTAGGAGAACAGCATATGCAAAAGCTTAAGTCAAGAATAAGACTTCAAATTCAGAAAATGAAAGTAACTTATTTGAGTTAATTGAGTAAAGTGATGTGTTATATAACGGACGCATAGAGATAGGCAGAGACCAGGTAACGTAAGACCCTGTAGGTGGAGGAGAAAATCTGGATATTTTTCTAAAGTCAATGGAAAACCACAAAGGGTTTATGATATATGAATGTAATCATCCATTCTAAGTTTTTGGTAACCAAAGCAGCAGGATATTTGTATAAAAATAGATACATTGACCAACGGATCAGAATGGAGAACTGAGAAACAAAGCCACGTGTTTACAGTCAACTGATCTTCAACAAAGCCGGCAAGAACTTACACTGGGGAAAGGACACCCTCTTCAATATGGTGCTGAGGAAATCGGAGAGCCAGTTGCAGAAGAATGACACTGGACCCTTCTCTCTCATCACATACAAACATCAACTCAAGATGGATTAAAAACTTAAATGTAAGAACTGGAACTATAAAAATACTAAAACCTAGGAAAAACTCTTTTGGACATTGGTCTAGGCAAAGAATTCATGACTAAGACCTCAAAAGCACAGACAACAAAAACAAAGATAGACAAATGGGACTTAATTAAACTGAGAAGCCTCTGCACACAAAAAGAAATAACAGAGTAAGAGAGAATGTGTTGAATGGGAGAAAATATTTGCAAACTATTCATTCAGCAGGGTACTAATATCCAGAATATACAACAAGAAACTCAACAGGAATCCCATTAAAAAGTGGGCAAAGGGGTCCGGGAGTGGTGGCTCACGCCTATAATCCCAGCACTTTGGGAGGCCGAGGCAGGTGAATCACGAGGTCAGGAGGTCGAGACCATTCTGGCTAAAACGGTGAAGCCTCATCTCTACTAAAAATACAAAAAATTAGCTGGGCTGGTGGTGGGCACCTGTGGCTCCAGCTACCCGGGAGGCTGAGGCAGGAGAATTGCTTGAACCCGTGAGGCAGAGCTTGCAGTGAGCTTAGATCACGTCACTGCACTCCAGCCTGGACGACAGAGCGAGACTTTGTCTCAAAAAAAAAAAAAAAAAGAAGACATACAACTGACCAACAGGTATGTGAACAAATGCTCAACATCACTATCAAAGAAATGCAAATGTCAATAAATTTTAAAGTATTAAAATCATGTACAATATTTTTTCTACCACAATAGAAATTTATAAAAGAAGCACATTTGGGAAATCCAGAAATATTTGGAAATTAATACACTTTTATTTTCATGGACCAAGAAAGAAATCACAAAATATATTAAGTGGGATGAAAAAAACACATCAAGACATATGGGATGCATACTTAGAGGGAAATTTATAGCTACAAAGACATATTAGAAAATAAAGATGTCACATCAATAAACAAAGCTTTCACTCAGTAACTGGGAAAAAAAACTAAACTCAAGACAAGAAGAAAGAAGCAAATAATGAAGACTAGAATGAAAAATCAATGAAATAGATAACAGAGAAGCAATAGAGAAAGTGGGTGAAATTAAAAAATAGTTTTTTAAAAAATTCAACAAAACTGACAAATCTTTAGCTAGACTGATCAAGAAAAAAAAAGACAAATTAGTAAAATGAGAAAGGAGACGACTTCACTATCAAATTTATAAAAATTAAGGGACTATAGTGGAAAAACATGAACATATTTAGGTCAACAAATTGGACAACTTAGACTGAACAGACTAATTTCTTCAAAGACAAAAATAACCACAAAATACTAAAAATGACTCAAGAAGAACGAGAAATTCTGACTAGTAAAAAAATGTAATTAATGCCTTAAAATCTCACAAAAAAAAGCCCAGGTCCAGGTGGTTTCACTGGTGATTTCTCTCAAACATTTAGAGAAATAATACTAACCCTTTATAAACTCTTCCAGAATATAAAGGAGAAGGGAACAATTCCCAGCTTGTTCTATGAGGATAGTATTTGCATGTCAGAGGCAAAAAAGGGCATTATTTTTTTAAAACCTACGGACAAACATTTCTTACAAACATAGATGCACAGATCCTCAACAAGTCACTAACAAGCAGAATACAGCAGCATATACAAAGATTTGTATACTATGATCAAGTGGGACTTATTCCATAGTGCAAAGGTGACTTTGCACTGAAAAGTAATATATTGCACTGTACTAATAGAATGAAGGACTAAACCACGCAATCATCTCAATAGATGAAGCATTTTTACAAAATCCAACATCCCTTCATGATGACGCTCAATAAAACTGGAATACAAGGGAGCCTCGTTAATCTGATCAAAGCATCTACAAAACCTACAGCTAACATCATAACTAAAGATGAAAGAAAAGAAGAAACAAGGCAAGGATGTTCAATCTCACACTCCTATTTAACATTGGACTGCAGGTTCTAGCCAGTGTAATCAAGCAAGAAAATGAGATATGTATAGACAATCCTTGGAAATTCACGAAATTATGAGTTCAGCAAAGTTATGTGATACAAAATCAATATGTAAAAGTAGTTGTATTTCTATGTCTTAGCAATGAACAAATTAAAGATGAAACAGAGAAAAAATTTAATTGACAACAATAATAATGCAGGAATTAATGTAGCAAACAAAGTGTAAGGCTTGTACACTGACACTATAAAAAGTACTGCTGAGGGAATTAAAGATCTAAGTAAGTGGAGGGATCTTTCATGGTCATGGATTGGAATGCTCAGTGTTAAGATGTCAGTTCTCCTCCAAGTAATCTGTGGATTTGACACAATCCCCATAGAAACTTCAGCAATTTTTTTTTTTTGCAGAAATTAACAACCTGATCTTAAAATTTATAAACTGATGCGAAGGACTCAGCATAGTCAAAACAATTCATAAAAGGAACAAAGTGGAAGAACTCATACTTCTTGATTTTAAAAAATTACTATAATTCCACAATAAGACAATGAGTGTGGTATTGGAATAAAGACAGACATACAGATCAATAGAATGAAATGTAAAATAAACCCTTATACTTACGTCCATTGATTCTCAAGAGAGGTGCCAATACATGTAGGGAAATAATAGTCTTTTTGACAAATAATGATCAAACAGCTTTAAACCTTACCTCACACTATATGCAAAAATTATTCCAAATGGATTTAAAACCTAGTTTAGGAACTGAAACCATAGGATCATTAGAAGAAAACACAGAAAAATCTTCATGACCTTGGGTTAATGAAAGGTGTTTTGGATATGACACTAAAAGAATACATTAGAAAAAAAATTGACAAATTGGACTTTGTCAAAATTTAAAACTTTGTGCATCAGAAAAGGTCATTAAGAAAATAAATAGACAATCTGCATAACGGTAAAAAAATGTGCAAATAATAGTTATGACAAAAGTCTTCTATTCAGAATATACAAAGAACTTTTACAAGTCAATAATAAGGCAAACGATCTTGTTTACAAATAGCCAAAATATTTAAATAGACATTTCACAAAAGGTGTGAATAGCTAAAAGGCACAGTCAACATCATTAGTCATTCAGAGATTCAAATTCAAACACAACACAATATCACTTTTCACCCATTAAAATGGCATAATCAAAATAAACAGACAATAATAAGTATTGGAGAATATATAGAGAAAAAGGAGCCCTCGGCTGAGTGCAGTGGTCAAGCCTGTAATCCCTGCACTTTGGGAGGCTGAGGCTGGCGGATCATGAGGTCAGGAGGTCGAGACCAGCCTGGCCAACATGGTGAAACCCCATCTTTACTAAAAATACAAAAAATAGCTGGGCACGGTGGCGGGCGTCTGTAATCCCAGCTACTCAGGAAGCTGAGGCAGGAGAATCGTTTGAACCCAGGAGGCAGAGGTTGCAGTGAGCCCAGATTGCGCCATTGCACTCCAGCCCAGGTGACAGGGCAAGACTTCATCTCAAAAAAAATAAAAAAAGAAGAAAAAGAAAAAGGAGCTCTCATACCCTGCTGGTGGGAATGTAGAACGGCACAGCCACCACTTTGGAAAGCAGTTTAACATTTTCTTAAAATGTTAAGCATAAATTTACCATATGACCCAGCAATTCCACTGCTAGATATCTACCCAAAGAAAATGAGAACGTATGTCCACACAAAGACTTGTTTAGGAATCATAACAGCTAAAAGCATTATTCACAACAGCTAAATGCACATGTCCATCAAGTGGTGAATGGATAAACAAAATATGATATATCCTTAGAATGGAATATCATTAAATAATAAAAAGGAACTAACTTGTTATCCATGCTATAGCATGGGTGAACCTCGAAAACATGCTAAATGAAAAAAGTCAGATTTAGAACATTACATATAGTATGATTTCTATGTACGGGAAATGTCCGGAAAAGACAAGTCTACGAAGTAGATATCAACAAACATTTGCCATAAAGGGCAATATAGTCAATATTTTAGGTTCTGTTGGCCATATAACAAAGCTCTGTTACAACTATTCAACTCTGCATTTTTCAGGAGAAAGCAGCCACAACGTATATATAAATGAATGGGCAGAACTGTGTCCCCATAAAACTACAGTTGATCCTTGAACAACACAGTTTGAACTGTATGGGTCCACTTATATAGGAATTTTCTTTCACCTCTGCTACTCCTAAGGCAGCAAGATCAACCCCTCCACTTCCTTCTCTTCCTCAGTCTGCTCTATATGGAGATGACAAGGATAAAGACTTTTATGATAATTCATTTCCACTTCTTTATGACAGTACATACTATTATGAATAGTAAATATATTTTCTCTTCTTAATGATTTTCTTTATAATGTTTTCTCTAGCTTACTTTATTTAAGAATGTAATAGATAATACATATAACATGCAAAGTATATGTTAATCAACTATTTATTTTATTAGTAAGACTTCCAGTCAACAGTAGGTTATTCGTAGTTATGTTTGTGGGGAGTCAAGTTATATATGGATTTTTGACTGTGCATGGGGTTGATGTCCCTAACCCCGGTGTTGTTCAAGGGTCAAGTGTATTTATAAACACAGGCCACAGGCTGGATTTGGTCCATGACAGTAGTTTGCAGACCCCTGCTATAGAAGAAAAAGTACATTAATGGTTGCCTGGAGCTGGGTGCGGGTGAGGAGGGTGACAACTGCAAGTAACTGAAAAAGGTGAAGGGGAATATTTTGCAGATAACAGGAGTCTGCAAACTACTATTAAAGAAGAGGAAGAGGAGAAAAGTCAAAGAAGAATATGCAGCAGAGAGGATTCTGTGAAGACAATGGAGTAGGGAGCACCAGGAGTAATCTCACATGCCCAGGGAAAGGCACGGGCTCAGAAAAGACCTAAGAAATCTTCAAGTTTACACCTCAAGCTAATCCTTGGCACAGAGGCAGCCTACAATAATAAGAATCAACACACAGGCCGGCGCGGTGGCTCAAGCCTGTAATCCCAGCACTTTGGGAGGCCGAGACGGGCGGATCACGAGGTCGGGAGATCGAGACCATCCTGGCTAACACGGTGAAACCCCGTCTCTACTAAAAAATACAAAAAACTAGCCGGGCGAGGTGGCGGGCGCCTGTAGTCCCAGCTACTCGGGAGGCTGAGGCAGGAGAATCGCTTGAACCCGGGAGGCGGAGCTTGCAGTGAGCTGGGATCCGGCCACTGCACTCCAGCCTGGGCGACAGAGCGAGACTCCGTCTCAAAAAACAAAAAAAAAAAAAAAAAAAAAAAAAAAAATTTGATTCAATGTGTACTGGAAAAAAAAAAAAAAAAACCATAGCCTGCACTATCTTTTCAGCCTTTGCTTGAAAATACTGGGCTGCAAAGGGGCTCGCTCAGGGAAGCTCCGTTCGTAAGTTCTTTGACAGGATGGAGGAAAAGGAAAGCTGCTGTCGCAAGCGCCGCCGCTGGGGATCTGCGCGGACGGGACCGGCGCAGGTGCAGCTCCTCGGCGCAGGTGCAGCTCCTCTCCGCAGGGGCCTCGCGTTGCAGCCGCGCCGGGAGATTCCCGACGTCGGAGCAGAAATCTGGCTTCCTAATGGCCACGGCCTCCCACACCTGCAGCGGAGACGGTTCTAACTTGGCGGGTGAGGCGGCGCCTGAAAGCCTGGGCGGGTTTGGCTTCGTCTGTTTCACCTGCGGGGTGTGGATCTGCTCTTCCCACGGCTTCCCCGCGGCCCCGCGCTGATTCCAAGTGGAGCCTCTTTGTGGGAACTTTGCTCATTCGCGCACATCTTGCGCTGTCTGGACACTGAAATCACGTTCGTTCCGAAGCGCGTCGGGGCATCAGCAGCTTGGGGAAAGGACTGTACTGCTTAGGATGAACCCCACGGCAGCACAAGGGCCCGGACTCAGACAAGCCTAAGAAGAGGAATTAATTCTCCCCTAAGCCGCGGGTGGGCCAGAGGGAGAAGGCCCCTCCGAGCTGGCCGGTTCAGAAGTGAGTCAGGTTCGCAGGTGGCGTCCAGTCCGCTGCTCCATGCCACCATGGCCCAAGTGCACGCTGGAGGAGGACGGCTTCGTAGTCCCCGGAGTTGTGCGCACGCTTGGTGACTCCCAGAGGAAGAAGAGGACTGTCATCCTATAGCTCTGAGAAGGAACCATCCCCAGAACCCCTCAGCAGGCTCCCTGAATTGATCAGAATCAGCAAAACCTTGTGGGTGCCTGGCTTTCTCGGCGGTGGGCGGTGGTGGGGGAAATGGATCCCTGAACACAGCCTAGAAGCTGGAAGGAAAATGCGGGGAACCCATAACCCCCCCAAAAGAGCAGACTGAGACGCTGCTGTGGAAGGTTCCTGTCCTGAAGCTAATAGGATCAGTGCACTTGATTTCCATCTCGTTCTCACGGCCTTTTATGCACATCACTGGGCAAGACGAAGCCTGTGAAGAAGGAAGATCTCCATGGCTGCCCTCAGTGTGGAATGTGTTCCTCACACCCTTACAAACAGCTTTCAAGTAGTCAGCCTGTGGAGGTGGAGCAGGTACGGTTAGATCTGAGCAGATCTGTTTTGGGGGCATGTGCACTTACGTTGTTCTGCCGACCCTGAATGCAAGAACACCTGCTCTGATGTGTGCATCGTTTGTCGCAGGCGTTGTCCTTTAATATCTGAGACGTGTGGCAAAGCATCATCTCATGTCAGGATGTGCCCTTAGGTCCTTATGAATGGCTACGCTTGGTTCAGCCAAGAGGTTTATTTGGAAAGTGTCAACATGAGCTTTGTTTTTGGCAATTTGTTGGCTAGCCTTTCAAAATTCTCACATTCCTGTGCAAAGGTAGACACTGCAGTATCTGATCCATCTGTGAAATTTAAGCCTAAGAACAATCACGAGCTGCTGAAAATTGCAACATCAGTAATCCCAAAAGTTCCAAATACACCAGTCTTATCTGAAGCTGTGATGAGTAATAATTTTGTTATGGCTAATGAGACCCACGAGTTGACAGAGATGCAGCAGGCTTTTGTTCTGTTCTCTCTATTTGGGTTAAGATAGAGTAAAAGGTTTTCAGCATATGAATTCTACGGCGGCGCTCCCGAATTACCAGAGCCTGATGTTGTCAGGTTTCTTCTGAACATCGGACGTTGGTAGGACAGACCTCCATGGGGCAGCTGAGGTAGTGCCATCTACGATCAGGAGAGGGCAGCAAAGAGCCGCATGAGTCTCAATTCTGTGGGCTGGGTCTGCCCAGGAATCAACTAAGGCAACGTAAGAACCCAGGGGAAATGATACCAGCTAACACTGAGGAAGGTAAGAGTTGGAGCAGAGGCAAATGCGTGTTTATTGCAACAAAGCTGGAGTTACCTGGTGCTACATTCTAGAGGGATTGACTGTGTCAGCAGGGGCTCGAATTTCTGGAGGAGAACCCAGTGAGCAAAGCAAAAGCTAGCAGAGTTGAGCAGGATGGGAGTCAGGCCCACTGGGGTGGGCCAGAGAGTTCTGCAAAGTTATCCCCTACTGACACACCGCTGAGAGACGCAGCTTTTTATTTTAAAAATAATGCTTATACTTTGTCATTACAAATATAAAATATATTTATTGTAGAAGATCGGAAACTAGAGAAAAGTATGCAGAAGAAAATAACATTCACCAATAATTGTACCAACAAGAGGTAACAATTTTGGTTATCTGTGGTCTGTTTGCTTTGATTCTGAAAGTCCTATCTATTGTTTTCCATCAATCATCTATCTACCTAAACAAAATTGCGATCACACATTTAGCCATAGGCATATATATATATGTATATATGTAAAAATTTAAAAAACCATCTGTACCATTTTCCATCAGATGGGTGCACCACTAAGCATTCCGTATGCCTTGTCCTGTCTTACAGGGACTGGGGTCACCTTGGAACTTTGCACTGACTGATGTCAAACTTCATTATGCTCCAGGTCAGGCATCATAAAATTAATAAACTCAAAGTGTGGGAAAACAATCTTTGAGCCCAATGCCCTAATCCATTTTCATTTTTATTTCCCACAGGCCTTTGTCCAAATGCATAAATATTCTAACATGATTATAATCGTAATGTACATTTGCATCTTATTATATTGTAAACATTTTAAACCTGACTAGTGATTTTCTTTTTTTTAATTCTTTTTCTGAGACAGAGTCTTGCTCTGTCGCCCAGGCTGGAGTGCAATAGTGCGATCTCGGCTCACTGCAATCTCCGCCTCCTGGGTTCAAGTGATTCTTGATTCTTGTGCCTCAGCCTGCCAAGTAGCTGGGATTACAAGTGTGCACCACCATGCCAGGCTAATTTTTGTATTTTCAGTAGAGACGAGGTTTCACCATGTTGCCCACGCTGGTCTTGAACTCCTGACCTCAGGTAATCCACCCGCCTCGGCCTCCCAAAATGCTGGGATTACAGGCGTGAGCCACTGTGTCTGGCCTTGAGTGTCATAATTTTTAATGACTGGGTAATAGTCCTCTCAGTAGACATAATTATTTAATTTATCATTATCCTATTGTTACTTTTTTTTGAAATTATGAATGATTCTGCAATGAATATCTTCATCATGATAGCTTTATCCTTCATTTGAACTGTTTCTTTAAAGTCTCACCGGGGGTAACAGGGTCTGCCTAAACTCTAGCAGTAATGTGAATATCAATTGCTTGCCTTAGTTTCTGGGAGTGGATTTACATTCGGTCTGTTATTGAGCACGTTTAAAAAAAACCTTTTTTTTTTTTTTTTTTTTTTTTTTTTTTTTTCAGAGACAGGGTCTAGCTGTGTCACTCAGGCTGGAGTGCAGTGGTGTGACCATAGCTCACAGCTCCCTCAAGCTCCTGGGCTCATGCAATCCTCCCGCCTCAGCCTCCTGAATAGCTGGGGCTACAGGTGCATGCCACCTCACCAGGCTAATTATTTTATTTTTATTTATTTTTTTTTTGTAGAGATGGGGTCTTGCTTTGGTGCCCAGGCTGGTCTTGAACTCCTGGCTTCAAGGGATCCTCCTGTTTCAGCCTCCCAAAGTGCTGGAATTACAGGCATAAGCCACCATACCCAGCCTGTTATTGAGTATTTTTTAAATTGAACTTCACTCTTATTAATAGAAAACATGTTGACTTTGATAGTAGCATAATTTAGACAAGAATTAAGCAGATTTTAAATGAAACACTGCTTGATTTGTGTAGAGGTATTTTTGAGTAAATGCTTCTTTTTTCCCTCTAACTCATCCACATGCAACTAGAAACTTGTGAGGACGAAGAAGCATTCATGGAAAACTAACAACGTTAGTCTTTAAGGCAAGCAATTGATATTTACATTACTGCTAGAGTTTAGGCAGACCCTGTTACCCCCTGGTGAGAGTTTATCTAAGGAAATAGTCCAAATGAAGGATAAAGCTATCATCCTAAAGATGTTCATTGCAAAAAACAATTAATTATGATGATTAGCAACGTACCTGGCAGTGCCTCTTCACATTTGTGGATTTCAGTGGCTTCACATTGTGGATTTCAGTGGCTATGCGAGTTTTGAAAGATCAGTATCGTTTTTTTTTTTTTTTTTTTTTTTTTGAGATGGAGTCTCACTCTGTCTCCTAGGCTGGAGGACAGTGGCACTATCTTGACTCACTGCAACCTCTGCCTACCAGGTTCAAGTGATTCTCCTGCCTCAGCCTCCCAAGTAGCTGAGACTACAGGTGTGCACCACCACACGCAGCTACTTTTGGTATTTTTAGTAGAGACGGGGTTTCATCATGTTGGCCAGGCTGGACTTGAAATACTGATCTCAGGTGATCCACCCAACTTAGCCTCCCAAAGTGCTGGGATTACAGGCATGAGCCACCACACCAGGCCAAGACCAATATCTATTTTATGTGTGTCTTTGATATGTGTGGAAATGAGGAAATTCAAGAAGTAAATGGAAGGACCATGAAAATTCTTCCTTAGTTTCTACTTAAATTTAGATTCACACGGTATTTAGTAAATGGTGCATGATGGCAGAAGTCTAAATGCCAACCTACATGAGCTCAGAAGGTGTGGTCCACAGAATGGACCTGGAATGCTTTGGGCTACTACCCTCAGTTGCATTCTCTCTTACGAAAGAGCTCATGGCTCAAGCTTTCCAAATGAATAAATACAGTTTCTAAAAATACGAAATAAATAAGAGAATATCGCAACAGTAAAACCTTAATATCGATGATCTGCTGTGGGGACTGAAGAAATATATTCTCCATCACTGACACATATCTCACTTTTATAGGCAGACAGTGAGTAAACACTCATTGTGATTGTCGTTACATTGCAGACTTTTACTACCCACTGTGGATACTTTTGAAAAACATTTCTTGATTGACTGATATTTCTTTCTCTCATTATTTACCTCCTCTCCATGCCTAAAGAAGCTATCCGGGGCCGGGCGCGGTGGCTCACGCCTGTAATCCCAGCACTTTGGGAGGCCGAGACGGGTGGATCACGAGGTCAGGAGATCAAGACCATCCTGGCTAACACAGTGAAACCCCGTCTCTACTAAAAAAAATACAAAAAACTAGCCGGGCGAGGTGGCGGGCGCCTGTAGTCCCAGCTATTCGGGAGGCTGAGGCGGGAGAATGGCGTAAACCTGGGAGGCGGAGCTTGCAGTGAGCTGAGATCCGGCCACTGCACTCCAGCCTGGGCGACAGAGCGAGACGCCGTCTCAAAAAAAAAAAAAAAAAAAAGAAAAAGAAAAGAAGCTATCCGGGGAAGAAAGAAAACTGCATGTGAAATTCTATGTAATTTGTTTTATATTTATTTCTCAAATCACTGGTTTCTTTGAAATAAAACACATTTTTAAACATTACAGTTTTTAAAATTGTTCTCTTAACTCTCTTCTTGAAATAAATGGGTTATGCCAAAGTCATACATACCCTTGTCACATGCGCTGGGATTTCAGTGTGTGGCTTTCAAAGGTCAAAACTCTTCTCTGTTGTCCAGACGCCAGTGATGAAAAGTGAGGAAGGAGCTTTCCGGTGGTGGCCTCATGCCCGTCGCCCTTTCTGCGTGCTGAATGCTCCTCCATCCTGGAGGAAGAAAGAAGAAGTGGGTCCCTGGACTGAGTGTGGAACTATGTGAACACCGGACCTGGCCAAGATGATTGGCCTATGCCTGATCAGTGACTCAGGAGCTGGGCCAATCAGATGAGCTATTGAGCATTTGGTCACAGAGACCAGCTGTGATGGTCTGGATTATTGCTTGGGAAGTATTTATTCCATGTCTCCCTCCCTAGTCCGGGTGGAGTGCTTCACTGCCCATCGAGGTTGGGCTTGGCCATGCAACCTGCTTTTGTAGATGAAATGGTCCCAATCATAGGCCTCAAGTATGGTGCCTAGCTCTCATGGTCTGGCAGGAGGATATGCCCCAGGCCGCCACTGTCCCCTCATCTTTGAGCCCCAGTGAGGTAGACTGCACCTCCTAGCCACTGGGCCAAGGCCTGAGCAGACTTCAAACCACCTTCAATCTGGGTCTAAAAGCCTAAGGTCTGGCATAGCCTTGCTGCCTTGCAGTTGAATTGAGCATGAGACTAGGTCATTTTCATTTTAAGCCCCTATACTTTAGGGTAGTTTATTATGCAGCATTGCTGAGGCCACAGCTGACCCCTACACTAGCAATGGTTTGGTTGTGGTTCTTGGCAGACGGCAGGTCATGCAGGCTGGGCTTGGGGTGGCTGCTTTGGGGCCCTGGAAGCTAGGGACTAAGTGGAGGAGGCTGCAGACACCTCTTGCTCATTTCCCTGCTGCAGTGTCTTCCTTGTGTCCTGAGGACTGATTTCTAAGTGGTCTGGAAGAGAGAATGGTGCTCAGTCATACATGCCGCAAGTATTTCTCCCAGTGTCTTCCGACGTTATTTTTTGCAGCCTGGAATTTTGTAACAAGGAAGACTGATAATCCTGAGTAGAATGTGTTGATCAATCTAGGGAAGGGCTGTGTAATGACAGAAAGAAAAGTGGATCTGAATGTTCATAACCAACTCAAATGGGCATTCATAACACACAGTCACACTGTACAGTGAGAAGGAGGCGAGAGCTGTTTAACTTGAAAGCTGTTAAGGTTGTTAGGTGCTCAGAGAAGATTGTCAATGATGCAGAGAGCATCTCTGATGCAGGCACAGAAACGGACTTTCTGGATGTTCGTGAATATGGATGTGCGTCCGCACTGACCGGTGGCCCTGCTGGTTTGGCTGAAAGCACAGTAATGAGCCAGAGTATTGTTCTGCTGTGAGCCACTGTGCATTTATAATTTTTATGAAATGTTAAGATGGTGACGACTGGATGTAAGAATCTGATGCTCTGCTAGGCTGTGATATGATAGAATAATCCAGAGAGAAGTTAAGTGTGCAGTGGGATTTGAGGACTAGGATTTTCTTGGTGGCAAGAATAAGAAAACCAAATCCAACTTGTTTAAACGATAAAGGGAATGTATTAACTCAGGGAACTGAAGAGTCCAGAAAAACTCAGGCTTGTGAAGGTCTGGACCAGTGGGGTCAGCAGCACCAGGTCCTGCTTCTGCTCACACCTCGAGGCTGGTCCTGCACGATGCTGGCACAACCCGAGGCTTGGCTGTCCCCGGGTGGAAAGCAGGTGGACAGCAACAACCAGGGCTCTGTTAGGCTTTAAATCACTCATAGTTGTGGAGACGGTGCACCTCTGTGGTAGCTGCCACTGAAGAAGGAGAACATTCCTTCCCAGAAGTTCCTAGAAGTCTGCTTTAATCTCTTTTGCCTGGATTGGGTCACGGGCTGACCCTCAAATGAATCCTTGTAGCTAAAGAGCTGTGCAGGCCACACTGGGCCCACGTGGCTGGAAGGGGTCCGCCCAGCGCTGGGTGGTCACTGGGGCCACCACTGGGAGTCCTCTGTGCAGCAGGACTCACAGTGCCCCGGGGCAGGAGTTGAGACAGGCAGACAATTACCCTGCGCTGAGATGGGAGCTGGGGTGGGGAAGTGAAGAGGGCCGCCCCTCAGGCAGGTGTAGGGGTGTCCACAGAACAGTCCCAGCAGGAGGTGCGGGCCTGGGCCTAAAGGATGAACGGGAGCTTAGAGGACAAAGGAGAGGAGAGATGGAAACAATTTTGGGTAGGAGGAGTATCAAGAAGTTTTTCAGAAGCCTGAAGTAACAATTAGTATTGAAGAGTCTTCTTAGCAAAAATTGGCTAAGTAACTACAAGAACTGCAAGATTGAAATGCTGGAAACGAGACTTCCTCTCCAGATCTAACTTCCCAGTGATTGCCTGGGTGCTGGACTAAGGCATCTCTGAGCATCTCCCCAGTGAGCGATTCCACACCCATCCGCAGGAGCCCAGTGAGTTCAGTTGCTTATCAGGAGCTATGTGCTTCTGGAAGGAAAGGACTCTGTCTATTCGGTCTTTGGTCTGACATCCTCAGCTTTGAACTAAGTGCAAAGGATGCTTACTGGGTCCTGTTCAAAAATGAGAGGTGTGTGCAATTTCACACACAGCCCTCCCCAGGGACTTTGAGAATCTTGACCTACATGGCGTTGCAGAGATTACATCTTTCTAGCGGTCAAAACAAAACAAACATTAAATAGAAACGAAAAACCAAAACGGAAATGTGAAAATTCCCCCAAATCCCACACCAAACCCCACACTTCAAGTCCTTCTTTTCTGGCTTGAGGAGGGAATATTGAGGGTGGGGTGGGAGGGTCCCACTGTGCCAACAGTGTGTGAAGCTTGTTCAGGGCCAGTTTTCGTTGTCAGCGTTGACACCCCAGAGTCAGGGAGGAAAAGTCACTTGGTAATTTTGCTGCAGCTGCAAAGAGCTGAGCCTGAGCATGAATTGGCAGCATCCCCAGGCAGGGGGTGGAGAAAGGGATTCAGCCCAGGGGCCTGTTCATCTCGTTGTGAGGTTCTGCCACTGATGCGCCACCGTCTTCCCACCTGAGCTGCTCCAGTGCCATCTCCTCGCTGTGGCCGGGCTGCTCTAACACCGCAGATCTGAAACTGTTGTGCTGCTGCTTAAGCCTTGGCAAGGCTTCCCCTTGCTCTTAGCCTCAGAACCTTCGTAGAACCTGCAAAGCCTTGCGTGCCCTGACAAGCTCCTTCCCCAGTCACTGGCACTCTCCCTCCCCCTCCCGCCTTAGCGCCCTAGCTGGATGCTCCCCAGCCTCCTCCCGCCTGGTGACCGCATTTCACCCTTCAGCCCCGGCTCCCACCAACGTGCTTTGGCTCACCCTGTACCCCTCACGGGCCTCTCTGCCTGTCCAACTCTCTTCCCTTCGCTTCATGCCTTCCCCCGGTTCCTCTCTGCCTGCCTTTGGGATCCCAGGCATAGGGCTTGCGTCCTTAGACTGCGATTAAGCGCAGACACCACCTGGGAGTCTGGATTCAGATCCTGATCCTGCTTTCATCACCAACCGAGAAGTCACACGACTCCTCGGAGCTTCGGCTTCCCCAGCTGTGAGGTGGTGGGAAGAATGTTGACTTTATACGACTACTGGGAGAATTCACTGAGAATTCGGACATGCAGACCACAGTATTGATTGGACACTGCAGGCTCCCAGCAAATGTTCCTTCCCTTTTCTCTTTCTATGTAAGGTGGAAAACTCGTGCATATCTAGGATTGCATAGCCCAGTGTTCATGTGTGACGTGGCAAGTGCATCTACATAAACATGGGCTTGGGATTGAGAAGATTTGGATCAACAGCTGGTGGCACCACTGACCAGCCAAATAGTGTCAGAAACTGTGAACTTCAGAGTCTGTGTATATGAATCTGGTAATAATGTTCATACCTCCCAGGGTTGTTTTAAGGATTACAGAAGTTAATATATGAAAGTATTTTGTAATCCTTGGAGTTTAAAAATGGTCATAACCCAGCATTTGTGATTGTCTTGCTTTCTCAGCACTCACTTGGGTGAGCTTTGCCTTGCAGCAGGTCTCCCAGTGCCCTCGTCCAGACCCTTGGTGGCACTGAGCACAGAGATGACATTTGTTGGTGCCATGAGAGCGACAGACACAGAGCTGTGCCAGACGCCTCGGGGAGGACCCACTGCCCAACTGTAGGGGTGGTCTGCTGCCTCCCCCAGCTGTCAGCCCCTCCAGGTTGGCCTCACACCTTCCCGGAAGCAGCTTGCTTCTGGTGACTGAGCTGGGTGGGGCCTGAGGGCTGAGGTTGTTGGGGCTGCCTGGCAGCTCTCTTCTCCCTCCGCAGTCCTGCCCCCAGGAGGCTTCCCCACAGCATCGTGCACGGTGAACTCCTCAGAGCCCATGACTCAGAGAACCCAGGCTGAAACATCCAGTGTCCAGCTAGATTTCACCCTTGCAAGCCTTCACAGATAGGACTCCACAGGTTGTCTCTGTGCATTCGAATTGAGAATCATCTCTGTTGTCATTGCTCAAGAAATAAAACACCTGGGTTGTTGCAGGTTACGCTGGTCTTTGACAGGGAAAGGAGCGTTCCTTCCTGGGTGGCTCCTAGAGTGTCATGTCATTGTGTGTGTCCAGCATCGTCACTAGGCTGCTGTTGGGGAGAAAGTTTCCAATGACAGGAACAGCTGAAGAGCTTAGTCTATACTCTCTTAACTCTATTGACCTTGATTCCATTATTTTCCTGCAAGAAACCGAGAATTCCTATACCACCTAAGGTGTTTCAGAATAGGAAAATAATAAAACCTCTCCCCAGTTTATTTAGCAAAGTTAGGGTAACTTACATGCCAACATCTGATAAAGACAATATGAAGCCAGGATCACTGCGCATCAAATCCAGCAGCTTTTAAAAGAATAATGCCCGGTGGCACCAGGGCTCTCAGAGAGGCTGAGTCCTGCAGGGAGAAGTGCTTGGGCTCTGAGTCGGTCAGGGCTCAGCTAAACCTCTCCAAGCGCCGGTTCCCTCCATTGTGAGATGAGAAACCCACTTCTATGGTTTTGTAAAGATTGAGAAAGGTAATTCCTGTGCAGCACTCAGGGTCTCCCCTGCACGTAGGGCCCCGGGCCAGCTGCCCTGACCAGTGTGGGAGGCTGCGTGCTGCGGTCCAGCTGCTCACTTTGCACAGAGGATTCAATTTTGAGCACTTTCCTGGGATGCCAGGACCTTCTGCAGAGCCCTCTCTGATCTTGGATGTGAGGACTATATGCGGGAGTACGTGACTCTGCCGATGTTTTCAACACACAGAAACGAGTTCCCTCCCTCACACCACATTCCCAATGTGTATTCTCAACATTCAGAACCTCCTCCTAGAATTCCACCCCGCGGCTCCCAGCACGGCTCGGGACTTCAGTGGCGTTTGAGACCAGCCAGACTGTGGTCCCCACACTCGAACTGCTGGAAGGCTGTGATCATCTGCGAAGCCCAGGGAAAGCTCTGGTAGTGATATGGCCCTGTGCATCCTGCCCTGGCTTTCAGGGGCAGTGGTGCTTCTGCCGATCGTGAGTATAATGATTCTTTTGGGGGTTGAAGGTCAGTTTCAGGTGTCAGAGAAAGGAGTGGTCCAGAAACTATTGTGAAAGGCCAGGATATTTGACAAGAGGACATCCTTTGTTCTCTTTTTTGCTGGAGTAAGGAAAGCTTGTGTGGTTGATAAAGCCTGGCATGGTACGTGCAGTCCTGGAGGAGGGGTGAGAGCCTCGGGCAAAGAGGGGCGTTGTAGGGCCACAGATGAGGGCTCCCAGGCACTGGGCCTCCTTCCCAAAGAACAATCATCAGGAGATCCCAGAGACCGCCATCCGGGAGAAACGGGGTGACAGAGCCCTCTTTGAGCTGGGGAGCATTTTAATCAGTGGGTAAGAGGAAGAGAAAAGAAGCAAAAAGTGCAACCAGCCAGAAAAATAACCAAGCAGCCACCCACCCAACCACCCCTCCAACCGGCCACCCACCCACCCACCTACCCAACCAGCCAAACACCCACCCACCTACCCAACCAACCAACCCCCACCCACCCACCCAACCAACCAAACACTCACCCAGCCACCCACCCACTGACCCAACCAACCAACCGCCCACCTACCCAACCAACCAACCCCCACCCACCCAACCAACCAACCAACCACTCACCCAACCAACCACCCACCCACACAACCACCCATCCACCCAACCACCCATCCATCCACTCACCCAACCAGCCACCCACCCACCCAATCAACCAACCACCCACCTACCCAACCACCCACCCGCCCACCCAACCAACCAATGAACTAAGCAACCAACCACCTACCCAACCAACTAACCCCCACCCACCCAACCAACCAACCAAGCAACCATCCACTCACCCAACCAGCCACCCACCCACCCAACCAACCAATCAATGAACCAAGCAACCAACCACCTACCCAACCAACTAACCCCACCCAACCAACCAGCCAAGCAACAAGTAACTATCCACTCAACCAACCAATGAATCAAGCAACCACTCACCTACCCTACTAACTACCCCCAACCACCCACCCAACCAAGCAAGCAACCAAACAGCCACCCGCTCACCCACCCAACCAACCAGCAACCAACCAAACAAGCAACCACTCACCCACTCAACCAACTAACTACCCAACCAAGCAATCACTCAACCAACCAATCAACCAACCAACCAACCCACCCACCCACCAACCAATCAACCAAACAACCACTCACCCACTCAACCAACTAACTACCCAACCGACCAACCAACCCACCCGCCCACCAACCAACCCACCAACCAACCATTCAAGAATGCGTTGGGGGAGGCTTTTCGCTTGGGCTGGCGCGGTTCTCTGGCCGCAGTGCCGCGCGGGGCCACCAGGTGGCAGCGGAGGCCGCCCGGAGCGACAGCCGGCGGCGGAGGCGGGCCCGGCGCGGGCGGGCAGGAAGCTTAAAGCCCGGCAGAGCCGCCAGTGGAGGCCCGTCCGGGGCTGGCCCTGAGCGCCGCGCGGCCGTCAGATCCCGGGGACGCCGGGGGCCCGGGCCGAGCGCCGCAGCCCGCGAGGAGGAGCACCGGTAAATAGCCACAACTTTCTATCTCCTTGCGATCCTGAAAGTAGATGCAAAATTGCGCGTCCGCTGCATGTGGAAGTGAGCGGGGCGGCAGCCGGCTTGCCCCTGAGTTTTTAACACAGCTCGATATGATGTTTAGTGTAATTCCATCATTTACCGGTATCTGTGAGCTGCAGCTGGACATAAGCATGTAACCAGTGATTGCAGTTCAATAAATGCTTATGATTACCAATTTTTTCCTTTTTTATTTTTATAGATTTAGGGGGTACAGGTGCTGTTTTGTTAGATGGATATATCGCCTAGTAGTGGAGCCCGGGCTGTTGGTGTAGCCAGCACCCCTATAGTGCACATTGTACCTGTTAAGTAATCTGTTGTCCCTCACCCCCTCCCTCCCTCCCGGAATGATCGCCAATATTAATGATGAGAGCGATGACAGAAATTCTCTCCAGATGTGATCTGAGTTTGGAGGCAAAGGGATTTTTGAAAATGAATCATAAGAGAGACATTTTGCACCAAAGGAGTGTGGTACATGTAAACTGCTGTTTTTTTATACTGTGCTCACGCGGACCTAATAAACTCAGTCAGACCTCATGGAATTCCACATAATGCAGAAGGAGGGAAAAATAGGTATTGAGGAAAAGCAGCACTGTTTTCCTCAAGTTTAACATGTATGTGCAGCCTACACTTCCAAACTTAAGACAGTAGCTTTTAACATGTGACTTTGCTCAGGGTCACAGACCACTCTGGCTATAACCTCACTTACAGCTGTGGAGGCTGAATCCCAGTGGGTCTGAGAGGTGTCAGGACAAATGTTGGGGATGCACCTGTCTCTCTCTCTTAAGGGAATACGGGTCTGTGCAGTCTTAAATCGGAGCTCCCTGGAGGAGAATGTCGTGCAGTAGCCTTAGGAATGTGAACTTCGGGAGACTGGCTGGGATTTTGTAGGTTATGAGTTGGGGACATTTTCGATGGTGAACTTGAGCCCAGGAGAGCAGCCATAAAAAGAGACTGTCCTGGGCACATGGAGGTGAGTGTCTCTCTAGTAAGATGCGTGTGAAAGGCTGGGAGCTGAAAGCTAGGAGAGCAGAAGAGGCTGGGGAAGATTCTAATCCACGCATCCAGGGGCACTCTTCCAGGTCTCAGGAACGCAGGTCAGAAGGTGCAAGCCAGCGGCTGGGCACGTGGCTCACCCCTGGAGTACCAGCATTTTGGGAGGCTGAGACAGAAGGATTGCTTGTGGCCAGGAGTTTGAGACCAGACTGGGCAACACAGGGAGGCCTTGTCTCTTAAAAAAAAAAAGGATTGAGCAAGCCAAGCTCAGTCCTCTGATGCAGTGCACTCATTCATCCCCTTTCTCAGGCTGTGTTGTTTCTAGGCAAGCTGCTGTCTTTCTTTGGTAGGCTGCTGACCTCTCTGGATTGTGAATTTAAAACGTGTTTTACAGTAAATTTGCTGCCAAGACAAGAGGTGAATTTCTCCAGCAATGAATTCCTCGTTTCACCTGCATTTCTTGGATCTCAACCTGAATGCCACAGAGGGCAACCTTTCAGGACCCAGTGTCAGAAACAAGTCTTCGCCCTGTGAAAACATGGGCATGGCTGTGGAGGTGTTTCTCGCTCTGGGTGCCATCAGCCTCGTGGAGAACATCTTGGTTATAGGGGCCATAGTGAAGAACAAAAACCTGCACTGCCCCATGTACTTCTTCGTATGCAGCCTGGCGGTGGCCGACATGCTGGTGAGCATGTCCAACGCCTGGGAGACCATCACCATCTACCTGCTCAACAACAAGCACCTAGTGATAGCAGACGCCTTTGTGCGCCACATTGACAACGTGTTTGACTCCATGATCTGCATTTCCGTGGTGGCGTCCATGTGCAGCTTGCTGGCCATTGCGGTGGATAGGTACGTCACCATCTTCTATGCCCTGCGCTACCACCACATCATGACGGCGAGGCGCTCGGGGGCCATCATCGCCGGCATCTGGGCTTTCTGCACCGGCTGCGGCATCGTCTTCATCCTGTACTCCGAGTCCACCTACGTCATCCTGTGCCTCATCTCCATGTTCTTCACGATGCTCTTCCTCCTGGTGTCTCTGTACATCCACATGTTCCTCCTGGCGCGGACTCACGCCAAGCGGATGGCGGCTCTGCCCGGGGCCAGCTCGGCGCGGCAGAGGACCAGCGTGCAGGGCGCCGTCACCCTCACCATGCTGCTGGGCGTGTTCATCGTGTGCTGGGCCCCGTTCTTCCTGCATCTCATTTTAATGCTTTCTTGCCCTCAGAACCTCTACTGCTCTTGCTTCATGTCTCACTTCAATATGTACCTCATCCTCATCATGTGTAACTCCGTGGTGGACCCTCTCATATATGCCTTCCGCAGCCGGGAGATGCGCAAGACGTTTAAGGAGATTATTTGCTGCCGAGGCTTCCGAATCGCCTGCAGCTGTCCCGGAAGGGATTAAGTACAAAGTGCTCCTCTCTGTGGCTCTGTTCTCCTTTGTTTGCTCGCCTGTGACAAAGCGACAGCCAAGGGTAGGCGGGAGTGCTAGCATCCCCTTTCTCTCGTTACCAGCTCAGACATGGGCCTAAGAGGCTCTGTCTGTTCAGTTCCTGGTGATTGTGTCCAACATGCAAGGGTTGTTTATCCACTCTGGGAACAGTCATGACACTCTTACTGTCCTTTGTGTCCTCTGGTTTCCACTGCTCCCACCCATTTCTGGGGGCCCCACCCACCCTCCACCTAGCAGGCATGTGCTTGGGGGAACGCACAGCACTCTGAGTGCAAGCCAGGCATGATGAAAACGGATTGTGACGGGAAGAAAAGTTCTGATATCCACGTCAGGGGGAATTGCTGCTTCTCCCCAGAAGCAGGTCCACAGTCTGCTGGCTGCACTCTGAGCTATGCATGCTTTTCAGGGAAGAGCAGAGCGGCCAGATTCTTTCCATCAGAAGCAGTCTGTTCATTTGTTCTGAAATGTCTTCTTTGCCTGCCTTGCCTGAACTTTTGATTCATGGCTTGTGTTCATAATTGTCCGAATAATTGTACTTCTGTCAATCATGGTGTTGCACTTACCCAGACATAAAACCTTATGCTACACACCTTGCCTCACGTGCTGTGGAAGACTCTGTGACTTTCTTACCATCTTATTTGGGCTCAATCTGGGGTTTCCAAATGGGTGTTTGGGGCATTCCAGGGGCTCAAGGGGTTCAAGGTGCCCAGTGCTGCGTGTAGCACACGTCCACAGCCAGGCTTGCTTTGAGTGGCTCACACCAGATCTGTGTTGGAGTCTGAACTCTGGCCTGTATACTTGGCAGCACGTCAATCTCATTTCAGTAGCCAACAAAGGTCAGGGCCCAACCTATTGCCCGGGGAGCCCCATCTTCTCCCAACCTAGACTGGAGCGGAGAAGCCCGAGTTCAGGTCCTAACTCTGCCATTCACTGCTGTGTGGCCTGAATCATCTCATTTCAGGTTCCACATCTGTGCTGGCTGTACATGATGGCCATGAGAAGTGCAAAATTGTGAGAGCTTCTTGTAAATTTGTAAAGCACTATAGGGTTTGCTTTTTATTTTAAAGAAATGCTGGGATTAGAGGCATGAGCCGGAGGTCGCAGTGAGCTGAGATTGCACCATTGCACTCCAGCCTGGGCGACTGTTCAAGACTCAACAAAAAAAAGAGAGAAAAGAAAAGAAAAAGAAATGACTAGATGGGGTAAATACTAAGGAAGGACACAGGGGCCAGTGGTCAGAGCAGTGGCCTGGACACCAGGAGGTCTGTGTGGTCTCTGAAGCGAAGGGCTGGAGTCCTTGCAGCTCTCACAGTCCACTCTCGTCATAACTTTTGGTATGATTCCTGTTTTCCGCTTTGTTTTGGACATTCACATCTAGACTGCACCCAATGAAAACAATGTAAATAAAGCAGAGGACCACTGGGTCACACAACAGCGAGCCACTGGTGCAGAAGAGGGACCCCTCCTGTTGGGGTCTGCCAGGACAGGGGCTTCCTGGGTGTAGCCGTATCAATAACGTATGCACTGGACCCCTGCCCCTGCAGAGAAACGGTGCTGGCATGAACAGGAGTATGCATAAGACGTCCACATCATTTGGAAACTGGCAAATTAGCAGGCTGTTGGCAACTGAGTTCTGAAGAGGCAGCTGTGTTTTCAAATGTTTCCTTTTCCTTGTTGCTGAAAAGTCACGTGTGTATCCATGGATGGGCAGTAAGTGGTCCTGTGTAACCACCATGGGGAGCCACAGCGCATTGTTTCTGCGGGACGTATTTCAGGAGCCTGGCTTCTGTGAAGGCTGCACTCTCTTCTGCCCCGCCCAACGTGGTGGCCCAATGTCCCACAGCAGCTTCGGGCATGGAGAAGGTGCACCAGGAATGCTTGTTATTGTTGAAAAACAAATGTGCATCGACTCTTCTGCCTGCTAGACCTGAGTACTAAGTGAGTTCCAATCCTACGGGCAGAAACTTCAACCCTGTGCTTGACACTGGCCCCAGCTGGGAACCCAATTCTCTTTAGGCTAATTTTCTGCTCTGGTGCTTCGTGAGTTGCTACAAGATCTGACCTTTCATATAAAGGTCTTTAGGGAGGTGCTCAAATGCCTTTTAATCTTTATAAGTAGTGCAGAAATAACCCAAGTATTTAGATGTGTCTTCATTTGGAAGGAATACACGTATGCCGTGACTTGGTAAATATCTGTGCGTAAATGAGGCACCCCCTAGCACCCAACACCAAGTGTCTCCCCCAAAAACAATACATATAACTGTGGAATATTGTGTGATAGGGTATGTTAAATATCTGCTTCTGTAGGGAATTTGTTTGGTGTAAATATATGCGTTCAAGGAAATGGTTAATAAAATGGAAGGAGCAGACCACCTGTTTGAACTGGTCAATCTGATGTGTAATATCCAGAATGGTTTTGGTCTTTCTGCCAATTTATTAGCAGCTACTGCAAAATGAGAAGGTACATTTGTTGGTGACTTGTGGTGAAGTCTCCTTGATGATATTTATTGCCTGTAGGATGGCCATGTCTCAGATCAAAATGATATAACACCTACAAATAAAATAAAATTGCATACTTGCCCTTACATACTGTGCAAAAGTCTGTGTCTTAGTAAGCAAAAGCATTTTGGGGATATCACCCAGCAGTGCTCAGGGTGGGGCTAGAAGCAGTTGGCCATTACAGAATCTCTGCCACCAGTGAGTTTAGAGGACATTAGTTATTTCAAGACATGACAGATTTCCAGATCCTACACATCAATAAAATTAGATGATTCTGAGCATGTCTTGTGCTTTTCTGCTTCCAGATTTTGTTGAAGCTGCACAGTCTTCAGGCCATATCCTGTATACCCACATGAGCCTTAAAGTTCATCCCAGATGCCTTTCTTCTAGGAGGCCCTTTTGACTTCCATAATTATACCTCATAATGGCACACATTCTGCTGGGTACTCCAGAGAATGGATTGTTTTTATGTCCTTTGCCAGAACACAAGCATCTTTGTGAGAAGGGATTTGTGTCAGTTAGGGCAGTGCTGTCCAACAGAACTTTCCACGATGATGGAAATGTTTTGTCTCTACTTTGTCCACTATAGTAGCCACTAGCTACATGTGGCAATTGAGCTTTTAAAATGTGGCCAGTGTGACTGAGGACCTGAGTTTTAATTTAATTTAATTTTAGTTAATTTATATTTAAATAACTGCATGTGGCCGATGACTACCATATTGGACAGCACAGAGTTAGAAGCCAGTTTATTACACGGAACAGAAAACCTGCAGAAATCCAGTGGCCTGGCCAGGATGAAAGTTTATTTCTCTTTTCAGAGAAGAAGTTGGGAGGTAAGGATTTCAAGACTAGAATGGAGCTCAAAGGCACAATAAAGAATCCAGACTTCTATCTTTTTTTAAAAAAGAGATGGGGTCTTGCCTGTTGCCCAGGCTAGTCTCGAACTCACGTGATCTTCTTGCCTCAGCCTCCTGAGTAGCTGGGACTATAGGTGTGTACCACCATGTCTGGCTTCTATCATTGCTAAGGTCAATTCATGGCCCCAAAAGGCTGCTGGAGCTGCAGCCATACTAGCTGCATTACAGGATAGAACGGGAGGGCGGCCAGGAACCGAAACTTTTCATCACAGGTGTTCTTCTTCATCCTGGGAAATCATCTCCTCTTATTTCTTTGATTAATGTTTTTTTCTTTTTCCATTTCTCTTTGTCTCTTTTCATGACTCCTATTAGTCAAGCGTGGGTCCATTGGCATCCATCTTCCATGTCTCTGCATCTTTCTCGTGCTACCTTCTTCCTCTTGTCTTTTTGTTGTGCGTTCTGAAAGACTGCTTCAACTTTGTCTCCCCCCACTTCTTCTATTGAATTTTAATTTGGTAACTATATTTTTAATTTCTGTGACTTTCTATCCTTTCCTTGCCTTCTTTTTGTAGCAAGCTGTTTCCGAATTCATAGACCCATATCTTGTCTATTTTTTCTGAAGACTGTCATTAGGTTTTTTAAAACTTTGTCGTCTGACTGGAATCATTTATTTCCTCCAAAGCCAATTGTCCTGTTTGTCGTGCTCCGTCCCACGGGTAAGGCTCACTTCCCTTAGCTGCTGGGTGAACCTGGATTGACCAGAAGGGAGTGGGTTGATTGATTTAGTACTTGCATGGGTCCATGCAGCTCTGTTGGATGAAAACACCTGGTTGGGCAGCTCTCTGCGGGTGTGTGGAGCCCATCCGGCGGCAGAGGTTACGTGAAGGATGTCTGGCTGCACCCTGTCTGCTAATAGAATAGCCTGTTCTGGCCGGGCGCGGTGGCTCACGCCTGTAATCCCAGCACTTTGGGAGGCCGAGGCGGGCGGATCACGAGGTTGGGAGATCGAGACCATCCTGGCTAACACGGTGAAACCCCATCTCTACTAAAATTACAAAAAATTAGCTGGGTGTTGTCGCAGGCACCTGTAGTCCCAGCTACTCAGGAGGCTGAGGCAGGAGAATGGCGTGAACCTGGGAGACGGAGCTTGCAGTGAGCCGAGATCGCGCCACTGCACTCCAGCCTGGGCAACAGAGCGAGACTCCGTCTCAAAAATAAATAAATAAATTAAATTAAATTAAATACACAATTGTTTAGAGAAAAATCCATATAACATTTCTTGTGAGACTAATAATATTTTTGGATATAATACATAGGATAACCTTAGCATGAAGGAGTGGGGTGGTAGATGGACCCCTGCAGTTGCAAGACTGCTGTGTTTTAAGTAAAATGATGCTACATTAATTCTAAGTAGATTATGAGAGTGTGAGGATGTATATTTAACTCCTAAGTCAAACACTGGAAAAATAATACAAAGAGAGTTAAAAATTGAAAATTAAGAAAAGGCATCTTAAAAGAATAATAATCCACAAAAAGGTGTAAAAGGGTAAACCATGGAAGAAAGAAGAGGAATTATAAAATAGAAAAATAATAAAATAGTAATATTGAATATAAGAATAGTAATATTGAATATAAGCATATCAATAATTATATTAAATATTAATGGTCTAACCACACCAATTAAAAGGCAGAAGTGATCAGAGTGGATAAAGAAGTAAAACACAACTGTGCTTGGTTGAGAAGAGAATCTCAATTTATAGACACACGGAGGTAAAAACAAAATGAATGGGTGAGGCGCAGTGGCTCACGCCTGTAATCCCAGCACTTTGGGAGGCCGAGGCAGGTAGATCAGGAGCTCAAGAGATTGAGACCATTCTGGCCAACATGTTGAAACCCCGTCTCTACTAAAACTACAAAAATTAGCTGGGCATGGTGGCACATGCCTGTAATCCCAGCTACTTGGGAGGCTGAGGTAGGAGAATCACTTGAACCTGGGAGGCAGAGGTTGCAGTGAGCTGAGATCGCGCCATTGCACTCCAGCCTGGGTGACAAGAGCAAAACTCCATCTCAAAAAAAAAAAAGAAAAAAGAAAATGAATGGAAAAATATGTAGCATGTAAACAGCAAGTATAAGAAAGATGGAGTAGTTGAACTGCTATTAGAAAAAAATAAGGTCTAAGAAGAAGGGTATGACAAGATACAAAGTGAGATGTCATGTAAATTAACAGGGCATATACTTCCCATCCTGGGAAGATAGAATAGTGTGTTTTTTTGTTTGTTTGTTTTGTTTTTTTTTTTTTTTTGAGACGGCATCTTGCTCTGTCGCCCAGGCTGGAGTGCAGTGGTGCCATCTTGGCTCACTGCAGCCTCCATTTCCCGGGTTCCAGTGATTTTTCTGCCTCAGCCTCCTGGGTAGTTGGGATTACAGGCCCATGCCACCACGTCTGGCTGATTTTTGTATTTTTTTTAGTAGAGACGAAGTTTCACCATGCTGGCCAGACTGGTCATGCACTCCTGATCTCAGGTGATCTGCCCACCTCGGCCTCCCAAAGTGCTGGGATTACAGGCGTGAGCCACCGTGCCATGTTCTTGTTCTGATTCCTCCTGCTAAATACAGCCACAACCCCTGGATATTACATATGACTCAAGCATGTGAAGACTCCTCAAGATGGAAAGAAGGAAAGACAACTAGAGACCTCAGGACCCAAGGAAGGCCACAGAGAGGAGCTCCCTGCCTTACAGTTCCCAGAGTTGAGCTAAAGAAGCCAGTAACTAGGAAATTCCAACGGTCACAGAGCCGTCCTCCCATCCAGAAGCCTGTTCTTCCTAACCGAAGGACCAGAAGGAAAATCTTAGATGTTAGCCAGTTTATTTCAGCAAAAACACAACAACAACAACAAAACATGATTCCACCCACACCACCACCAGCAAAGACTCACTAGGGAGCCAGAAATTTCTACCCCACCTGGTGATAAAGAACCTCCCTCCTCCCTCAGTTGTGTCGGTGGAGACGACAAAGGCAGCCCGGACCACCGCTCCCACCCAGCACCAGCAGGGGGTCCCTCCTCTTTCCCTTTGAGTGATGTCAGAGGATGCCTAGACTCCAGTCAGGATGTTCACCACAGTGCAGGGATAACGAGACACCCTCCTTATATGGTGAGGACAGTGGGGACCAAGTGAGGAGCAACAAGACACCCCCACCCATACTGGTCAGGGCACCATCAGCAGAGGCCAAGGGAGGGGCCAAAATTCTCACCTTGCACTAAGAAGTAATGAAAAGACCCTTCCCAGTGCAAGGTTCAATAAAGGCAGGTGGGGACCAAGGACTTCTTCTGTTACCCAACAGTGCTGAGGCAGCGTCTCCCCACTTCTCCCAAAGTGAAGTTTTAGAGAACACAAGGTTACCCAGGTTTAAATAAGATCAAAGTCACGTAAACCATCACCCAAACATTCAGGTTGCCGTCAAAATTATTCATCACCCCAAGAACTAAGAACATCTCAGCGGGTTGCATTTCATTTCCTGAAAGTCAGGTAGGGACTGTGCAGGGCCGTGAAAGACGGGGCGATCTGCCGCTTTCCCTTCGGCGCCCTCCACACCCTCGGTGGCTGGGGTCTTTGTCTAGTCTTTCTTGCCGTTTCTGTCTTTTCTTTTTTCTTTTCTTTTTTTTTTTTTTTGAGACGGAGTCTTGCTCTGTCACCCAGGCTGGAGCGCAGTGGCCGGATCTCAGCTCACTGCAAGCTCCGCCTCCCGGGTTCCCGCCATTCTCCTGCCTCAGCCTCCCGAGTAGCTGGGACTACAGGCGCCGCCACCTCGCCCGGCTAGTTTTTTTGTATTTTTTAGTAGAGACGGGGTTTCACTGTGTCAGCCAGGATGGTCTCGATCTCCTGACCTCGTGATCCGCCCGTCTCGGCCTCCCAAAGTGCTGGGATTACAGGCTTGAGCCACCGCGCTCGGCCGCCGTTTCTGTCTTTTCTACACTTCCTGCTTGCTGATTACCTTTCCCAAACCACCAATCTCCCCAAGAGAAAGACTCACGCCATCTCACAGCCTTTCCCAGGGCCTTGCCAGGTGATCTGCCCACTAATTTGCCCATCAAACCCATTCCAAACGATAATGGAGGAAGGGCTGAGTGGGTGATCCCTCTTAGGTAACATAGATTACACATTTGCAAAGCAACATGAAATACCAAAATCCAAAGAAGAACAAATAGGAACATTTGTAAGGATACTTCACCAATCTCAGAAATCTTGGGACTGTGCAGTAGTTTCAGTAACTACTCAGACTGAAGGCCAGTCAAGAGCTAATTCTCAAGAAGTAATCACTGTTAGCCTCTTAATGTGATACACTCGTGAGTCTTCAAAAACCTTCTCCTGGCTGGGCACGGTGGCTCAGGCCTGTAATCCCAGCACTTTGGGAGGCCAAGGTGGGCACATCACTTGAGGTCAGGAGTTCAAGATCAACCAGGCCAGCACAGTGAAATCCCATCCCTACTAAAAATACAAAAACTAGCTGGGCGTGGTGCCATGCACCTGTAATGCCAGCTACTCTGGAGCCTGAGGCAGGAGAATTGCTTGAACCTGAGAGGCAGAGGTTGCAGTGAGACAAGATTGTACTACTGCACTCCAGCCCGGGCGACAGAGCAAGACTCCGTCTGAAACAAAACAAAACAACACCTTCTCCTCAGGTCTATTGTATCTTTATTTTCCTGTGTATTAATTACGTCTCCAAATCAGGGTGATTATCAACGGGAAATCATGGAGGAGGTTCATATTCAAGAAGTGCATGCAAATTGTGTGCGTGCACATATTTTGGGGGAAGGGTAGATAGGTATCTTCAGATTCTGAAATTGGATCAGTGACTCACAAAAGGCTGAGCAATCCTGTGATTGCTCTGTATGAAGTGGTAAAGTATTTGAAGAGATATTGTGAAAGTTAAGATGCAATGCATACTACAAACCTTAGGATAAACACAGGAAAGAATTTAAAAGGTAAAATTAATGACAATATTTACAAAAAATGAAATAAAAATACTTATTTGAAACAAAGCAGAAAGGGAAGGGGAGAAGAATAGATGGAATAGAAAATAACTAGCAATATAGTAGATTCTAATTCAACCGTATTAACATTTACTTGTTATGTAAATATTTAAATGTAAGTAATCTAAATAATCCAATGTCTAGAGAAGCAAGCCTCAAATATATGATTTAAATATCAAGACATAGATAGGCTAAAACTAAAGTGATGAAAAAGATACTCTATGAGACACTAATCAGTAATTGGAGTGGCTATATTAATGTTAGAAAGTAGACATCAAAACAAGGAATAGTACCAAGGATAAAGAGGGACATTACACAACGATGAAAGGGTCAAGTCATCAGGAAGACACAGTAATTCTAAGTGTGTACACACCTAACAACAGACTTTCAAAAGCCAGAAGCGAAATCTGACAGGGCTGGAAGGATAGATAGAAAAGATGCAAAATTAATTGTTGGTGGGAATGTAAATTAGGACAGACACTATGGAAACCAGTATGGAGGCTCCTCAAAAACTAAAAATAGTTGCACCATATGATCCAGCAATCCCACTGCTGGGTATAGATCCAAAAGGAGGGAAATCAGTATATCCGAGAGATACCTGCAGTCTCATGTTTACTGCAGGACTATTCACAATAGTCAAGATGGAATCAGCCTAAGCGTCCATGGGTAGATGAATGGGTGAATAAAATGTGGTACATATACATGATGGAATATTATTCAGCCACAAAAAAAGAACGAATTCCTGTCCTTTGCAGCAACATGGATAGAACTGGCACAGAAAGACAAATATTGCATGTTCTCACTCATATGTGGGAGCTTACAAAAATTGAACTCATGGAGACAGAGAGTAGGATGATGGTTATCAGAGGCTGAGAAGGGTAGTGGAGAGCATAAAGTGGAGATGGTTAATACGTACAAAAGTAGAGTTGGAAAGAACAAGATCTAGTATTCAGTAGCACAGTAGGGAAACTATAGTTAATAATTTCTTGTATATTTTAAAATTACTAAAGGAGTGGAATTGGAATGCTCTTTGTGTTAGGAGCCTAACACAAAGTAATGATCAATGCTTGAGGTGATGGATATCCTAATTACCCTGATTTGATCATTACACAATGATCAAAACATCACATGCACCCTATAGATATATACAACTATTATTTACCCACAATCATTAAAAATAAGAAAAACTTTAAGAAGGAAAACAAACGTGCAGAATAATACTTGGAGACATAAACATTCCTCTGAGCAATTGATAGGATTAAAGCTGAGGACTTCTGTAAAATCTCAGACTTTGTTGAAAAAAAAATCTGCATTTCCCTCAGGAAATGAAGCCAGTAATCGAACTGGGTGGAATACTCATTCACTGGTACTTCTGAGAGTCACCGAATCTCTGTGGTGTTTACAGTTTTCAGTAGAGGTGAAACCAGTAAGACACCCTTGGCTACAACTCCTGAGCATTGGGGATCAGGCTTCCTTTTTGCCATTATAGTGGTGATTTTTCTCAGTATTACTGTTGTAGTATTAGCTAACTTCAAAGCAAAATCAAGAAAAATATGGTTTTCACTATTATGCTAGTATAATGAAAAATCTGACACAGAGAGCTTTTAAAAAATCTAATCAAATCCAAAGAATACAATAATACATTGTTAAAGACAAAAGAGATATGAGAGAATCTGATTATATGTGGTCTCCTTTATCACATTTCATACTTTAAAAAGGTATAGGGAAGAAGAAAAAATTAAAATAAACATTCCTGAGGCTTTCTCTGGATAGGCAGAAAACACATTTTCTGTTTTCCCTTCTACCTACAGGATGCCAGTCCTAGCAGCTGAGTCCTCCCAAGGAGCTCTACCTGGACAGGTTAAAGCAAAACTTTAAATAAAGTTGCAGACTTTATAACCATAACTGTGTTCAACCTAGACATGTTTGTGTACATATTCAGGGAGACACTAGCTGACTGGTGGATTCACATTTTATATTCTTAAGGTTACTCAAAATCCTCTACCATTAAATAAATAATTGTGCATAGAGAAATCAGCAAAATTCTCTTTAATTTGGAGAAAGAAATTAAAACTTTGCACCTAATCTTTTTACTGAAGAATGGTGCCTCCCTTTGCCTCTGGGCTTGTGTCTATTCCAACCTCTAGAATATGGCAGAAGCAGTGCGGTTTCCCTTCTGAGGCTAAGTTCTCAGCCCGTCTTTTCACTCTGTATAGTCCCCTTGCATGATCTCATCAAGTCTTTGATTTCATTTCTACCTATATCTGAAGACACCAAACCACATATCTCCAACCCCAGCTTTTCCACTGGATTCATTCTTGAATACACGAGCATGGAATTGGCATTCTCCCCAAAGCTCCATAAATATAGTCGGCCTCAATGAAATCCATAGACTTCCCAGGCTTGCTCTTCCTCCTCTGTTCCTCTGTATGTGAAGAAATCCCTGCCCCACCATCTTTCTAATTATCCAGAACTCCTCTTCCTCACCACTCCCCCCACCCCCTACATAACCCACCAGGCACCAGTTGCTACTGACTCTGCCCTCTCTCTCGAACGCGTCCACTTCTCTGTGCTCCGCCACCACCATCTAGCCCAAGACATCACTAACTCTCAACCAGAACACACCAAGAGCCCTCTACGTGGCATCCCCAGCTTCCCTTGAGTTTCCTCCTCGCTGAATTAGCCAGCGACATCCTCAGGAAATGCACATCTAATCATATCATTTTTGTTTTTAAACCCTTCGAAATTCCCTGTGCTTATAGAATTAACATACAAGATCCTTAACATGACACATGGCTAGGGAGAGCGGTCTCCTCTCCAGCTTCAGCTCTTGGCACTCCTGCCTGGCAGCCGACATCTGCACCACTGGACTGCTTATCTTCTGCATGGCGCATTTCTATGTGTTTGCTCCTCTATCACTTCCGCCTGAAATGCACTTCCCTCCACTCTCTGTCACCTACCTTCTCTGGAAGATTTAGTTCAGGCGCCTTCCTATCCAGGAAGCTTTTCCTAATCCTTAATGTCCTCCAATTAGGGTTATGATCCATCTGTTTAGTGCTCCCATCATCCCTAGGGATGAATAGCTCTATCCCTCTCATTAGACTTGGAGTTCCTCAAGGACAAGTACTTATCTCTTTCACTGGTGCTTGATAAGTGGCAGACGCTAGGTGAATGTTTGATGACTAAAGTGATAAGAAAAGCATATTTTGATGACTAAAGTGATAAGAAAAGCGTATTTGGGGGAACAATGAAATATCACGTAATCTATAAGAAGAATCAAATGATAGTTTTCTACCACTGGCACTTAATATAGATATTTTGTGGTCTATAAAACTCTCAGTAGTCACAATTAAGAGTGAGTCATAGCATTTCTAAATGTAACTTATACAATGATTTTCTAATGTGAATAGCCAAAATCACTTCATTTTACTTACTTGTAATTAGAAATCATTTTGTAGTATATGCCAGAGTGCTACTAACAACAAAAAATATAGCTTGCTTTTTTATAATATTGATCTCTAAGCAATACTTCTTATGTTTACTTGAAGGTATCACAAATAACAATGGTCTATTGATGGGGACTGTGTGCTGAGTATTGTGCTAAGTGCTTACACTGTTATTTTATTTAGATGTAGCATATTGGATGTATTAACTCATTTAGAGAAAAGGAATTTGAGGCTAACAGAAGTTAAATTACACATCAAAAATTACTGGAACTAGTAGGTAGCAGAACCTGGACATGAATGCAAATCTATCTGACTGCTTGTCTGTAAGCCAATGAAATATGTGAATCTTCCTGAAAACGTCATAACTTCAATATAATTTAATTAATAAGTAATTAAAAAAACCCAAACAGTTCTATCTAGAATGAGAATACATGGCATATTTAAAATACATCTTCAAAATCCTTTTTTTATATGACTATAATAAAATTTAAAAGTGTTGAAAAAAATGAAAAGCATTAAATGAAATTATTAAATAATGTTAAGAAGCCATAATCCTGATGCTCACTGACAGCCATATGTTGTTACTTAATCTGCCTTGATTCTGAGAAATTCAGAGAAATCCCAGCACCTCTCAAAGGACAAATATGGCAGCTCTTACCCTCACATCCTAAAGGTCTCCCTACAGACTTCGCATTTTCATTAATATGTTCCTTGAAAAGCCAGGTCTCAGGATAGAGGCAAGGAAATTATCTGCCTTTAAATTACACACTATGGAATCTTTGGTGGTTTATGGAACAGACTTGCTTGTTTGGAAGTTAAGAACATAATCTCTAAGGTTCCTAATAATCCTGTGATTCTATAAACCTAAATGTTTTAGTTGAAAACCTAGAGTGTCATGGTCACTGAAGATCAAAAGGGACCAAATTTAAGCTGGGCACAGTGGCTCAAGCCTGTAATACCAGAGCTTTGGGAGGCCGAGGTAGGAGGACTGATTGAGCCCTGGAGTCTGAGGCTGCAGTGAGCTGTGATGGCACCATGGCACTCCAGCCTGGGTGACAGAGTAAGACCCTGTCTTTAAAAAAAAAAAAAAAAAAAAAAGGGAGAGACAGAAACCAATTTTGAGCAGATATTTGATAAAGAAAACCAGAATTTTCAATCATGAAAAACTGAGGACAGGGTCTCACTTTCGTATGTTAAGTCTGATAGTTCCTCACGCATGTTTTAAGAGACATTCAGGAATAAGCTGAAGAATCAGACATCAATGAGAGTGAAGAGCGGGCCAGTGAAGAGACCTTCAAACTTCGTATTCAGAGATCCCATGACTATGTTTCATTTCAGCTTAATTTAGCTTAATTCATTCAGCTTAATTCTTACAAAGAGAAGCAATTATATCTTCTATATTGTATTCTGGCATTTGCATCTTCCCCACTAACTGTTTCTTGGTTTACTTTTTGCTGCAACAGGTGGACCGGAAATAACATCCCTGTTTAGGTAAGAGAGACAGGGACAGTGCTTTGAGATTATGTTAACAGTGGGACTTAATTACTGAATATCAAGCAGCAAGATCAGTAGAGGCGGAAATTAATTTCCTGGCGGCTTATTTTCACCACCAATCTTAAGTGTGGCTATGAACTAAACAAACTTTATGCACCCGCCAAAAAACTTGGTTTTAAAAATGTGCTTTCAAGTAAGTTTGTGCTGGATTACATTTTGTAGCAGCGAAATAGTAAATGATAATTTTTGAAGCTATGAGAATCTTGGTAGAGCAAAGAGATGATTGGTTCATGTTAGCAGTGGGGTGTTTAGGTCAAAATGCAAAGATGATTGTAAACCAGGACCGTAAGTACGAAGCAATGCAATGTTTTCTCGGGCAACATTTTTATCCTATTTGAGAATTACTACCCCCCGCTGGGGAGTGACAGGTGCCATAGCAGAGAGGCAGACGGCGATGAGGACTGAGCTGGCCACGTCCCTCCTGCCTGCTTTCCTACCAGGAAAGGAGACTTTTCGTTTCCTTCAAACCACAGTGAATCAGTGCCCCTTGCAGAGGCCCAGGCAACCGCACAAGCAGGAATGCAGCTCTAACCCATGCTCTTCTCGCCATAGCTCAACACACGTGTGACTGCAGGGGCAGATGCGGTGTTGGCTGAACTTCTCTTGTCTGTCCATGATCGGATGGGGAAATGAGGAGAGTAAGAGGAAACATCCTTCCTTTTTATTAGACAGGGCTCAGAATTACTGTCAGCTTGAGTCCACATCCTGCACATTTTCAGCTATCTGCTCCAAGGCTAGGTCATCAATAAAGTGAACATTCACAGTATCCACACAGCAGTTTAAAAACTGGGTAATTTGATAAAAGAATTAAGTCCTCATGGGAAAAGTCTGAACCTTGTTGGTCTTCCTTACACAAATATGTGCAGTTTGGTGGTGCTTTCATTTGGAATTCTATATGAAGTTAGAGGTAGAAAATCTTAGTTTTCTCAATAACTCTGAGCCCTGAAGCTTCTGTTCTGATGGGAATATAGCAGAAGACCTAGAACTGAAAATGTCTAGAATTGAAAGTTCTCTGAATTAGCACTCAGACTTCATTTTTGTTTTATACATGATTAGACTAACCACCTTCATTTTGTTTCTTAGATTAAATGTATCAAATCGAAGGCAGTGAAGTTTCTCCGTGATTTTCCTTCTGACAACAGTCACATGCACAGCAGAGAGCAAGAGCAAAGCTGTTGACAAAGGCAGAATTTCTAGGCAGAGCAGTTTGGGACTATTTATGACAGAGATTAAGTGGCATTGCTTACCTTTGTGGTGTCACAGAGCAGTGCAGCATCAAAGAAAGGTTACCTCTTATTGAGAATATGCACTTTAATCACATAAAATATGCTATACATTACTTTTCAATGGTAGAAATAACAGTTTTAAAAATTAGTTCTAGGGTTGTGCTTTAGATTTCATGGAAAATTAACTTATGTATATCTCATATATTAATAAACACAGGTTAGTATTAGAGTAACATAGTCCATTTTGCAGGGGAAGGATCAAATAGGGAAGGATTTCCACAGAACAGAGGACAAGCAGGTGCACGTCTCACCTCCGTCTGTGGCACAGGCCATGCGGCAGTGTGCCTGCCACTGTCCTCACTTGACTCCAGCTGCCTCCTTTGCTTCTGAAGTTCTTGTCCTTGCCACGTCTAATATCAAACCCATCACCAAACGGTTGGTCCTGCGTGTGGCTGTCTTCTCCCCTCAGCAGCTCTGGGAAACTCTCCTGAGGGCAAAGCGTTGCCTCTTCTGGAAGATACCATCCACCCTGTAGACCCTGAGCCTGGTGTCCTCTGAAGCCCTACTGCTGTCCTCTGTCCCTTTCACCTTTCACCCCCTTCAGGTCACCCTCCAACTTAGCGGGGACTTACAATCAGAATGTGCTTCTCCTTTAAGCTGATTCTTAGCTATTAAAAATGAATGAACTCGCAAATTATGTTTCTTTCATTCCTACTGGGGTTGCCAGTCTACCATAGCTGGCGTCTTGGCTGGTGGGAGGCTGACACTTCCCAGCGACCGGGTCTGCTTTCACAGGCGTCTGCAGAAGGAGGTGGTCTCGCTTCCCTCCGGTCTTCGGCTCGGGGCTCTGATAACAGCACTGTCGCTTGAAGTCTTGTTTTGGTTTTGGTTTTCCCCATAGTCCAAAAGCATGGGGAAAATACACACACACACACACACACACACACACACACACACACACACACACACACTCTCTCTCTCTCTCTCTCTCTCTCTCTTTCTTAAAATACACATTGGGGCTCTTTCCTTGTACTTCTACATTTGAACAAACACACGTCGTTTGGTTATAGCTTCTTCAAATAGTGGCAATTTTCATCTGGCCCTTATGTATTCCCACATAGGAACTAAATGGATTAAATTTTCATTTCTTCCTTTGAAATGTAGGCTCATAAAGCATGAGGAAATGTAACAGGAAAGGGTTTTAAGGCCAGCGGGATACTGAGTGACAAAGAAGACTAACAGAGAAGGTTCATTTGTTATTGGAAACTCGAAGCTGGTTACTTGACATTTATAGTTTATACTCAGCCCACTTTCAGAAACTGAGGTGGCTTCACTACATCAGGCTAACAGGGAGAAGGAGGAAGGCGGAGACTCCACATGGCTGTGGGAGACAGACAAATCCAGCTGCAGCAATGTATTCCTCCCAATGTATTACTGACTTACAAAGACCCTGCAGCTTCTGCCTGGAGTTGCATGCCCAGGCACTTTAGCTTCTGGAAATTGGCTGCAATGGCCTCCACCCCAGAGCTGGCGTGCTAGATGTCCACAGGAAAGCAAGCCTTTGCCGGGCGCAGTGGCTCAAGCCTGTAATCCCAGCACTTTGGGAGGCCGAGACGGGCGGATCACGAGGTCAGGAGATCGAGACCATCCTGGCTAACACGGTGAAACCCCGTCTCTACTAAAAAAATACAAAAAACTAGCCGGGCGAGGTGGCGGCGCCTGTAGTCCCAGCTACTCAGGAGGCTGAGGCAGGAGAATGGTCTAAACCCGGGAGGCGGAGCTTGCAGTGAGCTGAGATCCGGCCACTGCACCCCAGCCTGGGCGACAGAGCAAGACTCTGTCTCAAAAAAAAAAAAAAAAAAAAAAAAAAAAAAAAAAAGGAAAGCAAGCCTTTGCCTTAGCCCAAAGCCCTTGAGTTTTTGTTGCCGTTTTTATTAGGTTGGTGCAAAAGTAATTGCAATTTTTGGTCATTGAAAGTAACGGCAAAAACCTTAATTACTTTTGCACCAACCTAATACTTTGTATTCTATCCTTCTTGTACTACATTGTTTTATCTCTCCAGTTACAAAGTTAAAAAGTCGCCCCTACAGTAAGACTGTTCACATAGAACCTAGCTATCAGAAGCACTAGCTGGTGGGATCATCCTTGCCCCATTAGGGAAGGAAGGCCAGTCAGGAGCGCTGGCATTTGTTGGAATGTTACATTATTCTGTCACTTGGCAACGTTATTCCCATGGATTCTAAACTCAGGGATCAGTCCTGCTAGCAGTACTGCTGCAGAAGACCATCTTTGTGAACGCGTCCCTGAGCTCTGGGCTCCGGAAGGCGTATATGAAGGGGTCAATGACGGCATTGCACATGATCAACATGCCGTTCACCTGGAAGAGGGACATGTAGCAGGCGCAGTAGGGGTTACTTGGGCAGAATGTCATTAAGAGGACATGAAGGACAAAGGGGGCCCAGCAGAAGATGAAGACCCCGAGCAGGATGGTCAGTGTGATGGCCCCTTTCATGTTGGTTCTGGGGAGGGTGGAGATCTTCCTGGTGTGGGAGCGAGCCAGCAGGAACATGTGCACGTAGAGGCACAGGATGAAGACCAGCATCAGCGGGAACAGCGACGTGAAGGTGATCACTGTGGGCACATGATGGGAGAAGATCACCATGGTGATGCCACTCGCTGTGCAGAACGTCCAGATGACCGCAAGCACCACCACAGTGCGGCGCATGGTCACGATGCTGTGGTACCGCAGTGCGTGGAAGATGGTGATGTAGCGGTCGGCGGCAATCACAGACAGGCTGAAGATGGACCCGAGCAGGGAGAGGACAAACAGGGAGTCGATGATGTCATCAGCTGTGGTTTCGAAACTGCCACGCGGCTTGAGATAGCCCATGTTTCTCAATATGATCAGGATATTTTCCAAGATCTTATATAGGCTGCCCAGCATATCAGATATGGCCAAGCTACAGATGAAAAAGTACATGGGTGCCTGGAGATTCTTATTCTTGAACACAGCCAGCAGGACGATCAGATTCTCCAAAACTCCAACAATGGAAATTGTGAAGAATATCTCTTCCGGCAAAACCACACGAGGACAGTCGGAATTATTTCTTGCTGTGTCATTGAAGTTTTCATACGAGTTGATAATGTGCTTCATTGCTCCTGCTTGTGGTTAAGGCAGTGATGTTACTTGGACTTGACTTCATGGAAAACTTGATTGATTCTTCAGGATCTTTTCTTCCTTGTAGCACTTGCTGGAGATCTATGTTAAAATCTCCAAATCACCTAAAAGAGGGTACACAGAAATATTAGTTGCAAAGTACACTAGAAAATAAAAACCAGCCACACTCGCTTAAGGAAACTCTATTCCCTCCATAAAATACAAAGAAATCAGTATATTAGAAAGAGCCTGCACACGTATGTTTATTGCAGCACTAGTGACAATAGCAAAGATATGGAATCAACCAAAGTGTTCATCAATGGGTGAATGGATAAAGAAAATGTGGTTCATATACACCAGCTATAAAAAAGAATAAAGTCATGTCTTTTGCAGCAACATGGATGGAAATGGAGGTCATTATCAAAGTGAAATAACTCAGAAACAGAAAGTCAAATACTGCATGTTCTCACTTATCTGTGGGAGCTAAATAATGCATACACGTGGATGTAGAGTGTGGAATGGACATTGGAGACTCGGAAGGGTGGGAGGGGGTAGGTGATGAGAAATTACCTCATGGGTAGCATGTATGTTATTCAGATGATGGACACACTAAAAGCTCAGGCTTCACCACTACACAGTATATCCATGTAACAAAATGGCACTTTTGTACCCCTTACATTTATAAAAATATATATATAAAGTGTTGTAATTTAGGTAAAATAGTATACTGGGCCCTCATCTTAAGCACTTTGTGAGAAACAGCATTAGTGGAATTTTGAGCCGAGAGATGACAGCAAAGATTATTCTTTGCCGGGCCACTTTGCCCCCCATCCTTCTCGTGAACACACGTGGATGTGGGATGAACAGATGAATAGCAATGGTGCCCTTGATGAGCAAAGAGGTAAAGCAAGGAAAGGTCCACGTGGGAACTGGAGAGCCCACAGCTGCCTTCTCCGACGGGGAGGCGGTGACCGGGCTCGGCGGACTCAGGAGATGTTTAGGTCCATCCTTCTCACTGCTCCTCTCCCTGGGTCACTGCCTGACACCACAGCCTGTGGGATAATGGCAAAGGTGCCCATGTATCATTCCCACAGATGACTATGGAATGCACATCAGCACTTGTGTTTCAAAGGGGGAGCTCCTGGACTGGCATTTCTGGAGACTTATTTTTGGTGTCTCTGGGGGGAAAGTGGACTGGGCAGTGCAGCAGTGGGGAAAGCCAGCACCACGTGGCGAGGAAAAGACACTTCCCGGGCAGGACAGATTTGAGAGCACAACCTGTGATCCGAAGTCCACGGGGAGCCCCTCACAGCCTCACTCTACCGACTCGTCTGGAAAGGAACCAATTCCCTTGGAAAGGATTGGGTCAGAGGTCAAGTGTTCAGAAGGAGGTTTGTGGGTTTGGTGGACGCAGAAGGAGGGGTTGACAGGGTGTGGCTGCTGCTAGGGTTCTGCCTGGAACGGCCAATTTACCCCGTTTGCCTGAAACATGGGCAGGGTTTAAAACCTGGAAGTCCTGCATCCCAGGAACCACCTCAGTCCCAGGCAGACAGGGATGAGTCACCTTCGTGCCTCCTGCCCAGGCCCGGAGAAGCCTGTGTGCTGTGTCCCATCTGCTGGGGAAGCCTCGGGGATGGGAGGGGGAGCCTGGGGATGGGAGGGGGAGCCTGGGGGATGGGAGGGGGAGCCTGGGGGATGGGAGGGGGAGCCTGGGGATGGGAGGGGGAGCCTGGGGGATGGGAGGGGGAGCCTGGGGATGGGAGGGGGAGCCTGGGGGATGGGAGGGGGAGCCTGGGGGATGGGAGGGGGAGCCTGGGGGATGGGAGGGGGAGCCTGGGGGATGGGAGGGGGAGCCTGGGGATGGGAGGGGGAGCCTGGGGGATGGGAGGGGGAGCCTGGGGGATGGGAGGGGGAGCCTGGGGGATGGGAGGGGGAGCCTGGGGATGGGAGGGGCCTGTGGTGGTTGATGTTCATGTACCAGCCTGACAGAGCTTCAGGATACCAGGTATGTCGTGAGATAGTGTTCTGGGTGTGTCTGCGGGTGTTTCTGGGTGAGATGCACATTTGAACAGGTGAGTGAGTAAAGCAGAGGCCCTCCGGGATGTGGGTGGGCCTTGACCAATCAGCAGAAGGCCTGAGGAGAACAGAACTGCTCCTCGAGAACTAGGGGGCTCCTCCTGCCTGACTCCCTGATGGAGACACTGGCCTTTTCCTGCCTTCGGACTAGCACAGAAGCGTGAGCTCCTCTTAGGTCTCATGTCTGTTGGCTTTCAGACCAGAACTCACCATCTGCTCCGCTGGGTCTCCAGCTTGCTGGGTGTAGCGCTCAGGACTGCGCACCCGTATAACTGTGTGTGCCAATTCCTTATGATAAATCTCTTTATGTCTCTACCCATCTCCTGTTGTTTCTTTTCCTCTGCAGAATCCTGGTTAATACAGGGCCCAACACCTGTGGCCAGCATGGGCCATGTATGGAGACTCTGCTGGGACAGATACCCCCCATCTCATGAGTCCATTAAATGTAATCAGAATTAGTATATATTTCCAATTTCAGATGCATTTGATGGTAAAATTCATAAAAAAAAAGAAATATTGAACGTGGTTGTAATTTTTTTTTAGAAACAGGTGGTTTAGGAACCCAGCTTCAGTTGCTGTGCATTGCTGACCTGCAGCTGCCAATCCTACCAATCCATGGGGAACCCTGAATTTGAACAGACATACAGTGTGCCCATGGAGTCCCTTCAAAAGGCCACCAATCAAGCATTGCTGCTGCACATTTGTGGATGCTGCCAAGCTGGTGGTGGGGGCTGCAGGTGGTGTGTGGCCCCATTCTTGGTTGAACGGACAGTGACATGAATTGGTGGCCTTTATGAGTGCTCAGCATGCACTGGGCACTGCCTAATACTCCACATGCATTCAATCACTCAACCTCCAGAGGAAGCTACCCCGCAGAGGTTGGGCAACTGCCCAAACCACAGTCTGGAGAGGACACAGCAGGGCCCGCCTTGTGACCACCGTGTCACACCCCTTTCACACGTGGCAAGGGTGATAACAACAGATGCAAGAGACCAGACACAGCACCCCCTACTCCAATGCAAACTGCAATAAAATTGACACCAGTCATTTTCCTCTCGACTTGGCCTTTCTCAATGCCAAGTAGGATTTGTAAATTCTGCTGTGTGGTTATATGCTCCTATTGTTCCTGCTTGGAGACTGCCCATAGAACACACTAAATGACAACTAGAAGAAGCCAAACTCACTCCTTTTAAACTTCACAAGGGCCCCCTGTGGGGTGGCATCAATGACCCAAATACTTCAACAATGTCTTTGTCTTAAAGAACTTGGATGGGGGTCTGCACGTGCCATGTGTCTGGCTCTCACTCATTCAAAGCTGTCTGCTGTCCTCTCCCATTTGCTCTTTTGTGTCTTGATTTCTTCACTGCACACAACACAGGTCTAGAGTCCTTCCAGGGTTTGTGGTTTGCTCGGCAATAAATGTCCACCCTTCAATTCCACGCTGCTTTCCTCTGTCCGTACCCTATTGAAACTTGTCTCAAACTCCTGGGCTCAAGCCATCCTCCCACTTTAGCTTCCCAAGGCACTGGGGATTACAGATATGAACCATCCCACCTGTCAGAGTGATCTTTAAATCTCATTCTTTCTTATGTTATTGGAACCTCTGGAGTTAACTCCTGGCCTGAAGACCAAGCTCCATCACCTTGAGCTCGCAGTAAACAAGATCTTAGAAGGCTCTAACTCTGCGGTCCTCCCCAGAGGACCCCATGGGGTGGTGAATGAGAAAGGAGAAAAGAGGCAAGTTTTTCATAGCTTTAGAATCTGTACCCAGAAAGAAACTTGGTTGAGTCACTTGCCTGAAGGCGTAGGTCTTGGCAGGCAGAGCAGACAATTGGGGCAGTTACAATTGTTCAAGGGACTACAAGGAAAAGCGAAACCGACTTTTGTTTTTTGGCTGGGAGGGGCACACAAGTCATCAGAGTTAACAGCATCACAGGGCACAAGAACGTGGCCCCAGATACTCAAATGCGGCCCCAAATGTGGCTCACTCTGTTAGATGCTCTTTGGAAAGTCCAGGGAGCATGGGCAACTCTAAAGTGAGATTTTTATATCAATTACCATCTTTGACCAAAAAAAAATAAAAATATAATTTTTATATTTTTTAAAGTCTCCAAAGGTAAGGAGAAGGCTCTATTATGTGTTAAATTCTCGTTATGTGCCAGCTGGTCCTGCATCCTGTGCTGTGCCTGGTGGGTCTCACTTTAATCCTCTTGATGACAACACGAGGGAGTCCTATTCTCTCTGACTCACCCCTGAGGAGTCGAGGCCAAGAGACCAGCAGACCGGTCTAAAGTCCCATAGGCTTTGCGTTGCGCAGCTGGGATTTAAATCAAGACCTGTTTGGCTCCAAAAATGATTAATCTTAGCATTTCCATGAATAGTCATTTGATAAGAAAGTTTTAATGGCTTTAGTAAAAATGAATACAAAATAACTTAACAATCTTAAACCTCTGTATCTGACCAAATCAGGATGGTTCTCCTGACTCTCTCTGAGATTTTTAACGAGATTCAGGGAACAGAAAGACCCGCAGTCTCCACCTGTGGTTTAGGAAGGGCGTTAGTGCTGCAGACAGCCTTTGAGCAGCAGCGTCCTGGGGCCCACGGGCTGTGTTTTGGGTTCCGTGGATCTTGCTGAAGACAAGTGAGCAGCACTGTGCCGCCTTCCTCTGGGCTGCTGGGCGTTTCTTCAGTTGCTCTTCTGGAGAAGAGCTGGGGAAGGAGGACTGAGTGACTGAGTGACGTTTACCAGAGGCGTTCAGGCTTTTCTAGAGGGCAGTCCTGTCACCCAGGCTTTAGAGACAGCCAGCGGAGAGCCGTGCTCCTGAGCTCTGGGTTCTGGGGGTGGGAGCCGTCAGGCCGCTGGGGCTGACCTGCCCGTGTCTGGGTGAGGTTCTGGGACCAGCTCTGAGTGAATCAGGAGCTCTTTTCGGCGTCCCAGCGTCTGTGCTGCTTTTTTCCCTTGTTTTCACTAGATGCATTTAAGATTTTTGTGTCACTCTTTGAATAGGTTCTACAGCCCAATACACTTATGTCTGTGTGTCTGTATGTGTGGCTATGTATGAACAGTACAAAGGCTCCCTCCCCACGCTGTATCCATCGGCCCCATCGCCACCTTCAGATCACCGGTCTCCTGGAATTTCTGCATGCACACACCAGCAAACGTGAATATGCATGCCCACCTCCCTGCACAGCCTCACCCGGACCACCACCTTCCACCCGCTCACCTCTCCCGTCCTCCGAGCTCCACTGCTCGTGTCAGGCTTCCTGCCTGTGCGACCCACTCAGACCTTTCCCTGCCATGGCTGTGACGCTCACACAAACACTCGCCGCCCCCCAGCTTTTGACGCTGGGACGCCTAGTAGGTTAACTTAGTCTCCATAATTTGCCCGTGTTGTTTTCCCACCGAGTCAGGCTCTGTGTGTTACCCATGCTGCTAGCATAGTGCTTGGCACACACTTATTTTGAGTTGAGAACTTACTTTAAAACCGTCTTTCAAATTTTTGTACCCTGGCAGCTCATAGCCAGAGAACAGAGAAGTTAAGACTTTAAGACTCCACCACTCTAGAAGGCCACTGGGTGGGGTCCGCGTTCTCTCTTCCTGGGCCTGGACACGTCCTTCCTCACTTCTCACACTCAGCAGCGTGTCCTTGCCCAAGTACAGACTCTCCTCCACGGCCCCTCCTCCCAAGGGGGCCCAGGATCACTGCCCAACTATGCGCCTGTAGCTCTTTGTTCTTATTTCGACAATGGCAATTATTCTACAATTATTCTACGATTATTCACATGAAAAGCCTGCAGATGGATCTGAGTTCCTTAGGATAAGACCTGCCCTGAGCATGTCTAAGTCTGGCCCCTGCAGACAAGCTGGCCCACAGCAATTGTATTTGCATAATGAAGGCAAGGAGTGTGGCTTACACAGACATGAAAGCTCTCATTAAAATTTATTAGACACTAAGGATTCCATAGGAAACATACCTGGGATCATTAACAAGGTGAAGAAGAGGATTATTATTATTTTTTTTTAAGATGTTTTAAGTTGCTCTGAGGCAGTGACAGGGCAATTTGCTGCTGAGCAAAAACCTCCTCTGCCAGAGATTCAGGCTCCACTGAGAAGTCAGGGCGGCTTTGGAACCGTCTACCCCATTACCCTGGTCCATGCCCTCCTCCTCTGCCGCCGCCTAAGGGGGGTCCCAAAGGCAGGGTGGGGGCGCCCGTGTCCCTGCTCCCACAGCTCCCTGTGGTGTGTCCTGTCGTGAGCTAGTGTGAAGTGTTGTCTCAGCGTGCTGTGTCCTCAGCCCCGGGGCTCCAGGAGGCTCCACTCTGACTTAGGCCTGCAACAAGGCCCAGCACATAAGGGTTCGGTACCGCTTGATCCAGGCATGAATGAGTGAGCAGAGCCTGTGACCACCGCTTCACTCCCACCCCGGGGATGGGGGGAGAGGGGATCTGAGGGGTGCTCCTCCTTCTGATCTGCTCAAGGCTATACTTTCAGCATCCCTTTGTCCCCCTTTCCCATTCCTATCCCTTTTGGGCTTTTTGCATGTGTGTGTGTTTACAAGTGTGTGCACATGTATGTGTGTATGTGTGTGCATGAGTGTGTGTGTGTAAGTGAAGAATGGGGACAGTTATCTGAAGGCAGCTTAGATAAACTGAAATATGAAGAAGAGTTGTTTAATCGAAAGCCTGGGCCTCCTTTCTAGGTAACATGTGCCCCCGACAGAGCCAGCCAAGGGAAGGTGAGAGCCCCTCACGATGGTGGTGACTGCACGCTTCCGGGGTCAAACACTTTGCAGGAGTATGTGATAATCAGTATACTTTTAGTTATTGTTCACGCTGCACCCCATGTTGCTGCCTAGGAAGGTGGAGGACGACTGAGCTAGTGGTTGAGAAAGGCACGGAAAGTGTGTGTGCATCTCCCAGAACTGTAACGTCACATGTGTGGGTGGTGGAGTTGCTTAAACACCAATGCCTCAGGTGCTGGAAGCCGCTGCCTGCCCACGTCTTTGTGGCACTAAAACCCCCACACTCTTACACCTAGAAAAGCTCATCAGGTGAACGGGCGAACGCCAGAAGCGATAATAGAAGCATGAGTTGTTTCACCCCTAATTCTATTAGGAAAAAATTGGCTGTAGTCCTTGAATAGAGCTCAGTGACAATTTGAAGAGTACTAGAGAAGCTAATAAATTCATTAATAGGGAAGATTGTTTTAGCTAGATGAAAAGGTAATAGTTTAATTAGAAAAATAATAAACTGCCTTAGGAAGGATGAAAACCCATAATTAAAAAGAGGAGCTATTAGGAGGAATTCCGAATAGTACCTCTTCTCAGATTTGTTCCTAGCTGCTCTATTCATGGTCCAAAAGCACTCAACAAGCTGAGGAATTAGTGGAAAATGTACTTACCTTTGGCTCTGAAGCAGGAAGCTTCTGGGCAAAATGAACGAGAAGGAATGAGCTCTGAGCGAAAAGCAAGCAAGCGGACCTTGGCCCAGGAAGGGCCGGAACACATGCATCACCGGAGACAGTTAGATTGTTATCATTACCTTGAGTAAATGTCATCCCACATGAACTGCGCATTTCTGGTAATGTGAAGTTCGAGAAATGGAAAGACACAGGCAGATGAAGATGTAATTTCCATGAGCTCAGCTAGTCAAGGTTGCTTCCATTGTTTACAACAATATTTCCAGCAGATTATGGAATTGTCATCTTGCTCTTTTTAAATGCCACGTTAGAGTTGCATTTAGTTCTAAAAGGAACAAAGGAATTAAATAAATTGGGTTTTTGAGGAAACGGTTTTGGAAGAATTTGTTTTAAAACTTCTAGCAAACTTCTCGAGATCTCTTGCAAACATTTGGCTCGTTAGTCTCATTAAGAAGCCACAAGCCCCATTATCCATATTTCACAAGACTAAACAATGAGAGCGAGAGAACTGTGTGCTCAAGTGCACATATGACGCATGGGTCCAGACACGAAAAAACCCTGTGTTCTGCCAATGCTTCTCTGTTCAAAACCTTCACAGAAACCGCCGTAGATAAGAGCCGTCATTCAAAGCAGACTTCTTCTGTGTTAGGGTGCAATGCTGTGTGCTCTCTGCCTGCCAGGGCCTGCAGGGAAGGGCTACTGTTGGTGTCAGTCACAGCAACAGGAATGTTGAAGTGTGGATTTGGGCCAAGTTTCCGGATGGTCCTGGGTTTTTGGGGCTGGGGCCAAACCAGTGGCTGTTTCTGAAATGTGAGCTTCCACCCCAAGCCAAAAAGTGTTCACACGTGGGTGGTCTGGAGAAGACCGAAGTGAGAGGCCTGAGTTGAATTTGCCAGGCAGGTAAACACAATTTTATAAAGTGGCTTTCCCTGGCCTGTCACTGAGGCAAAGCGTGTTGTCCCCAGGAACTCACGGACCCTGGGTCATCCCAGACTTTGGCGGTTTCTGAGTAGATGTCTGCCCCTGCACCATGCCCTGCAGCTCAAACCTGGCATCCCACAGACTTCTTTCCCCTCCTTTGTCATGTAGTTGAGATAACAGAGAAAAGCAAGGCATTGCCTCCAGAAAGCTACTGTATTATGTGGAAAAGCAGAGACAACTTGTCCTTAGCGCTTGTACTTGTACTTGCAGAAGCAGAGGTCCTTTGTCAGAGATCTGTGGATCTGATTAGCTGATTGGGAAAGCCCGTCCGGTGGTCAGCCCCAGGGAGTGTGACATCAGGCAGGCTGCCGATGGTGGGAACAGTGTCTGGAGGAGGCGAGCCTTGGCCAGTCCTCTGTGTGGGACCTGGGCCACTCTGACTGGGAGGGACCGAGAGACTTCCAGCAGGAGGAAGGTGGCCTAGGGGTTGGCTAAGCCCTGCAAAGAGAGTAGCTATTGCTATTTTAGTTCTTCCATTATGGAGACTCATCTCTCTTCAATTTGTAGAAAAAAAGGGGGCAAAAGTCTCTTAGAAGGAGCAGAGTAGAAATGACAAAGGGTTTAGAGCCAGAAGACATGGGGTCAGAGTTCGGACCCCCAGGCCTCTAGGACTCCATCGCCTCGTGTAAAGTGGGCTGTTGTGAGAATTCAGTCCAGGTTTGTAAGAGTGCTCAGGGAAATGTAAAACCATATACCAATCCCTGTGGTTTTTATTATGAACCCGTCCAAACACTCTTGAAATAGTGGCTTTTAAAAGAAATATCTATGTTCTAGGGAAACCCATTCAGCTGGTGATCATTGGAAAGCAAACTTGTAAGTGGAGATACTGGTAGATGAACTCCGATGACCATGTTACAACTGTGCCACCATTCCATCACCAACCCAGTCTCTCTCTCATCCCAAGAGACAGGATGGAAAAGGGGAATTTTGGGGAGCATTCAAAGGGCTTCTGTATGCACCCTTTTTTCTCTTCTCACACAATCGTATACAACTCAGTCACTTTCACAAATACAACTTCCTACCCAGTGCTTGTGTCTCTCATGGAAAAGCTGAAGAGTAGAGGGTGAGAGGTTGGCGGGGACTTGGGAGGCAGAGCAAGGGGAAAGGAGTTGGAATGGGGAAACAGAAAGGGACAGGAAGAAGAGACAGGTCCAGGGATCTGTCTTTTGTGTTTGCAGGACTGCCCCATTCTGACACAGAAAATGCTGGGGTTGGAAGGTAACTCACACATGTCTGTGCTGAAATCTGCAGTTGAAGCAATGGCAGTAATCCACACTGGGTTCCCTACGTGCCAACCATGATGAATGTTCTCAGTGCTGTACATATCTCAACACTTAATCTTCTCAGCACATGTGTGAAGTCACCTTACAGACCCCAATTACAGATGGGTATCTGAGAAGTTCAGTAGCTCTGCAGAGGCCATGATAGCACTCAAGACTTTCCTGTAAGAATGATGAGGAGTCAAGACTAGGATGACATGACCTGATTCAGGCTTTAAAGGATCCTTTCCGTGGCGAATGGGTTGTAGGGGCCAGAGGGGAGATGGGACAGTGGTAGAGGTGGGTGCCTGGTGGGAGCTGCTTGAGGAGGAAATGGGAAGTGAGGACAGGAGACAGCAAGCATGGACAAGCTTTTATAAAACATTTAAATTTAAATTTTAAATAAATATTGTATATATTTAAGGTGTGTATGATGTTTTGTGTGTATCCTTACAGTGAACTACTGACTGCAGCCAATCAACTGAACATATCCTTTCTGTGTGTGGTGAGAACACTTAAGATCTGCTCTCTTTGCACATTTCCTTCTTGTTTTTTCTTTTCTGTTTTTAATATCTTTTTACCTGTTTTTTTCTTTTTTCTTTTTTATTATACTTTATGTTCTAGGACACATGTACACAACATGCAGGTTTGTTACATATGTATACATGAGCCATGTTGGTGTGTAACACCCATTAACTTGTCATTTACATTAGGTATATCTCCTAATACTATCCCTCCCCTCTCCCTCCACCCCACAACAGGCCCTGATGTGTGATGTTTCCCTTCCTGTGTCCAAGTGATCTCATTGTTCAATTCCCACCTATGAGTGAGAACATATGGTATTTGGTTTTCTGTTCTTGCGATAGTTTGCTGAGAATGATGGTTTCCAGCTGCATCCATGTCCCTACAAAGGACACGAACTCATCCTTTTTTATGGCTGCATAATATTCCATGGTGTATATGTGCCACATTTTCTTAATCCAGTCTATCATTGATGGACATTTGGGTTGATTCCAAGTCTTTGCTATCGTGAATAGTGCCGCAATAAACATACGTGTGCATGTATCTTTATAGTAGCATGATTTATAATCCTTTGGGTATGTACACAGTAATGGGATGGCTGGGTCAAATGGTATTTCTAGTTCTAGATCCTTGAGGAATTGCCACACTGTTTTCCACATCTTTTTTTGAGATGGAGTCTCACTCTTTTGCCCAGGCTGGAGTGCAGTGGCGCCATCTTGGCTCGCTGCAACCTCTGCCTCTAAGGTTCAAGCAATTCTCCTGCCTCAGCCTCCCCATTAGCTGGGACTACAGGTGCTTGCCACCATGCCCGGCTTAGTTTTTGTATTTTAGTAGAGACAGGATTTCACTGTGTTGCCCAGGCTGATCTTGAACTCCTGAGCTTAGGCAATCTACTCGCCTTGGCCTCCAAAAGTGCTGGGATTACAGGCATGAGCCACCATCCCCAGCCCTTCTCTTTGCACATTTCAAGCATACAACACAGGATTAGCTACAGTCACCGTGCTGTACCTTGGGCCTGCAGAACTTACTCCTCCTGCACCGCGGAAACTTCATGGCCTTTGACCAGCATTGCCCCAAGTCCCCACCCCAGGCCCTGGCAGCCACCCTTCTCCTCTCTTCCTAAGGATTCGACTTTTAAATTATTCTCATAGAAGTGAGATCAAGACATGGCGAGGGCTTTCAGAAGTTTTGATGTGAGAAGGTGTGGATCAAGAGTGCATAGGGAGTAACAGGGGCCTGCCTTTTTCGAAGAGACCTCCTGGGTAGGTAACTTGTGTGTGGATGAGAGAATCCAGCAGAAAGCACAGGCTCGGTCAGCAGGTCACAGTGCGGCAGAGATGGACACATGTTCCTGAGCAGGCAGGGGGCGAATCCTGAGCACTAGAGGAGGGGGTGACCTTGGCCAGAATGGCGAGACAACAGGCACAGCTGTAGGGAGGCCATAGCCTAGTGGAGGGGAGACGAGGGCCTGCCTCTTGATTGCATAATTTCTCACAGAAGTATGAGGCAATCTTATTTTAGTCTGATATGTAAACGACCGGGTAACTGCTCCACCATCTGAGCCACTCCAGTGAATTAGGAGAGTTATTTGAACATGAGCATGACCGACAGGGCTCACTGAAGCCACACAACCTAAAGAGGACCAGCCAAGGACACAAATGTAGCTCCCACCCATAAAGCCAAAGGAAGCACATTTCCAGTTTAAATTTCCCATCTGGACCCACTTTTCAGCCTTCAAGGAAATATTTTGAAATCTGTTTGTGGAACGCGTCCACTTGCACAGGAAGCCCCACAGTGGCGACTGGCGCAGAGCTGGGCTCAGTGAGACTGTCCTTCTCCTCCTGACTTCTTTTGCTTTTTGAGACACAGTCTCACCGAGTCGCCCAGGCTGTAATGCAGCCGTGTGAACCTGGCTCACTGCAGCCTCGACCTCTCAGGCTCCAGCAATCCTCCTGCCTCAGCCTCCCGAGTAGCTGAGACTACATGGAAGCGCCACCACGCCCGGCTAATTTTTGTATTTTTTGTAGTGATGGGGTTTTGCCATGTTGCCCAGGCTGGTCTTGAACTCCTGAACTCAAGTGACCCACCCGCCTTGACCTCCCAAAGTGCTGGGATTACAGGTGTGAGCCGCTGTACTTGGCCCCTGTTCCTGACTTCCTGTCAGCCCTCTGTTAATTTCCAAATGCATTTGCCTCTTCATCCTCACACCAATCTCATGCATTGCATAAAGGATAATGAAGATTTGTCCATTCGTTTCCTCACTTATTTAGCTCCCATTTGATGAGTATGTACCGTGCGCCTGGCACCATGCGGGTGCTGGGGATGCAGGTGTGTATGACACAGCCTCTGACTTAGAAGAGTTCAGTATCTAGTTGGGAAGAAGGACAACATAGGAAGAAGGACAACATAGAAGAAGACAACAAAAATCTTGTATACATATCACTTGTGCCACACAAGTGATAAGGGCTAGATCCAAAGTCTATCTGAAGTATTTGGGAACTCTGATGTAAAAGTACCTATTCCTCCTTTAGGTAAGCATAAGGATGTCGTCCCATGTTGTTCAAGTTGCATTGTGAGGGGTAAATAGAATTTTGCTAAGCAGATATGGTTGGAAAGAGGATCTCAGGAGGTGCAGGAAAGCAATTATGAAAGCATGTGTGAGAGGGTCTAGGTGAAGGGGTGGCCAGTCCCTCCACACCTGTGGGCATTTCTCGTCAGGTGGGAAGAGAGACTGAGAAAAGAAAGAGACACAGAGACAAAGTATAAAGAAAGAAAAGTGGGCCCAGGGGACTGGTGCTCAGCATACGGAGGACCCGCGCTGGCACTGGTCTCTGAGTTTCCTTGGTATTTATTGATCATTATCTCTAGCATCTCGGAGAGGGGGATGTGGCAGGACAGTAGGGTAATAGTGGGGAGAGGGTCAGCAGGAAGACATGTAAACAAAGGTCTCTGTGTCATAAACAAGGTTAAGAAAAGGTGCTGTGCTTTTATGTGCACAGTACACAAACATCTTGGTGCATTAGAGAGCAGTATTGCCGCCAGCATGTCTCACCTACAGCATTAAGGCAGTTTTCTCCTATCTCAGTAAATAGCACATACAATCGGGTTTTACACTGAGGTATTCCATTGCTCAGGGACGAGCAGGAGACAGATGCCTTCCTCTTATCACAACTGCAAAGAGGCGTTCCTCTTTTACTAATCCTCCTGAGCACAGACCCTTTATGGATGTCAGACTGGGGGACGATCAGGTCTTTCCCTTTCCATGAGGCCATATCTCAGGCTCGCACATGGGGAGAAACCATGGACAATACCTGGCTTTCCTAGGCAGAGGTCCCTGCGGCCTTCCACAGTGCATTGTGTCCCTGGGTACTTGAGATTAGAGAATGGTGATGACTTTTAACAAGCATACTGCCTTCAAGCACTTTTTTAACAAAGCACATCCTGCATAGCCCTAAATCCATTAAACCTTGAGTCAACACGGCACATGTCTCTGCAAGCACAGGTTCGGGGCTAGGGTTACAGATTGTTTTTTTTTTTTTGAGACGGAGTCTTGCTCTGTCGCCCAGGCTGGAGTGCAGTGGCCGGATCTCAGCTCACTGCAAGCTCCGCCTCCCGGGTTCACGCCATTCTCCTGCCTCAGTCTCCCGAGTAGCTGGGACTACAGGCGCCGCCACCTCGCCCGGCTAGTTTTCTGTATTTTTTAGTAGAGATGGGGTTTCACTGTGTTAGCCAGGATGGTCTCGATCTGCTGACCTCGTGATCCTCCCGTCTCGGCCTCCCAAAGTGCTGGGATTACAGGCTTGAGCCACCGCGCCCAGCCCTAGGGTTACAGATTAACATCATCTCAAGGCAGGAGAATTTTTCTTAGTACAGAACAAAATGGAGTCTCTCATGTCTACTTCTTTCTACATAGACACAGTAACAGTTTGTTCTCTCTTTCTTTTCCCCGCACTAGGAGGAGTGGAGAGTGAATGGGGAAGGGTGAGGGAAAGGACGTACCAGTCATGGTGGTTCGCAATATGGACTGTGGGGCCAGACTGCCCGGGTGTGGATTTTGGATCTGCAGCTGATTTTGAACCAGTTACCTCACCTTTCCATGCCTTTTCTTTTCAGTTTCCTTCTCTCTAAAAGAAGATTAATACCTCCTAGCTGTGGCAGAGACACTGCTCACCAAACATCACACGTGATTGTCCAAGTGTCTCAGTTTTTCTTATAGTTGGGGGAATGACCATGTGACTAGTTCTGGCCTTAATGGACTGTGTGTGGAGCATCAACTCCAAGCTGAGCTGGTGAAGTGCCTGTGTGACTCGCCTGTCACTTTTGTTTTTCCTTGTGTGGGTGCCTTGGAGGCCATGTGCTTCGAGTGATAAAACTACTGGAGCTTCTCTCAGCCTGGGTCCCTGAATGACAATGTGGAGCAGAACTCTCTTGGGTCCACATTGCACACATCATGAAAAATAAACCTTTGTGTGGTAAGCTATTGATATTTTAGGGTCAGTTTGTTACTGCAACTTAGTTTGCCCTATCCTAACCAGTACATTATCAGTTAGTGCCGTATAAGAATCAAATGAGTTAACTTGTAAAGGATTTAGAACAACACCTGGAATATAGTGAGTGCTACACAAGAGCTTGTTAAACTAAATACAAGTATAGAGGGTGGGGAGTGCTGAGGACATGGCAGGAGTCAAGCCAGCAAAATTTGGATCATAAAAAAAGTCTTGTATACATATAAAGGAACTTAATTTTTAAATAGAGGAGTATATTAAAAGTAGGTAAGTACTTTGTCAATGTGGACAGAGAGAGTAAAGGCAGTGCCTGGCACATACAAATGCTTGGTGATGAGTGCCCTGGTTGTTTCACTGTTGTCTTGTAATCGCAGGAGTTCCCTGACTGCTGGGTAGGGGCAGAGCGGAGAGCGACTTTGAGAGTGCAAGTTACTCATCGAAGGAGAGGTGGGGACACCAGCCACAACCTAAAGCTGAAGGCTGTTACAAGAATTGTGTTTGTTAGTTTATTAATTTGGGGAGGTGGTGGTGGCTATTTATGAAACAGGGTTTGTGCCTTAGCCCTACTGTGTGCAGATCACCGCGACTGGGGCTGGAGAAGCTCTAAAACGAAGACTGTGTGAGACCAGGTCATGGAGTCATTGTTAGAGCCTGGGGAGAGCTGAAAGCTACACTGGAAATATTCTGTCTGTATCGCTCTCCTTGCTTCGCCAATGAAGAAACTGTCCCCAGAAAGGCTGGCTTGCCTTCCTGCCCAGCGGCTGCTCTGCGGGGATGAAGGGCTGAGGCTGCCTCTCCTTGCCTGTGCCTGATGTCTGCACAACAGCAAGCACTTTCTCTCTGCCTTCTCTGCTTCAAGTAACCCTTAGTTCTTCTGGCTTCTATATTTTCATCCCAATAATCACTTACTGTTTTATCTTCCTGAACTTTTCTAGTATTCCCACATCCCTCCCAGATTGGAGCTTTGGTTAGACACAGAGACAGTCAATGTCCTGCAATGTATGGTTCACTCAGACTGGATTATTTGAGACAAGTTTAAGAAAAGGGTCATTTACAAAGATGTAAGCAGAGTAGAGCAAGCCATACCGCAGAGCACAGAATCTGGGCGCAGTCGTGCCTCTCAGCTGCCCTGGGTCTGAGGCATGTATCCAGCCTGTGGTGACCCGCAGGGAGAGCTGGGAGAATACCTGTGTCCCCTCTCTCCTGTTCGACTCATGGGCTTAATCCAACTAGAAGCCAGAGGGCAAGGAAGTTACGATATATCCTTTGTACTCAGCCTCCTGAGCACAGAGAGCTGTGGGGAGAGGCTGAGCAGGGGATCTGGAGAGGCAAATGGTAGATTTCTGCACCATTAAATACAACGTGTGGAGGCCATTGTTAGGACTGAGCTTCTGAACCTGGCCACAACAGATCAGAGGAAACCAGAATGGAGTCACCTGTGCCAGGTGCCACATAGCCCAACTGAGCCTAGAAATGGGCCCGTTTCCCCCCAAAAAATGGGAGATTCAGAGCAACCAGTCCTAAGGGGTCCAGTCAACCTAAGTCAGTGACTCTCTAAGGAAAGTAACTCTGAAACAACCCCTCTGCTTTTTGTTCCCTCTTTCTGCTTCTTCAGCTTCTTCAGCCTGTAAAGCCTGCCTCCTCTGCCCAGCTATCCATGCCCCTTTCATAGATGGGTTGCCGCCCAACTCATGAATCATTCATAAAAGCCAATTCGGTCTTTAAACACAATTTGTTGAAATGTTTTCTTTGACAGCACAGATGAACACAGTCTATAAAAGCTGGCTCAGAGAGGAGTTTGCAGAGATGGCAGTGTGTTTGCCACCTGGCAGGTGCCATTAGCCTGGGCCTCCCAGCACTGTGTTTGGAGTCTCAGGTGTGGTCCCAGGTTCCAACTAGTGCTTATGCAGAGCCCAGGTTTCCCAGGGACTGGGCCCCTGTGTCACTGAGCAGTGGCTCTGGTTACACAGGAACAGAACGGCTCTGCAACAGGAATGGCCCTGCAATCCTCCAGGCTTAACCTCATGGCAGCGCTGCGGCTGTGTGCTCTGGAAAGACATGTGTAGAGTAGGGTTTTCAAACCTCAGTAGCACAGAACCCCAGAATGCTCCTGTCACTCTTGGCCAAGTCGTCTAAGATGCTTCCCTTGCACTGCTGTTTCCGTTGGGGAGATGCTACAGCTACCTGTGATCATTTAAATGGAAAAGGAGTAAGTTTCCAAAACCTTTAGAAACAAAAAGAACTGAGAGTAAATTCTCCAGTTTGGGGTTGACCGTTCCGTCAATTCCTATTGGTTTTAGAGCCTCCCTGGAAAAGGAAAAGGAAAGCATTTAACTTTGTTTCCGTCTGTATGCACAGGACGGATTGTGATTTCTTTTAATCAAAAACCTCTAGCAAATCCCAGGCTCTTAGAACTGGAAGGTACCTAGAGGCCCGTGGGTTTAAACACTTCGATGTGCAGAGAAGGAAACCGAGAACCCCCCAGAGGTGAAACAACACTCTCAGTGTCACCCTGGGAGGCTGTCTCATACCGGACACGGTTTGTTCGTGCCCCACATTTCCCTTGTGTTCCCTTTGACATAGAAATGAAATAACTCGAGTTTCCTTTCTGTGATGCTGTGGGGGTTTAGCTCCTTCCCCCAGTTGCTGCTGCAATTTCATAACCCGTGTTCGGTGGCTGCTGCCAGCCTCTGCGTGTGGGAGCTGCTGCCCCTGGCGTCTTGCCTTTGCCTTGGACCATGCCTGGAGGCTGTTCCCACGCCTCTTTGCTGGGAGTACACGTTGAGCCTCCCCTTTAGTCTCCTAGCACAGAGGGCTCAGGGAGGTGATGACAGTCTCCAGGCACAGAGACCGGCTCATGGCCACACTGCACTGCAGGTTCACTCAACATCCGCTAAAAGTTTGGGTGCTGGCAATTTAACAATTCACAGAACTGTCACTGCCCTACGACCTTCCACTTTAGGGCCAGTCCTCTTTATCCACAAGGTGCTTTCTCTGTCCTTCTCCTGCCTGACCCCACCTTGAGAGGCACCTGGGTCCCCAGAGCAGTGTCTTTTCTTTTAAACAAATAAATCTGTCCAAGAAAAGTACTTCTTTACTTGATGTTCTTGAGCAGTGATTTTCACAGTGTGGTCAGCAGACAAGCAGCCAGAGGATCGCCTGCACATGTATAGGACAGCAGCAGACCGGCGGTCAGAACTGGGATGTGGGTAGGGGACCACCCTCCAGGGGCTTCCGAGGCCCGGGATTCTGAGAATCTCTGTTGCACAGCAATTAAACTCCTGCCTGTCTCGATGTTCCATCTCTTCTAGGCCCGTGCATCTTTGCATAAGCAAGAGGCCCAATAAAGTGCTTTCCCAAACAAAAGAAAGTTACTCCCAGTAAGTTCAAGGAAAAAAAAAATAATCTAAGATTTATGACTTTTTGAAGACATAGTTTTTTAAAAAATGGATCATGGTGTAGATATCAAATTGTATAGTATTTAGACTCCATTGAACGTAATAAGTGATGTAACAGCTTAAAAGAAACATTTACAGTAGGCTGAGAATGACGTCCTTTGCAGTTACTTAAGCCTATAATGAAAAGTGCTGGAAGTCACCTGGGAAGTGTACTTATTGAGGAGGGAGATTTCCTAAATCCTTTTGGTGGGGACCTGAGCACAAATATTTGAGGACTGCTGGTCTATCCCATCCAAGCTAGCTACACTCCTTGATGTAAACACCATTTGTGATATGGCTCCGTTACATCTCCAGGTTCCCTGGGAGCGGGGCTGGCACCTTCCCCCCCTCTATGCACCCCGAAAAACCTGCAGGACCTGAATGCATGCGGGGCACTGGCTCATCTGTCAGTCTGTGCCCTGTGGCTGGCCTGAAACACCCTCTTCCAAGCTGTGTGGCGTCCCCCACCCATCCGCAGCCTCCGTCAGCTCCCAGGACTCTACCTGGCTCCCTGGAGAGGGAGGGGAGCGCTCCGCTGCTCTCTTGTGGGACTTCCCTTGCGCTCACCTCATGGTGGCGTGATGGCTTCCTGCAGTGTTTTTTCTGCTGGCGCGTGAGCTCCTCAGGGGCAGGCACCTCCGCCTCCCTCATTTTGCCCTCTCTCCCTTGCAGGTGTTTTTGTTTAAGTTATCTGGTAACTGGTTTCATTTCTCCTTGGGTAGCAGCTTTAACATTTTTTCTTATTCCTTAAGACATCAGTATATGTCACTTTGTCACTAGTCTATGTGTCTGTGCAAAGCATGTAATGCACATTGTCAAAATAGTCTACTTTGCTGAATGCTCATAGAAAGTTGGTGTGCACATTTTCCCCTCTGGGACAACGCACCTCGGGCTTGTGCTGCACTGTCCCTTCCCCTCTCTGAGCATATGCTGCTCCTTGGATCAGCTAGCGAGGCCCCCATGTGCCAATGGAGCTAAGAGGACTCCAGAGACTTACACCAGAAACGCAGAACTGCTCAGCCACCCACAGACGGAGTTCCACCCTTGGATGGAAACTCGGAGGAATCCACACACAGCTGTTGGCTGAATTTTTATTTGACTTGACCAGGCAAGTAAATTATGATTCAATGTCTTGCGTAGTGACTTCAGGTGAGAAAAGATGGTGAGATACCCCCCATTTGTTGGAGGCTGTGCACCCCAGTTGTCACTAAATTCCAACTTCTGCTGCTTCTGTGGTTGGTTCATTGATGTTCACATCTTTCCTGCAGTGTACATGTTTTTTAAATGTATGTATACAATTATTGAATAATCTCAGATCACTGTGGATAACAGTGTCTAAGTTCTTAAATAAATGCCATGTTTCTTCCACCATACAATAGATACAGAGGCATGCCCCATCGGGATGTTTGGGATTTGATATTATTACTTGTGTCCTAAAAAAATTGGATTTTAGGGCCGGGCGCGGTGGCTCACGCCTGTAATCCCAGCACTTTGGGAGGCCGAGGCGGGCGGATCACGAGGTCAGGAGATCGAGACCATCCTGGCTAACATGGTGAAAACCCATCTCTACTAAAAATACAAAAAAAAAAAAAAAAAAAAAAAAACTAGCCGGGCGAGGTGGCGGCGCCTGTAGTCCCAGCTACTCGGGAGGCTGAGGCAGGAGAATGGCGTGAACCCGGGAGGCGGAGCTTGCAGTGAGCTGAGATCCGGCCACTGCACTCCAGCCTGGACGACAGAGCGAGACTCCCATACAAATATACATGTGAATTTAAGTGTATTAATTTAAATACTAATATATATAAATATTATTGTATAAATTTAATACATGATAATAAATTTATACCTTTAAATTTATGTGTATATTAATTTAAATATTGATACCATGTAATATTAAATTTACATATATAGACATTTATATATTTATATGTAAATTTAAATTTAAAAATAAAAATATAATATTTAATTTAAATATATATAAATCCTATGACATCAGATTATTTATTTACAAATATCACTAAGAGTTCTACTAATAGTTTATTGAAATATCTGTTTAGAGAATATCTTAAATATGTAGAAAATGAGCATGAACTTCTTATCAAAAAAATCAATGAATTTTACAGAATAGTCTGCGCCCAACATTTTCTGAACCATTTGTCTTTAAAGTTTGAAAGTGACATCTAACACAAAATCTCAATATATTAAAAAGCAATTCAAAGTTCAAAAAGTGCTGTTCTAGCTGAAAAAAAGTGGAAGGTGAAGCCTAAAGTGAATTTCTCTAGTCTGTAATTTCCCAATGCCTCTCACAGCCCTTAGAATACCTCCAAGAAATCGATATGAAAATGGTCAGAGATAGTTTCAGAATTAAATAACAAATTTGTTCAGTCCTTCAAAATATTTGATTAAAATTCATAAGCCAAAATTTGAAAATTTTCATTCAATATCATATGTGGCCAGTTGTACAATGAGGAAATAATTTTTATCACCATTAGGAAATATTTATTTGAAATTCCCAGATGCACTCTTTCTGCTTGATAGTATATTGCAGTATTCTAGAATTTTATTTAGGATATAAAGAAGGATATTTACTTGTTAAGATTCATTTTTCTGCTCAGTTTATTTAGTTATCAGAGTCCTCTTTGGGTTTAGAAATTATTTAAAGCATTTTCAAGAGTTTCTCAGTAGTTCTTTAAGTTTCTTTGCAAAACATTTTATGGTCTTAACAAAATGAAAAAAAAAAATCTGACAAGCAGGGTGTCCAGAGAGAAATATCATTTTTAAATTAAAATCTGACAAGCAGAGTGTCCAGAAAGAAATATCATTTTTTATTATTTTAAATTATTGTGGTTACAGAATCGGTGTATATATTTATGGGATACATGTGATGTTTTGATACCAGCATATAATGTATAACAATAAAATCAGGGTAATTAGGATAGCTAACACCTCAAGAATTTATCATTTCTTTATGTTAGTGACAATTCTACTCTTACAGTTGCTTTAAAATATACAATAAAATATTATTGATTATAGTCACCCTGTTGTGTTATCAAACACTATATTTATTCTATCTAATCAGATTTTTAAAATAGGCTAAAGATCTGAATGGAAATTTTTCAAAAGAAGATATGCAGATGGACAATAGCTCTATGAAAAGAAAACGTTGAGCATCATTAATCATCAAAGAAACGCAAATCAAAACTACAAGGAGACGTCATCTCATCTAGTTAAAATGGTCATACAGTCACTATGGAGAACACTATGGAGGTTCCTCAAAAATGTAAAAACAGAAGTACCATATAATGTAGCAATCCCACTGCTAGGTATATTTCCTAAATAAAGAAATCGTATGTCAAAGAGATATCTGCACTATTCGTAACGGTGCAGCACTCTTATTGCAACACTATTCATAACAGCTAAGATTTGGAATTCACATAAGTGCTCATCGCTGGAGAGAAGGATGAAGAAAATGTCGTACATTATACCACGGAGTATTATTCAACTGCAAAATTAATGAAATCCTGTCATTTGCAACAACATGAAAGAAACAGAAAGAAATTATATTAAGTGAAATATAAGTCAAGCATACAAAATAAAACCACTTTCATGTTCTCACTCATCTGTGGGAGGTAAAAGTGAAAAAATTGAACTCATGGAGATTCTATTAGGCGTTTTCTTGCATAAAAGAAATCTGTGACTGGGTAACTAATAAGAAAATAAATTCAATTTGCTCAAATTTCTGCAGGTTTTACAGGAAGCACAGTGCCAGTCTCTGCCTATGGGAAGATCTCAGGAAGTTTTTATTTAAGGTGGGAGCAGAAGGAGGAGCAAACATTTCACCTGGCAAAAGCAGGAACAAGAGAAAGAGTGATTTGGGGGAGATGCCACATGCTTAAACAATCAGATCTCTTGAGAACTCACTAACTATCATGAAGACAGTATCAAGCTATAAGTGATAGGCTCCCATGACCCAAACACACCCACCAGGACCCATCTCCAACACTGGAGATTACAATTAAACATCAGATTTGAATGGAGACAAATATCCCAACAATATCAGAGAGAGTACAGTGTTGGAATGATGGTTACTAGTGGCTAGGAAAGGTAGCAAGGGAGGAGATAAAGTGGTGATGGTTAATGAGAGTAGCATCAGTTATATAAAATAAAACTAAAGTGTATTTTCTAACTTAAAAGTTTTTAAAAATTCTCACTCTTCCTCCCTTCTAGCTGTTCTGATTGACTATAAAGAGTTGTAAGTTGCCTTTCACTCAGCACCACACTTAAAAAAATGAACTAATTAATAAAACATGACTTATCAAAATTTGTGGGATGCAGTAAAAGCAGCGCTTAGAGGGAATATATAGCATTGAATTCACATGTTATAAAAGAAAAAAAATCTAAAATCAATTATCTAGGCTTCCACTTTAGGAAATTAGAAAAAGAAGAGCAAGTTAAACTCAAAGTAACTAGAAGAGAATAAATAGTAAGAATTAAAGCAGAAATCAACTAAATTGAAAACAGAAAATCATACAGAAAACCCAGAAAACCAAAAGCTGGTTCTTAGGAAAGATCCATAAAATCACTGAGCCTGTAGTCAGGTTCACTAAGAAGAAAAGAGAGAAAAACAAATTGATCCATAAAATCACCGAGCCTGTAGTCAGGTTCACTAAGAAGAAAAGAGAGAAAAACAAATTGATCCATAAAATCTCCAAGCCTGTAGTCAGGTTCACTAAGAAGAAAAGAGAGAAAAACAAATTACTAATATGAAAAATGAAAATGGGCCATTTTGAATTATATAGTCATGAAAATGATGACAAGTGGGAGAAATTATATTCAAATAATGCATCTGATAAAGAACTCAATAAGAAATAAAACAAGACAAATAACCTTATTAAAAAGTGGGCAAAGAATATGAACAGACATGTCTCAAAAGAAGACATAGAGCAGTCACCAAACATGAACAAATGCCCAACATCACTGATTATTAGAGAAATGCAAATTAAAACCACAATGAGATATCATCCTACACTACTCAGAATAGCCATTACTAAAAAGTTAAGAAACAACAGATACTTGTGAGAAACCAGAGAAAAGGAAACACTTATACATATTGGTAGGAATATAAATTAGTATAATTTCTATGAAAAACAGTGTGGATATTTCTCAAAGAAGTAAAAATAGAACAACCATTTAATTCAGCAATTCCACTACTGGGTATTTAACTCAGGAAAAGAAACCATTATATCAAAAGACATCTGCACTTAAACATGTTTATCTCATCACTATTCAAAATAGCAAAATCAGAGAGTCAACCTAAGTGTCTATTAACAGATGATTGGACAAGAAAATATGTGACACACACACACACACACACACACACACACACACACAAATATACTACTATTTACCCATAACAAAGAATAACATTATGTCTTCTGCAGCAACATGGATGGCACTGGAGACCATTATCCTAAATGAAATGCCTCAGAAACAGCAAATCAATAACTTCTCTTTCTCACCAAGAATTGATACACATGGACATACAGTATGGATTAATAGACACTGGAGACTCTAAAGTGTGGATGGGTGGAAGGGAAGGAAGAAATAAAATACTAGCTAATGAGTAGAATGTACACTCTTTGAGTAATGGCTATATTAAAAACCCAGACTTCACCACTATGCAATATATTCATATAACACAACTGAATTTGTATCTCTAAATCTATACAAATAAAGAAGTGACAAAGAAATACTATGAACAATTACATACCCACAAAGGTGATAAACTATTTGAAACAGACCAATTTCTTAAAAGGCACACTCTGTCAAAACACATAAAAATAAATAGATAATCCAAATAGGCCTCTGTCTCTTAAATAAATTAAATCAATACTTAATAACCTTCTGAAAAAGGAAACATCAGAACCAGATGGGTTCACTGGTGAATTCTGCCAAACATTTAAGAAAGAAACAACACCAATTCTCTTCAATCTCTCTTAGAAGAGAAACTTACAAGGAATACTTTCTTTTTTTTTTTTTTTTTTTTTTTTTTTTTTTGAGACGGAGTCTCACGCTGTTGCCCAGGCTGGAGTGCAGTGGCGCGATCTCGGCTCACTGCAAGCTCCGCCTCCCAGGTTCCCGCCATTCTCCTGCCTCAGCCTCCTGAGTAGCTGGGACTACAGGCGCCCGCCACCGCGCCCGGCTAATTTTTTGTATTTTTAGTAGAGACGGGGTTTCGCTGTGGTCTCGATCTCCTGACCTTGTGATCCGCCCGCCTCGGCCTCCCAAAGTGCTGGGATTACAGGCTTGAGCCACCGCGCCCGGCCACAAGGAATACTTTCTAATTCATTCAGTGAAACCAGCGCTACCCTAATACCAAATCCAGAAAAGCCATTACAAGAAAATACACTATTGACCAATATCTCTCATGAACATAGATGCAAAAGGCCTAAAAGAAAGGATAGTGGACAGAACCCTAGGGTTAGGGTTAGGGTTAGGGTCAGGGTCAGGGTCAGGGTTTAGGATCAGGGTCAGGGTCAGGGTTTAGGGTCAGGGTCACGGTCAGGGCTAGGGCCAGGGTCAGGGTCAGGGTCAGGGCTAGGGCTAGGGCTAGGGCTAGGGTCAGGGGTAGGCTTAGGGGTAGGGGTAGGGTTAGGGTTAGGGTTAGGGTTAGGGTTGTGGTTGGGTTTGGGGTTGGAGTTAGGGTTTGGGTTGGGGTTCTGTTAGGTTTAGGGCTATGGTTACGGTTAGGGTTTAGGGTTAGGGTTTAGGATTAGGGTTAGGGTTAGGGTTTAGCAGTAGGGGTTAGGGGTAGTGTTTAGTGGTAGGGGTTAGGGTTAGTTTCAGGGGTTAGTGTCAAAAGAAAATCTTGAAAATCTTAAAAATCTCCAAAAATATTGGTGAGAAAAAAGCTTTAGCGCTCATATGAAGAAGACAAAAACTTGTTCCATTTTCCAGAGACATAGGTATAATACAAATATAAAATGGGGTAAAGACAAAACCCCAGTCCTCTATATAAACTGGTGAATTTTGTATTATTGTAATCACATTAGTCAGGGTTCCCCAGAAAGGCACAATGTGTTGGATTTATGTAGATAGACAGATGAGAGAAGATTCATTAGGGAAACTGGTTCACATAATTATGGAGGCTGAGGAAGTCCACAATAGGCTGTCTCCAAGTTGGGGAACCAGGAAAGCTGGTAGCATTGCTCAGTCCATGTCCAAAGGGCTCAGAATCAGTTCAGCCAATGGTGTAACTCTCATTCTGAGGCCAAAGGCCTGAGACCCTGAAGTTCTGTTGTCAAAGACAAGAGAAGGATGTTTCAGTTTCAGAAGGAGATAATTCACCTTTCCTCTTCCTTTTTCTTCTATCTGGGCTCTCAAGCAATTGGATGGTGCCTTTATTAGTCCATTTTTATACTGCTATGAAGAAGTACCTGACTCTGAGCAATTTATAAAGAACAAAGAGGTTTAATGGGCTGACAGTTCCACATGACTGGAGGGGCCTCACAATCATGACGGAAGGGGAAGCAAAGATGTCTTTCTTCACATGGCAGCAGCAAGAAGTGCTAAGTCAAAGGGGAGAAGCCCCTTATAAAACCATCAGATCATGAGAACAGCATGGCAGTAACCACCACCATGATTCAATCGTCCCCCACCGGGTCCCTCCCACAACATGCAGGGATCATAGGAGCTACAATTCAAGATGAGATCTGGGTGGGGACACCGTCAAACCGTATCAGTGCCCATCCACATTGGGTCAGAGTGGATCTTCCTTATCTCAGTGTCTTCCAGAAACACCCTCACACTTATGCCCAGAAACTGTGCTTTACCAGCTATGTTAGTATCTCTTAATCCAATCAAGGAGACATCTAAAATTAAGCTTCAGAATATTTATGCCTGATTCGTGGCTAAAATTTCAGGATGAAAGCTATGAGATCTCTATTTGTGTTTGTATGTCTATTAATGTATGTTCTGTATATTTGATTTTTCTTAATTCTGGATAGCATTGCAAAATTCATTTATAAAATCCTCTATAAGGGCTCTATTCTAACTTGGCTTGGAAAAAAAAATCATTTATAAATAAATATTCCCCAAACTCCTAGAAATATAGGAAGTGATCCAAATGTTTTCTTGGTTAATGTGATTTGGATAAAACTTAGTTAAGTAAGATAAATTTAATATTTTTTTGTGTAATAAAACAACTATATCTTCAGAGTTATCACTATTAAATATAAAACAAACAAGTTTTTTTTTTTTTTTTTTTTCTTGAGATGTAGTCTCTCTCTGTCACCCAGGCTGGAGTGCAGTGGTGTGATCTTGGCTCGCTGCAAGCTCCGCCTCCCAGATTTATGCCATTCTCCTGCCTCAGCCTCCTGAGTAACTGGGGCTACAGGTGCTCACCACCATGTCCGGCTAATTTTTTTTGTATTTTTTTTTTAGTAGAGACAGGGTTCCACAGTGTTAGCCAGTATGGTCTTGATCTCCTGACCTTGTGATCCACCTGCCTCAGCCTCCCAAAGTGCTGGGATTACAGGAATGAGCCACTGTGCCTGGCCCCTATAACAACTCTTGATGTCTGAGTGGGTTTCTACACAGTCATCTGTTGTAAGACTTTCTGATTCCTTTTTTTCCTTTGGTCATTTGGTACAGAATGGTCCTTTGGTCCTTTGGTACAGAATAGGGCTTCTGTACATAATTTCATGGTAGCTTTTGTTTGGAAATAATATCAAAGTAGCTGTCTAAATACTTATGAATGTGATTTTTGGATTGTAAGGTGAGATTGTTTAGCTTTGGGAAAAACTGCCCAACTTGTAATAGGGGAGGAAAAATAATTTTCTCTCTACCTTTACGGAATTCTTAGATGGGACCCTCTGTAACAAATTACAGATTAAAATGAGGAAAAAGTAGACAAGTTTAAAAACATGTATACCTTATGGATACATGGGAGATACTCAGGGCAAAATGAGTAAATCCCCAACAGGTGGCTTTCAATTCAAGTGTAAATGCTATGTTCAACTTAAAGAAAGAAGATTTGAGGCTCAGTAGTGGGGAGGTAACAAGCAAAAGCACAGTAGACAAGGGTAAGTTTTCTTATACAGACTTAACTCCCTGCGTTCTCTGTTGATAAGACTCTTTAGTGATTTGGTCATCCTTCTCTTCTCGGTTGGTGCAGAGAGAGAGAGAGAGAGTTCTTTTAAATGGGAATTTCTTTTATGGATGTAAATTTTCCTTACACAAGAATAACTTGTACTCTGTTTTCAGAACTTCCTTTTTTAGCATTTTTTCAAAGTAATCAGCTCAAAATAATTTTATGCTAAAGGGATATATTTTGGGGTGGCATATTCTGGTTTCCTACCATCATATTTTGGGGTGGTATATTCTGGTCTTACACACTGTCTTCCACCAGCAATGAAAAGAGTTGTTGTTTTTCCTCCAGCAATTTGTCATTTTTTTAGAGTTTAGCAGTTCTAACAGATATAGACCAGCTGTGCTATCTCATTGTGGTTTTCAGTTCTCTAGTATGTTGAGCATCTTTTTGTATGTTTACTTGCCATCTGTAGATCGTCTTTGGTGAGGTGTCTGTTCAGAACTGTGTGCATTTTTAATTGAGCTGTTTAACTTATTGTTCAGTTTTAAGAATTTTGTATATATTTTGAATAGAAATTCTTTCTCAGATCTCTATTTTGCCAATTTTTTTTTTCAATATGTGGCTTGTCTTTTTGTTCCCTTAACAAGGTCTTTTCCAGAGTATAAATTGTAAATATTAAGAATTCCACATTGTCATTTCTTCTGTGTATATCAACCTTGTGTGTCATTTGTTGAAAGTCATTACCAAACCCAAAGGCACATAGCTTTTCTTCTAGAGTTTCTTCTAGAAATTGTATAGTTTTGCATTTTTAGTGTAAGGATGATTTTCAGTGATTACTTGTGTAAGTTGTAAAGTTTTCATCTAAATGCATATCATTTCCTATGGTTTCCAATAATCGTTCCCTCACTATTTTTGGGAAAGACACAGGATAGTGGGCTCTGTTAGAGCAGATAGATGGCTAGACATGAACAGGAGGGGGAGCTCCTGAAAAAGGGAAAGTCTGGGAAGGCTCACCTGGAGGGACCACGAGAAATTCACATTTAGTGGCATCTGTAATGCTAGAGTGGATGGGCAGTTGTCAATTGTGGGTAAGAGGGAGAAGAGGTACCTGTACAGAAAGAAACACCCTAGAAATCCTCTTAAGATGCCCCAGTCATCATTCAGTCTGCAGTAATAATGTCACAATATTGGTAGCTACATGCTGATAAGGACAAAGGGGACATTCTTAAAAGAAACCTGGCACCGTAAGTACAGATTAGGGCAGAGAAGTACATTCAAAAGAGATAGGCACAGTAGATACAAATGTGACTGCTGTCAGCCTGCCTAGGATGGCGGGAAGGGGCCTGGTGCCAGAGTGAGTTCTGATTGATCACCACACATGTGCCTCAACCAACAGTGAGGAGGTCCCACAAGGCTAACTGGGGCAAGTTGGGGACCTAAGGCAGTAGCAGGAAAAGCAAACAAAGAAAACAGGTGGAGACTTGAGACAGAATCAGGAATGTGAAGAAGTCCAAAATAAAATTCCCTGCACAGGACTCTTAGGCTGCTTTCCTGCACAATCAGCCTACTCCTATTTTTCTACAATAAGCTCTTCACAGTGTATTTTTTTCAACGAAGTTATCTGCCATCTTTGTATTGCCTCTTGGTGAAAATCTTTCTTCCAAGTTAGACAAGAACCGGGAGATCAATTTCCAGAACTGATGGCGCTCGATAACTGGCGCTCCGACTTTAAGTGGTGCAGGAGGCGGCCTTTAGGGGGCGCCAGCCGTCACATCTGGAGCAAGAGGGCCCTGCATAGCCCCCATCTGCCTGCTGGTGTTGTGCTGCGACGACACTGCCAGCAAGAGGGCCCGGCAGTGTCCCCAGAATCCAGCAGGGGGCGTACGACGACTATACTGTGAGCAAGAGGATCCTACAGTGTCCTTAGGGGCCAGTAGGTGGCGCACGGGCACCACACCATGAGCAAGAGGAGCCTGCAGTGTCCTGGTTGGCAACACGGGGCGTGGTGCCACTCCACTGGGAGCAAGAGGATCCTGTAGTGCCTCCAGCGGCCAGAAGCGGGCGTGCCCCCACTACAAGGCAAGCAAGAGGGTCCGGTAGTGTCCCCAGCTGCCAGTATCGGGAGTGCTGCTACTATACTGTGACCCAGAGAGGACTGCAATGTCCCAAACTGCCAGAAGGCGGCGTGCCATCACTATACTGCGAGCAAGAAGGCCCTGCAGTGCCCCGGCGCCAGCAGGGGGCGCTGGCCACCACTGTAAAAAAGAGGGCCCTGCAGTTGCTCTAGTCGCCAGCAGGGGGCGCACTGGCACAGCACCGTGAGCAAGAAGGCCCTGTAGTGCGTGGCTGCAAGCAGGAGGCACCAGAGCCCGGCTTTTCAGATTAGTGATCTTCCGCCCGTCACTGCGCCGCTCCCCCTGGGGACTTGCGTGTGTGCGCCTGCACCGCGCCCCCTCAGGCCCACGCAGCGTGCGTCTCTGCGCCTGCGCCACGACCCCCCGCCCACGAGCGGGCGTGCGACTCTGCGCCTGCGCCGCGCGGGCGCGCGACTCTGCCACGTCGGCCTGCGACTCTGCGCCTGCGCCGCGCCTGTCTGCGACTCTGCGCCTGCGCCGCGCCTGTCTGCGACTCTGCGCCTGCGCAGGCCTGCGCCGCGCCGGCGCGACACTCTGCGCCTGCGCCGACCCGGCCTGCGACTCTGCGCCTGCGCAGGCCTGCGCCGCGCCGGCGCGCGACTCTGGGCCTGCGCCGACCCTGCCTGCGACTCTGCGCCGGCGTCGCGCTGGCCTGCGACTCTGCGCCTGCGCCGAGCTGCGCCGCGCCTGCCTGCGACTCTGCGCCTGCGCCGGCTTGCGCCGCTCCGGCTTGCGACTCTGCGCCTGCGCCGGCCTGCGCCGCGCCGGCGCGCGACTCTGCGCCTGCGCCTGCGCCTGTGCCGCCCCGGCCTGCGACTCTGCGCCGGCGTCGGCGCTGTGCCTTGGTGAGGGCAGAGCTGCATTCTCCTCAGCCGAGACCCGGAGAGCATGGCGAGGGCGGAGCTGTGTTCCCCTCAGCACAGACCTCGGGGGTACCGTGAAGGCGGAGCAGCGTTCTACGCAGCCCAGACCCAAGCGTGGGGGCCACCGCGAGGGCGGAGCTGCGTTCTGCTCAGCACAGACCCGGGAGACACCGCCAAGGCGGAGCAGCGTTCTCTTCAGCACAGACGTTGGCGGCACCGCCTCGCTTTGGGACAACTCGGGGCCGCCTCCATGGTGAATAAAATCTCGTGTTTGTAGCCCTGAATAATGAAGGTCAGAGACTGCTTAGAATGGGTTAGGGTTAGGGGTTAGGGGTTAGGGGTTAGGGTTAGGGTTGGGGTTGGGGTTGGGGTTGGGGTTAGGGTTAGGGGTTAGGGGTTAGGGTTAGGGTTAGGGTTAGGGTTAGGGTTAGGGTTAGGGTTAGGGTTAGGGTTAGGGTTAGGGTTAGGGTTAGGGTTAGGGTTAGGGTTAGGGTTAGGGTTAGGGTTAGGGTTAGGGTTAGGGTTAGGGTTAGGGTTAGGGTTAGGGTTAGGGTTAGGGTTAGGGTTAGGGTTAGGGTTAGGGTTAGGGTTAGGGTTAGGGTTAGGGTTAGGGTTAGGGTTAGGGTTAGGGTTAGGGTTAGGGTTAGGGTTAGGGTTAGGGTTAGGGTTAGGGTTAGGGTTAGGGTTAGGGTTAGGGTTAGGGTTAGGGTTAGGGTTAGGGTTAGGGTTAGGGTTAGGGTTAGGGTTAGGGTTAGGGTTAGGGTTAGGGTTAGGGTTAGGGTTAGGGTTAGGGTTAGGGTTAGGGTTAGGGTTAGGGTTAGGGTTAGGGTTAGGGTTAGGGTTAGGGTTAGGGTTAGGGTTAGGGTTAGGGTTAGGGTTAGGGTTAGGGTTAGGGTTAGGGTTAGGGTTAGGGTTAGGGTTAGGGTTAGGGTTAGGGTTAGGGTTAGGGTTAGGGTTAGGGTTAGGGTTAGGGTTAGGGTTAGGGTTAGGGTTAGGGTTAGGGTTAGGGTTAGGGTTAGGGTTAGGGTTAGGGTTAGGGTTAGGGTTAGGGTTAGGGTTAGGGTTAGGGTTAGGGTTAGGGTTAGGGTTAGGGTTAGGGTTAGGGTTAGGGTTAGGGTTAGGGTTAGGGTTAGGGTTAGGGTTAGGGTTAGGGTTAGGGTTAGGGTTAGGGTTAGGGTTAGGGTTAGGGTTAGGGTTAGGGTTAGGGTTAGGGTTAGGGTTAGGGTTAGGGTTAGGGTTAGGGTTAGGGTTAGGGTTAGGGTTAGGGTTAGGGTTAGGGTTAGGGTTAGGGTTAGGGTTAGGGTTAGGGTTAGGGTTAGGGTTAGGGTTAGGGTTAGGGTTAGGGTTAGGGTTAGGGTTAGGGTTAGGGTTAGGGTTAGGGTTAGGGTTAGGGTTAGGGTTAGGGTTAGGGTTAGGGTTAGGGTTAGGGTTAGGGTTAGGGTTAGGGTTAGGGTTAGGGTTAGGGTTAGGGTTAGGGTTAGGGTTAGGGTTAGGGTTAGGGTTAGGGTTAGGGTTAGGGTTAGGGTTAGGGTTAGGGTTAGGGTTAGGGTTAGGGTTAGGGTTAGGGTTAGGGTTAGGGTTAGGGTTAGGGTTAGGGTTAGGGTTAGGGTTAGGGTTAGGGTTAGGGTTAGGGTTAGGGTTAGGGTTAGGGTTAGGGTTAGGGTTAGGGTTAGGGTTAGGGTTAGGGTTAGGGTTAGGGTTAGGGTTAGGGTTAGGGTTAGGGTTAGGGTTAGGGTTAGGGTTAGGGTTAGGGTTAGGGTTAGGGTTAGGGTTAGGGTTAGGGTTAGGGTTAGGGTTAGGGTTAGGGTTAGGGTTAGGGTTAGGGTTAGGGTTAGGGTTAGGGTTAGGGTTAGGGTTAGGGTTAGGGTTAGGGTTAGGGTTAGGGTTAGGGTTAGGGTTAGGGTTAGGGTTAGGGTTAGGGTTAGGGTTAGGGTTAGGGTTAGGGTTAGGGTTAGGGTTAGGGTTAGGGTTAGGGTTAGGGTTAGGGTTAGGGTTAGGGTTAGGGTTAGGGTTAGGGTTAGGGTTAGGGTTAGGGTTAGGGTTAGGGTTAGGGTTAGGGTTAGGGTTAGGGTTAGGGTTAGGGTTAGGGTTAGGGTTAGGGTTAGGGTTAGGGTTAGGGTTAGGGTTAGGGTTAGGGTTAGGGTTAGGGTTAGGGTTAGGGTTAGGGTTAGGGTTAGGGTTAGGGTTAGGGTTAGGGTTAGGGTTAGGGTTAGGGTTAGGGTTAGGGTTAGGGTTAGGGTTAGGGTTAGGGTTAGGGTTAGGGTTAGGGTTAGGGTTAGGGTTAGGGTTAGGGTTAGGGTTAGGGTTAGGGTTAGGGTTAGGGTTAGGGTTAGGGTTAGGGTTAGGGTTAGGGTTAGGGTTAGGGTTAGGGTTAGGGTTAGGGTTAGGGTTAGGGTTAGGGTTAGGGTTAGGGTTAGGGTTAGGGTTAGGGTTAGGGTTAGGGTTAGGGTTAGGGTTAGGGTTAGGGTTAGGGTTAGGGTTAGGGTTAGGGTTAGGGTTAGGGTTAGGGTTAGGGTTAGGGTTAGGGTTAGGGTTAGGGTTAGGGTTAGGGTTAGGGTTAGGGTTAGGGTTAGGGTTAGGGTTAGGGTTAGGGTTAGGGTTAGGGTTAGGGTTAGGGTTAGGGTTAGGGTTAGGGTTAGGGTTAGGGTTAGGGTTAGGGTTAGGGTTAGGGTTAGGGTTAGGGTTAGGGTTAGGGTTAGGGTTAGGGTTAGGGTTAGGGTTAGGGTTAGGGTTAGGGTTAGGGTTAGGGTTAGGGTTAGGGTTAGGGTTAGGGTTAGGGTTAGGGTTAGGGTTAGGGTTAGGGTTAGGGTTAGGGTTAGGGTTAGGGTTAGGGTTAGGGTTAGGGTTAGGGTTAGGGTTAGGGTTAGGGTTAGGGTTAGGGTTAGGGTTAGGGTTAGGGTTAGGGTTAGGGTTAGGGTTAGGGTTAGGGTTAGGGTTAGGGTTAGGGTTAGGGTTAGGGTTAGGGTTAGGGTTAGGGTTAGGGTTAGGGTTAGGGTTAGGGTTAGGGTTAGGGTTAGGGTTAGGGTTAGGGTTAGGGTTAGGGTTAGGGTTAGGGTTAGGGTTAGGGTTAGGGTTAGGGTTAGGGTTAGGGTTAGGGTTAGGGTTAGGGTTAGGGTTAGGGTTAGGGTTAGGGTTAGGGTTAGGGTTAGGGTTAGGGTTAGGGTTAGGGTTAGGGTTAGGGTTAGGGTTAGGGTTAGGGTTAGGGTTAGGGTTAGGGTTAGGGTTAGGGTTAGGGTTAGGGTTAGGGTTAGGGTTAGGGTTAGGGTTAGGGTTAGGGTTAGGGTTAGGGTTAGGGTTAGGGTTAGGGTTAGGGTTAGGGTTAGGGTTAGGGTTAGGGTTAGGGTTAGGGTTAGGGTTAGGGTTAGGGTTAGGGTTAGGGTTAGGGTTAGGGTTAGGGTTAGGGTTAGGGTTAGGGTTAGGGTTAGGGTTAGGGTTAGGGTTAGGGTTAGGGTTAGGGTTAGGGTTAGGGTTAGGGTTAGGGTTAGGGTTAGGGTTAGGGTTAGGGTTAGGGTTAGGGTTAGGGTTAGGGTTAGGGTTAGGGTTAGGGTTAGGGTTAGGGTTAGGGTTAGGGTTAGGGTTAGGGTTAGGGTTAGGGTTAGGGTTAGGGTTAGGGTTAGGGTTAGGGTTAGGGTTAGGGTTAGGGTTAGGGTTAGGGTTAGGGTTAGGGTTAGGGTTAGGGTTAGGGTTAGGGTTAGGGTTAGGGTTAGGGTTAGGGTTAGGGTTAGGGTTAGGGTTAGGGTTAGGGTTAGGGTTAGGGTTAGGGTTAGGGTTAGGGTTAGGGTTAGGGTTAGGGTTAGGGTTAGGGTTAGGGTTAGGGTTAGGGTTAGGGTTAGGGTTAGGGTTAGGGTTAGGGTTAGGGTTAGGGTTAGGGTTAGGGTTAGGGTTAGGGTTAGGGTTAGGGTTAGGGTTAGGGTTAGGGTTAGGGTTAGGGTTAGGGTTAGGGTTAGGGTTAGGGTTAGGGTTAGGGTTAGGGTTAGGGTTAGGGTTAGGGTTAGGGTTAGGGTTAGGGTTAGGGTTAGGGTTAGGGTTAGGGTTAGGGTTAGGGTTAGGGTTAGGGTTAGGGTTAGGGTTAGGGTTAGGGTTAGGGTTAGGGTTAGGGTTAGGGTTAGGGTTAGGGTTAGGGTTAGGGTTAGGGTTAGGGTTAGGGTTAGGGTTAGGGTTAGGGTTAGGGTTAGGGTTAGGGTTAGGGTTAGGGTTAGGGTTAGGGTTAGGGTTAGGGTTAGGGTTAGGGTTAGGGTTAGGGTTAGGGTTAGGGTTAGGGTTAGGGTTAGGGTTAGGGTTAGGGTTAGGGTTAGGGTTAGGGTTAGGGTTAGGGTTAGGGTTAGGGTTAGGGTTAGGGTTAGGGTTAGGGTTAGGGTTAGGGTTAGGGTTAGGGTTAGGGTTAGGGTTAGGGTTAGGGTTAGGGTTAGGGTTAGGGTTAGGGTTAGGGTTAGGGTTAGGGTTAGGGTTAGGGTTAGGGTTAGGGTTAGGGTTAGGGTTAGGGTTAGGGTTAGGGTTAGGGTTAGGGTTAGGGTTAGGGTTAGGGTTAGGGTTAGGGTTAGGGTTAGGGTTAGGGTTAGGGTTAGGGTTAGGGTTAGGGTTAGGGTTAGGGTTAGGGTTAGGGTTAGGGTTAGGGTTAGGGTTAGGGTTAGGGTTAGGGTTAGGGTTAGGGTTAGGGTTAGGGTTAGGGTTAGGGTTAGGGTTAGGGTTAGGGTTAGGGTTAGGGTTAGGGTTAGGGTTAGGGTTAGGGTTAGGGTTAGGGTTAGGGTTAGGGTTAGGGTTAGGGTTAGGGTTAGGGTTAGGGTTAGGGTTAGGGTTAGGGTTAGGGTTAGGGTTAGGGTTAGGGTTAGGGTTAGGGTTAGGGTTAGGGTTAGGGTTAGGGTTAGGGTTAGGGTTAGGGTTAGGGTTAGGGTTAGGGTTAGGGTTAGGGTTAGGGTTAGGGTTAGGGTTAGGGTTAGGGTTAGGGTTAGGGTTAGGGTTAGGGTTAGGGTTAGGGTTAGGGTTAGGGTTAGGGTTAGGGTTAGGGTTAGGGTTAGGGTTAGGGTTAGGGTTAGGGTTAGGGTTAGGGTTAGGGTTAGGGTTAGGGTTAGGGTTAGGGTTAGGGTTAGGGTTAGGGTTAGGGTTAGGGTTAGGGTTAGGGTTAGGGTTAGGGTTAGGGTTAGGGTTAGGGTTAGGGTTAGGGTTAGGGTTAGGGTTAGGGTTAGGGTTAGGGTTAGGGTTAGGGTTAGGGTTAGGGTTAGGGTTAGGGTTAGGGTTAGGGTTAGGGTTAGGGTTAGGGTTAGGGTTAGGGTTAGGGTTAGGGTTAGGGTTAGGGTTAGGGTTAGGGTTAGGGTTAGGGTTAGGGTTAGGGTTAGGGTTAGGGTTAGGGTTAGGGTTAGGGTTAGGGTTAGGGTTAGGGTTAGGGTTAGGGTTAGGGTTAGGGTTAGGGTTAGGGTTAGGGTTAGGGTTAGGGTTAGGGTTAGGGTTAGGGTTAGGGTTAGGGTTAGGGTTAGGGTTAGGGTTAGGGTTAGGGTTAGGGTTAGGGTTAGGGTTAGGGTTAGGGTTAGGGTTAGGGTTAGGGTTAGGGTTAGGGTTAGGGTTAGGGTTAGGGTTAGGGTTAGGGTTAGGGTTAGGGTTAGGGTTAGGGTTAGGGTTAGGGTTAGGGTTAGGGTTAGGGTTAGGGTTAGGGTTAGGGTTAGGGTTAGGGTTAGGGTTAGGGTTAGGGTTAGGGTTAGGGTTAGGGTTAGGGTTAGGGTTAGGGTTAGGGTTAGGGTTAGGGTTAGGGTTAGGGTTAGGGTTAGGGTTAGGGTTAGGGTTAGGGTTAGGGTTAGGGTTAGGGTTAGGGTTAGGGTTAGGGTTAGGGTTAGGGTTAGGGTTAGGGTTAGGGTTAGGGTTAGGGTTAGGGTTAGGGTTAGGGTTAGGGTTAGGGTTAGGGTTAGGGTTAGGGTTAGGGTTAGGGTTAGGGTTAGGGTTAGGGTTAGGGTTAGGGTTAGGGTTAGGGTTAGGGTTAGGGTTAGGGTTAGGGTTAGGGTTAGGGTTAGGGTTAGGGTTAGGGTTAGGGTTAGGGTTAGGGTTAGGGTTAGGGTTAGGGTTAGGGTTAGGGTTAGGGTTAGGGTTAGGGTTAGGGTTAGGGTTAGGGTTAGGGTTAGGGTTAGGGTTAGGGTTAGGGTTAGGGTTAGGGTTAGGGTTAGGGTTAGGGTTAGGGTTAGGGTTAGGGTTAGGGTTAGGGTTAGGGTTAGGGTTAGGGTTAGGGTTAGGGTTAGGGTTAGGGTTAGGGTTAGGGTTAGGGTTAGGGTTAGGGTTAGGGTTAGGGTTAGGGTTAGGGTTAGGGTTAGGGTTAGGGTTAGGGTTAGGGTTAGGGTTAGGGTTAGGGTTAGGGTTAGGGTTAGGGTTAGGGTTAGGGTTAGGGTTAGGGTTAGGGTTAGGGTTAGGGTTAGGGTTAGGGTTAGGGTTAGGGTTAGGGTTAGGGTTAGGGTTAGGGTTAGGGTTAGGGTTAGGGTTAGGGTTAGGGTTAGGGTTAGGGTTAGGGTTAGGGTTAGGGTTAGGGTTAGGGTTAGGGTTAGGGTTAGGGTTAGGGTTAGGGTTAGGGTTAGGGTTAGGGTTAGGGTTAGGGTTAGGGTTAGGGTTAGGGTTAGGGTTAGGGTTAGGGTTAGGGTTAGGGTTAGGGTTAGGGTTAGGGTTAGGGTTAGGGTTAGGGTTAGGGTTAGGGTTAGGGTTAGGGTTAGGGTTAGGGTTAGGGTTAGGGTTAGGGTTAGGGTTAGGGTTAGGGTTAGGGTTAGGGTTAGGGTTAGGGTTAGGGTTAGGGTTAGGGTTAGGGTTAGGGTTAGGGTTAGGGTTAGGGTTAGGGTTAGGGTTAGGGTTAGGGTTAGGGTTAGGGTTAGGGTTAGGGTTAGGGTTAGGGTTAGGGTTAGGGTTAGGGTTAGGGTTAGGGTTAGGGTTAGGGTTAGGGTTAGGGTTAGGGTTAGGGTTAGGGTTAGGGTTAGGGTTAGGGTTAGGGTTAGGGTTAGGGTTAGGGTTAGGGTTAGGGTTAGGGTTAGGGTTAGGGTTAGGGTTAGGGTTAGGGTTAGGGTTAGGGTTAGGGTTAGGGTTAGGGTTAGGGTTAGGGTTAGGGTTAGGGTTAGGGTTAGGGTTAGGGTTAGGGTTAGGGTTAGGGTTAGGGTTAGGGTTAGGGTTAGGGTTAGGGTTAGGGTTAGGGTTAGGGTTAGGGTTAGGGTTAGGGTTAGGGTTAGGGTTAGGGTTAGGGTTAGGGTTAGGGTTAGGGTTAGGGTTAGGGTTAGGGTTAGGGTTAGGGTTAGGGTTAGGGTTAGGGTTAGGGTTAGGGTTAGGGTTAGGGTTAGGGTTAGGGTTAGGGTTAGGGTTAGGGTTAGGGTTAGGGTTAGGGTTAGGGTTAGGGTTAGGGTTAGGGTTAGGGTTAGGGTTAGGGTTAGGGTTAGGGTTAGGGTTAGGGTTAGGGTTAGGGTTAGGGTTAGGGTTAGGGTTAGGGTTAGGGTTAGGGTTAGGGTTAGGGTTAGGGTTAGGGTTAGGGTTAGGGTTAGGGTTAGGGTTAGGGTTAGGGTTAGGGTTAGGGTTAGGGTTAGGGTTAGGGTTAGGGTTAGGGTTAGGGTTAGGGTTAGGGTTAGGGTTAGGGTTAGGGTTAGGGTTAGGGTTAGGGTTAGGGTTAGGGTTAGGGTTAGGGTTAGGGTTAGGGTTAGGGTTAGGGTTAGGGTTAGGGTTAGGGTTAGGGTTAGGGTTAGGGTTAGGGTTAGGGTTAGGGTTAGGGTTAGGGTTAGGGTTAGGGTTAGGGTTAGGGTTAGGGTTAGGGTTAGGGTTAGGGTTAGGGTTAGGGTTAGGGTTAGGGTTAGGGTTAGGGTTAGGGTTAGGGTTAGGGTTAGGGTTAGGGTTAGGGTTAGGGTTAGGGTTAGGGTTAGGGTTAGGGTTAGGGTTAGGGTTAGGGTTAGGGTTAGGGTTAGGGTTAGGGTTAGGGTTAGGGTTAGGGTTAGGGTTAGGGTTAGGGTTAGGGTTAGGGTTAGGGTTAGGGTTAGGGTTAGGGTTAGGGTTAGGGTTAGGGTTAGGGTTAGGGTTAGGGTTAGGGTTAGGGTTAGGGTTAGGGTTAGGGTTAGGGTTAGGGTTAGGGTTAGGGTTAGGGTTAGGGTTAGGGTTAGGGTTAGGGTTAGGGTTAGGGTTAGGGTTAGGGTTAGGGTTAGGGTTAGGGTTAGGGTTAGGGTTAGGGTTAGGGTTAGGGTTAGGGTTAGGGTTAGGGTTAGGGTTAGGGTTAGGGTTAGGGTTAGGGTTAGGGTTAGGGTTAGGGTTAGGGTTAGGGTTAGGGTTAGGGTTAGGGTTAGGGTTAGGGTTAGGGTTAGGGTTAGGGTTAGGGTTAGGGTTAGGGTTAGGGTTAGGGTTAGGGTTAGGGTTAGGGTTAGGGTTAGGGTTAGGGTTAGGGTTAGGGTTAGGGTTAGGGTTAGGGTTAGGGTTAGGGTTAGGGTTAGGGTTAGGGTTAGGGTTAGGGTTAGGGTTAGGGTTAGGGTTAGGGTTAGGGTTAGGGTTAGGGTTAGGGTTAGGGTTAGGGTTAGGGTTAGGGTTAGGGTTAGGGTTAGGGTTAGGGTTAGGGTTAGGGTTAGGGTTAGGGTTAGGGTTAGGGTTAGGGTTAGGGTTAGGGTTAGGGTTAGGGTTAGGGTTAGGGTTAGGGTTAGGGTTAGGGTTAGGGTTAGGGTTAGGGTTAGGGTTAGGGTTAGGGTTAGGGTTAGGGTTAGGGTTAGGGTTAGGGTTAGGGTTAGGGTTAGGGTTAGGGTTAGGGTTAGGGTTAGGGTTAGGGTTAGGGTTAGGGTTAGGGTTAGGGTTAGGGTTAGGGTTAGGGTTAGGGTTAGGGTTAGGGTTAGGGTTAGGGTTAGGGTTAGGGTTAGGGTTAGGGTTAGGGTTAGGGTTAGGGTTAGGGTTAGGGTTAGGGTTAGGGTTAGGGTTAGGGTTAGGGTTAGGGTTAGGGTTAGGGTTAGGGTTAGGGTTAGGGTTAGGGTTAGGGTTAGGGTTAGGGTTAGGGTTAGGGTTAGGGTTAGGGTTAGGGTTAGGGTTAGGGTTAGGGTTAGGGTTAGGGTTAGGGTTAGGGTTAGGGTTAGGGTTAGGGTTAGGGTTAGGGTTAGGGTTAGGGTTAGGGTTAGGGTTAGGGTTAGGGTTAGGGTTAGGGTTAGGGTTAGGGTTAGGGTTAGGGTTAGGGTTAGGGTTAGGGTTAGGGTTAGGGTTAGGGTTAGGGTTAGGGTTAGGGTTAGGGTTAGGGTTAGGGTTAGGGTTAGGGTTAGGGTTAGGGTTAGGGTTAGGGTTAGGGTTAGGGTTAGGGTTAGGGTTAGGGTTAGGGTTAGGGTTAGGGTTAGGGTTAGGGTTAGGGTTAGGGTTAGGGTTAGGGTTAGGGTTAGGGTTAGGGTTAGGGTTAGGGTTAGGGTTAGGGTTAGGGTTAGGGTTAGGGTTAGGGTTAGGGTTAGGGTTAGGGTTAGGGTTAGGGTTAGGGTTAGGGTTAGGGTTAGGGTTAGGGTTAGGGTTAGGGTTAGGGTTAGGGTTAGGGTTAGGGTTAGGGTTAGGGTTAGGGTTAGGGTTAGGGTTAGGGTTAGGGTTAGGGTTAGGGTTAGGGTTAGGGTTAGGGTTAGGGTTAGGGTTAGGGTTAGGGTTAGGGTTAGGGTTAGGGTTAGGGTTAGGGTTAGGGTTAGGGTTAGGGTTAGGGTTAGGGTTAGGGTTAGGGTTAGGGTTAGGGTTAGGGTTAGGGTTAGGGTTAGGGTTAGGGTTAGGGTTAGGGTTAGGGTTAGGGTTAGGGTTAGGGTTAGGGTTAGGGTTAGGGTTAGGGTTAGGGTTAGGGTTAGGGTTAGGGTTAGGGTTAGGGTTAGGGTTAGGGTTAGGGTTAGGGTTAGGGTTAGGGTTAGGGTTAGGGTTAGGGTTAGGGTTAGGGTTAGGGTTAGGGTTAGGGTTAGGGTTAGGGTTAGGGTTAGGGTTAGGGTTAGGGTTAGGGTTAGGGTTAGGGTTAGGGTTAGGGTTAGGGTTAGGGTTAGGGTTAGGGTTAGGGTTAGGGTTAGGGTTAGGGTTAGGGTTAGGGTTAGGGTTAGGGTTAGGGTTAGGGTTAGGGTTAGGGTTAGGGTTAGGGTTAGGGTTAGGGTTAGGGTTAGGGTTAGGGTTAGGGTTAGGGTTAGGGTTAGGGTTAGGGTTAGGGTTAGGGTTAGGGTTAGGGTTAGGGTTAGGGTTAGGGTTAGGGTTAGGGTTAGGGTTAGGGTTAGGGTTAGGGTTAGGGTTAGGGTTAGGGTTAGGGTTAGGGTTAGGGTTAGGGTTAGGGTTAGGGTTAGGGTTAGGGTTAGGGTTAGGGTTAGGGTTAGGGTTAGGGTTAGGGTTAGGGTTAGGGTTAGGGTTAGGGTTAGGGTTAGGGTTAGGGTTAGGGTTAGGGTTAGGGTTAGGGTTAGGGTTAGGGTTAGGGTTAGGGTTAGGGTTAGGGTTAGGGTTAGGGTTAGGGTTAGGGTTAGGGTTAGGGTTAGGGTTAGGGTTAGGGTTAGGGTTAGGGTTAGGGTTAGGGTTAGGGTTAGGGTTAGGGTTAGGGTTAGGGTTAGGGTTAGGGTTAGGGTTAGGGTTAGGGTTAGGGTTAGGGTTAGGGTTAGGGTTAGGGTTAGGGTTAGGGTTAGGGTTAGGGTTAGGGTTAGGGTTAGGGTTAGGGTTAGGGTTAGGGTTAGGGTTAGGGTTAGGGTTAGGGTTAGGGTTAGGGTTAGGGTTAGGGTTAGGGTTAGGGTTAGGGTTAGGGTTAGGGTTAGGGTTAGGGTTAGGGTTAGGGTTAGGGTTAGGGTTAGGGTTAGGGTTAGGGTTAGGGTTAGGGTTAGGGTTAGGGTTAGGGTTAGGGTTAGGGTTAGGGTTAGGGTTAGGGTTAGGGTTAGGGTTAGGGTTAGGGTTAGGGTTAGGGTTAGGGTTAGGGTTAGGGTTAGGGTTAGGGTTAGGGTTAGGGTTAGGGTTAGGGTTAGGGTTAGGGTTAGGGTTAGGGTTAGGGTTAGGGTTAGGGTTAGGGTTAGGGTTAGGGTTAGGGTTAGGGTTAGGGTTAGGGTTAGGGTTAGGGTTAGGGTTAGGGTTAGGGTTAGGGTTAGGGTTAGGGTTAGGGTTAGGGTTAGGGTTAGGGTTAGGGTTAGGGTTAGGGTTAGGGTTAGGGTTAGGGTTAGGGTTAGGGTTAGGGTTAGGGTTAGGGTTAGGGTTAGGGTTAGGGTTAGGGTTAGGGTTAGGGTTAGGGTTAGGGTTAGGGTTAGGGTTAGGGTTAGGGTTAGGGTTAGGGTTAGGGTTAGGGTTAGGGTTAGGGTTAGGGTTAGGGTTAGGGTTAGGGTTAGGGTTAGGGTTAGGGTTAGGGTTAGGGTTAGGGTTAGGGTTAGGGTTAGGGTTAGGGTTAGGGTTAGGGTTAGGGTTAGGGTTAGGGTTAGGGTTAGGGTTAGGGTTAGGGTTAGGGTTAGGGTTAGGGTTAGGGTTAGGGTTAGGGTTAGGGTTAGGGTTAGGGTTAGGGTTAGGGTTAGGGTTAGGGTTAGGGTTAGGGTTAGGGTTAGGGTTAGGGTTAGGGTTAGGGTTAGGGTTAGGGTTAGGGTTAGGGTTAGGGTTAGGGTTAGGGTTAGGGTTAGGGTTAGGGTTAGGGTTAGGGTTAGGGTTAGGGTTAGGGTTAGGGTTAGGGTTAGGGTTAGGGTTAGGGTTAGGGTTAGGGTTAGGGTTAGGGTTAGGGTTAGGGTTAGGGTTAGGGTTAGGGTTAGGGTTAGGGTTAGGGTTAGGGTTAGGGTTAGGGTTAGGGTTAGGGTTAGGGTTAGGGTTAGGGTTAGGGTTAGGGTTAGGGTTAGGGTTAGGGTTAGGGTTAGGGTTAGGGTTAGGGTTAGGGTTAGGGTTAGGGTTAGGGTTAGGGTTAGGGTTAGGGTTAGGGTTAGGGTTAGGGTTAGGGTTAGGGTTAGGGTTAGGGTTAGGGTTAGGGTTAGGGTTAGGGTTAGGGTTAGGGTTAGGGTTAGGGTTAGGGTTAGGGTTAGGGTTAGGGTTAGGGTTAGGGTTAGGGTTAGGGTTAGGGTTAGGGTTAGGGTTAGGGTTAGGGTTAGGGTTAGGGTTAGGGTTAGGGTTAGGGTTAGGGTTAGGGTTAGGGTTAGGGTTAGGGTTAGGGTTAGGGTTAGGGTTAGGGTTAGGGTTAGGGTTAGGGTTAGGGTTAGGGTTAGGGTTAGGGTTAGGGTTAGGGTTAGGGTTAGGGTTAGGGTTAGGGTTAGGGTTAGGGTTAGGGTTAGGGTTAGGGTTAGGGTTAGGGTTAGGGTTAGGGTTAGGGTTAGGGTTAGGGTTAGGGTTAGGGTTAGGGTTAGGGTTAGGGTTAGGGTTAGGGTTAGGGTTAGGGTTAGGGTTAGGGTTAGGGTTAGGGTTAGGGTTAGGGTTAGGGTTAGGGTTAGGGTTAGGGTTAGGGTTAGGGTTAGGGTTAGGGTTAGGGTTAGGGTTAGGGTTAGGGTTAGGGTTAGGGTTAGGGTTAGGGTTAGGGTTAGGGTTAGGGTTAGGGTTAGGGTTAGGGTTAGGGTTAGGGTTAGGGTTAGGGTTAGGGTTAGGGTTAGGGTTAGGGTTAGGGTTAGGGTTAGGGTTAGGGTTAGGGTTAGGGTTAGGGTTAGGGTTAGGGTTAGGGTTAGGGTTAGGGTTAGGGTTAGGGTTAGGGTTAGGGTTAGGGTTAGGGTTAGGGTTAGGGTTAGGGTTAGGGTTAGGGTTAGGGTTAGGGTTAGGGTTAGGGTTAGGGTTAGGGTTAGGGTTAGGGTTAGGGTTAGGGTTAGGGTTAGGGTTAGGGTTAGGGTTAGGGTTAGGGTTAGGGTTAGGGTTAGGGTTAGGGTTAGGGTTAGGGTTAGGGTTAGGGTTAGGGTTAGGGTTAGGGTTAGGGTTAGGGTTAGGGTTAGGGTTAGGGTTAGGGTTAGGGTTAGGGTTAGGGTTAGGGTTAGGGTTAGGGTTAGGGTTAGGGTTAGGGTTAGGGTTAGGGTTAGGGTTAGGGTTAGGGTTAGGGTTAGGGTTAGGGTTAGGGTTAGGGTTAGGGTTAGGGTTAGGGTTAGGGTTAGGGTTAGGGTTAGGGTTAGGGTTAGGGTTAGGGTTAGGGTTAGGGTTAGGGTTAGGGTTAGGGTTAGGGTTAGGGTTAGGGTTAGGGTTAGGGTTAGGGTTAGGGTTAGGGTTAGGGTTAGGGTTAGGGTTAGGGTTAGGGTTAGGGTTAGGGTTAGGGTTAGGGTTAGGGTTAGGGTTAGGGTTAGGGTTAGGGTTAGGGTTAGGGTTAGGGTTAGGGTTAGGGTTAGGGTTAGGGTTAGGGTTAGGGTTAGGGTTAGGGTTAGGGTTAGGGTTAGGGTTAGGGTTAGGGTTAGGGTTAGGGTTAGGGTTAGGGTTAGGGTTAGGGTTAGGGTTAGGGTTAGGGTTAGGGTTAGGGTTAGGGTTAGGGTTAGGGTTAGGGTTAGGGTTAGGGTTAGGGTTAGGGTTAGGGTTAGGGTTAGGGTTAGGGTTAGGGTTAGGGTTAGGGTTAGGGTTAGGGTTAGGGTTAGGGTTAGGGTTAGGGTTAGGGTTAGGGTTAGGGTTAGGGTTAGGGTTAGGGTTAGGGTTAGGGTTAGGGTTAGGGTTAGGGTTAGGGTTAGGGTTAGGGTTAGGGTTAGGGTTAGGGTTAGGGTTAGGGTTAGGGTTAGGGTTAGGGTTAGGGTTAGGGTTAGGGTTAGGGTTAGGGTTAGGGTTAGGGTTAGGGTTAGGGTTAGGGTTAGGGTTAGGGTTAGGGTTAGGGTTAGGGTTAGGGTTAGGGTTAGGGTTAGGGTTAGGGTTAGGGTTAGGGTTAGGGTTAGGGTTAGGGTTAGGGTTAGGGTTAGGGTTAGGGTTAGGGTTAGGGTTAGGGTTAGGGTTAGGGTTAGGGTTAGGGTTAGGGTTAGGGTTAGGGTTAGGGTTAGGGTTAGGGTTAGGGTTAGGGTTAGGGTTAGGGTTAGGGTTAGGGTTAGGGTTAGGGTTAGGGTTAGGGTTAGGGTTAGGGTTAGGGTTAGGGTTAGGGTTAGGGTTAGGGTTAGGGTTAGGGTTAGGGTTAGGGTTAGGGTTAGGGTTAGGGTTAGGGTTAGGGTTAGGGTTAGGGTTAGGGTTAGGGTTAGGGTTAGGGTTAGGGTTAGGGTTAGGGTTAGGGTTAGGGTTAGGGTTAGGGTTAGGGTTAGGGTTAGGGTTAGGGTTAGGGTTAGGGTTAGGGTTAGGGTTAGGGTTAGGGTTAGGGTTAGGGTTAGGGTTAGGGTTAGGGTTAGGGTTAGGGTTAGGGTTAGGGTTAGGGTTAGGGTTAGGGTTAGGGTTAGGGTTAGGGTTAGGGTTAGGGTTAGGGTTAGGGTTAGGGTTAGGGTTAGGGTTAGGGTTAGGGTTAGGGTTAGGGTTAGGGTTAGGGTTAGGGTTAGGGTTAGGGTTAGGGTTAGGGTTAGGGTTAGGGTTAGGGTTAGGGTTAGGGTTAGGGTTAGGGTTAGGGTTAGGGTTAGGGTTAGGGTTAGGGTTAGGGTTAGGGTTAGGGTTAGGGTTAGGGTTAGGGTTAGGGTTAGGGTTAGGGTTAGGGTTAGGGTTAGGGTTAGGGTTAGGGTTAGGGTTAGGGTTAGGGTTAGGGTTAGGGTTAGGGTTAGGGTTAGGGTTAGGGTTAGGGTTAGGGTTAGGGTTAGGGTTAGGGTTAGGGTTAGGGTTAGGGTTAGGGTTAGGGTTAGGGTTAGGGTTAGGGTTAGGGTTAGGGTTAGGGTTAGGGTTAGGGTTAGGGTTAGGGTTAGGGTTAGGGTTAGGGTTAGGGTTAGGGTTAGGGTTAGGGTTAGGGTTAGGGTTAGGGTTAGGGTTAGGGTTAGGGTTAGGGTTAGGGTTAGGGTTAGGGTTAGGGTTAGGGTTAGGGTTAGGGTTAGGGTTAGGGTTAGGGTTAGGGTTAGGGTTAGGGTTAGGGTTAGGGTTAGGGTTAGGGTTAGGGTTAGGGTTAGGGTTAGGGTTAGGGTTAGGGTTAGGGTTAGGGTTAGGGTTAGGGTTAGGGTTAGGGTTAGGGTTAGGGTTAGGGTTAGGGTTAGGGTTAGGGTTAGGGTTAGGGTTAGGGTTAGGGTTAGGGTTAGGGTTAGGGTTAGGGTTAGGGTTAGGGTTAGGGTTAGGGTTAGGGTTAGGGTTAGGGTTAGGGTTAGGGTTAGGGTTAGGGTTAGGGTTAGGGTTAGGGTTAGGGTTAGGGTTAGGGTTAGGGTTAGGGTTAGGGTTAGGGTTAGGGTTAGGGTTAGGGTTAGGGTTAGGGTTAGGGTTAGGGTTAGGGTTAGGGTTAGGGTTAGGGTTAGGGTTAGGGTTAGGGTTAGGGTTAGGGTTAGGGTTAGGGTTAGGGTTAGGGTTAGGGTTAGGGTTAGGGTTAGGGTTAGGGTTAGGGTTAGGGTTAGGGTTAGGGTTAGGGTTAGGGTTAGGGTTAGGGTTAGGGTTAGGGTTAGGGTTAGGGTTAGGGTTAGGGTTAGGGTTAGGGTTAGGGTTAGGGTTAGGGTTAGGGTTAGGGTTAGGGTTAGGGTTAGGGTTAGGGTTAGGGTTAGGGTTAGGGTTAGGGTTAGGGTTAGGGTTAGGGTTAGGGTTAGGGTTAGGGTTAGGGTTAGGGTTAGGGTTAGGGTTAGGGTTAGGGTTAGGGTTAGGGTTAGGGTTAGGGTTAGGGTTAGGGTTAGGGTTAGGGTTAGGGTTAGGGTTAGGGTTAGGGTTAGGGTTAGGGTTAGGGTTAGGGTTAGGGTTAGGGTTAGGGTTAGGGTTAGGGTTAGGGTTAGGGTTAGGGTTAGGGTTAGGGTTAGGGTTAGGGTTAGGGTTAGGGTTAGGGTTAGGGTTAGGGTTAGGGTTAGGGTTAGGGTTAGGGTTAGGGTTAGGGTTAGGGTTAGGGTTAGGGTTAGGGTTAGGGTTAGGGTTAGGGTTAGGGTTAGGGTTAGGGTTAGGGTTAGGGTTAGGGTTAGGGTTAGGGTTAGGGTTAGGGTTAGGGTTAGGGTTAGGGTTAGGGTTAGGGTTAGGGTTAGGGTTAGGGTTAGGGTTAGGGTTAGGGTTAGGGTTAGGGTTAGGGTTAGGGTTAGGGTTAGGGTTAGGGTTAGGGTTAGGGTTAGGGTTAGGGTTAGGGTTAGGGTTAGGGTTAGGGTTAGGGTTAGGGTTAGGGTTAGGGTTAGGGTTAGGGTTAGGGTTAGGGTTAGGGTTAGGGTTAGGGTTAGGGTTAGGGTTAGGGTTAGGGTTAGGGTTAGGGTTAGGGTTAGGGTTAGGGTTAGGGTTAGGGTTAGGGTTAGGGTTAGGGTTAGGGTTAGGGTTAGGGTTAGGGTTAGGGTTAGGGTTAGGGTTAGGGTTAGGGTTAGGGTTAGGGTTAGGGTTAGGGTTAGGGTTAGGGTTAGGGTTAGGGTTAGGGTTAGGGTTAGGGTTAGGGTTAGGGTTAGGGTTAGGGTTAGGGTTAGGGTTAGGGTTAGGGTTAGGGTTAGGGTTAGGGTTAGGGTTAGGGTTAGGGTTAGGGTTAGGGTTAGGGTTAGGGTTAGGGTTAGGGTTAGGGTTAGGGTTAGGGTTAGGGTTAGGGTTAGGGTTAGGGTTAGGGTTAGGGTTAGGGTTAGGGTTAGGGTTAGGGTTAGGGTTAGGGTTAGGGTTAGGGTTAGGGTTAGGGTTAGGGTTAGGGTTAGGGTTAGGGTTAGGGTTAGGGTTAGGGTTAGGGTTAGGGTTAGGGTTAGGGTTAGGGTTAGGGTTAGGGTTAGGGTTAGGGTTAGGGTTAGGGTTAGGGTTAGGGTTAGGGTTAGGGTTAGGGTTAGGGTTAGGGTTAGGGTTAGGGTTAGGGTTAGGGTTAGGGTTAGGGTTAGGGTTAGGGTTAGGGTTAGGGTTAGGGTTAGGGTTAGGGTTAGGGTTAGGGTTAGGGTTAGGGTTAGGGTTAGGGTTAGGGTTAGGGTTAGGGTTAGGGTTAGGGTTAGGGTTAGGGTTAGGGTTAGGGTTAGGGTTAGGGTTAGGGTTAGGGTTAGGGTTAGGGTTAGGGTTAGGGTTAGGGTTAGGGTTAGGGTTAGGGTTAGGGTTAGGGTTAGGGTTAGGGTTAGGGTTAGGGTTAGGGTTAGGGTTAGGGTTAGGGTTAGGGTTAGGGTTAGGGTTAGGGTTAGGGTTAGGGTTAGGGTTAGGGTTAGGGTTAGGGTTAGGGTTAGGGTTAGGGTTAGGGTTAGGGTTAGGGTTAGGGTTAGGGTTAGGGTTAGGGTTAGGGTTAGGGTTAGGGTTAGGGTTAGGGTTAGGGTTAGGGTTAGGGTTAGGGTTAGGGTTAGGGTTAGGGTTAGGGTTAGGGTTAGGGTTAGGGTTAGGGTTAGGGTTAGGGTTAGGGTTAGGGTTAGGGTTAGGGTTAGGGTTAGGGTTAGGGTTAGGGTTAGGGTTAGGGTTAGGGTTAGGGTTAGGGTTAGGGTTAGGGTTAGGGTTAGGGTTAGGGTTAGGGTTAGGGTTAGGGTTAGGGTTAGGGTTAGGGTTAGGGTTAGGGTTAGGGTTAGGGTTAGGGTTAGGGTTAGGGTTAGGGTTAGGGTTAGGGTTAGGGTTAGGGTTAGGGTTAGGGTTAGGGTTAGGGTTAGGGTTAGGGTTAGGGTTAGGGTTAGGGTTAGGGTTAGGGTTAGGGTTAGGGTTAGGGTTAGGGTTAGGGTTAGGGTTAGGGTTAGGGTTAGGGTTAGGGTTAGGGTTAGGGTTAGGGTTAGGGTTAGGGTTAGGGTTAGGGTTAGGGTTAGGGTTAGGGTTAGGGTTAGGGTTAGGGTTAGGGTTAGGGTTAGGGTTAGGGTTAGGGTTAGGGTTAGGGTTAGGGTTAGGGTTAGGGTTAGGGTTAGGGTTAGGGTTAGGGTTAGGGTTAGGGTTAGGGTTAGGGTTAGGGTTAGGGTTAGGGTTAGGGTTAGGGTTAGGGTTAGGGTTAGGGTTAGGGTTAGGGTTAGGGTTAGGGTTAGGGTTAGGGTTAGGGTTAGGGTTAGGGTTAGGGTTAGGGTTAGGGTTAGGGTTAGGGTTAGGGTTAGGGTTAGGGTTAGGGTTAGGGTTAGGGTTAGGGTTAGGGTTAGGGTTAGGGTTAGGGTTAGGGTTAGGGTTAGGGTTAGGGTTAGGGTTAGGGTTAGGGTTAGGGTTAGGGTTAGGGTTAGGGTTAGGGTTAGGGTTAGGGTTAGGGTTAGGGTTAGGGTTAGGGTTAGGGTTAGGGTTAGGGTTAGGGTTAGGGTTAGGGTTAGGGTTAGGGTTAGGGTTAGGGTTAGGGTTAGGGTTAGGGTTAGGGTTAGGGTTAGGGTTAGGGTTAGGGTTAGGGTTAGGGTTAGGGTTAGGGTTAGGGTTAGGGTTAGGGTTAGGGTTAGGGTTAGGGTTAGGGTTAGGGTTAGGGTTAGGGTTAGGGTTAGGGTTAGGGTTAGGGTTAGGGTTAGGGTTAGGGTTAGGGTTAGGGTTAGGGTTAGGGTTAGGGTTAGGGTTAGGGTTAGGGTTAGGGTTAGGGTTAGGGTTAGGGTTAGGGTTAGGGTTAGGGTTAGGGTTAGGGTTAGGGTTAGGGTTAGGGTTAGGGTTAGGGTTAGGGTTAGGGTTAGGGTTAGGGTTAGGGTTAGGGTTAGGGTTAGGGTTAGGGTTAGGGTTAGGGTTAGGGTTAGGGTTAGGGTTAGGGTTAGGGTTAGGGTTAGGGTTAGGGTTAGGGTTAGGGTTAGGGTTAGGGTTAGGGTTAGGGTTAGGGTTAGGGTTAGGGTTAGGGTTAGGGTTAGGGTTAGGGTTAGGGTTAGGGTTAGGGTTAGGGTTAGGGTTAGGGTTAGGGTTAGGGTTAGGGTTAGGGTTAGGGTTAGGGTTAGGGTTAGGGTTAGGGTTAGGGTTAGGGTTAGGGTTAGGGTTAGGGTTAGGGTTAGGGTTAGGGTTAGGGTTAGGGTTAGGGTTAGGGTTAGGGTTAGGGTTAGGGTTAGGGTTAGGGTTAGGGTTAGGGTTAGGGTTAGGGTTAGGGTTAGGGTTAGGGTTAGGGTTAGGGTTAGGGTTAGGGTTAGGGTTAGGGTTAGGGTTAGGGTTAGGGTTAGGGTTAGGGTTAGGGTTAGGGTTAGGGTTAGGGTTAGGGTTAGGGTTAGGGTTAGGGTTAGGGTTAGGGTTAGGGTTAGGGTTAGGGTTAGGGTTAGGGTTAGGGTTAGGGTTAGGGTTAGGGTTAGGGTTAGGGTTAGGGTTAGGGTTAGGGTTAGGGTTAGGGTTAGGGTTAGGGTTAGGGTTAGGGTTAGGGTTAGGGTTAGGGTTAGGGTTAGGGTTAGGGTTAGGGTTAGGGTTAGGGTTAGGGTTAGGGTTAGGGTTAGGGTTAGGGTTAGGGTTAGGGTTAGGGTTAGGGTTAGGGTTAGGGTTAGGGTTAGGGTTAGGGTTAGGGTTAGGGTTAGGGTTAGGGTTAGGGTTAGGGTTAGGGTTAGGGTTAGGGTTAGGGTTAGGGTTAGGGTTAGGGTTAGGGTTAGGGTTAGGGTTAGGGTTAGGGTTAGGGTTAGGGTTAGGGTTAGGGTTAGGGTTAGGGTTAGGGTTAGGGTTAGGGTTAGGGTTAGGGTTAGGGTTAGGGTTAGGGTTAGGGTTAGGGTTAGGGTTAGGGTTAGGGTTAGGGTTAGGGTTAGGGTTAGGGTTAGGGTTAGGGTTAGGGTTAGGGTTAGGGTTAGGGTTAGGGTTAGGGTTAGGGTTAGGGTTAGGGTTAGGGTTAGGGTTAGGGTTAGGGTTAGGGTTAGGGTTAGGGTTAGGGTTAGGGTTAGGGTTAGGGTTAGGGTTAGGGTTAGGGTTAGGGTTAGGGTTAGGGTTAGGGTTAGGGTTAGGGTTAGGGTTAGGGTTAGGGTTAGGGTTAGGGTTAGGGTTAGGGTTAGGGTTAGGGTTAGGGTTAGGGTTAGGGTTAGGGTTAGGGTTAGGGTTAGGGTTAGGGTTAGGGTTAGGGTTAGGGTTAGGGTTAGGGTTAGGGTTAGGGTTAGGGTTAGGGTTAGGGTTAGGGTTAGGGTTAGGGTTAGGGTTAGGGTTAGGGTTAGGGTTAGGGTTAGGGTTAGGGTTAGGGTTAGGGTTAGGGTTAGGGTTAGGGTTAGGGTTAGGGTTAGGGTTAGGGTTAGGGTTAGGGTTAGGGTTAGGGTTAGGGTTAGGGTTAGGGTTAGGGTTAGGGTTAGGGTTAGGGTTAGGGTTAGGGTTAGGGTTAGGGTTAGGGTTAGGGTTAGGGTTAGGGTTAGGGTTAGGGTTAGGGTTAGGGTTAGGGTTAGGGTTAGGGTTAGGGTTAGGGTTAGGGTTAGGGTTAGGGTTAGGGTTAGGGTTAGGGTTAGGGTTAGGGTTAGGGTTAGGGTTAGGGTTAGGGTTAGGGTTAGGGTTAGGGTTAGGGTTAGGGTTAGGGTTAGGGTTAGGGTTAGGGTTAGGGTTAGGGTTAGGGTTAGGGTTAGGGTTAGGGTTAGGGTTAGGGTTAGGGTTAGGGTTAGGGTTAGGGTTAGGGTTAGGGTTAGGGTTAGGGTTAGGGTTAGGGTTAGGGTTAGGGTTAGGGTTAGGGTTAGGGTTAGGGTTAGGGTTAGGGTTAGGGTTAGGG